>NC_090444.1:1752499138-1752807353 GCF_031143425.1 Pleurodeles waltl
ATTAAATTACCTTTTTGACAAATTACCTCTAGTACATCATGGCCAGAATTTTGTCATGCTTGCCCACCTCCCTTATGGAATGGTTTTCCTCCCTGATACCAAGAAGTATCTCAACTGAGCTAGCATCAGCATTGTGCCATCGACTCCCCCCCATGCCAACAGTTCCCTCAAGTGTGCCAGTATTTTTCCATGGGTGCCCATTATTATACTAATAATTACCTGTAACATGCTAGTGTCAGTATTTTTCACAGGTGCTTGTCGTGGTAACAATTGCCTCCAGTATGCCGGAAGCCACATTTTTCCAGGGGTGCCTCTATAAGCCAAGAATTACCTTCAGTATGTCAGGGCCAATAGCAGACTAGCAAGCATAACATTACATTTTCACTCAACTCACACTCATTCTCACTCACACTTCAACATTCATTCTCACTTGCATTTAGTCTCACTGACTATCTGGCACTCACTGTAACTCATTCGCAATCATTCTTACCCTGATGCAAATATACTTAGTTATACTCACTTGCACTAACTGTCCTTCTCACACACTGTCACTTACATATCCTCTCTCCTTAATTCAGATTCACTCTCCCCCACATTCACTCTAACTCCCACTCATACTTTCTCACTTATGTGCAATCACTCTTATTGACACTAATTCTGACTCACTTACTCACTGACACTTGATCTCACTACCTGTCACAGACTCTCACTCACTTTCACACGCACACACTCATGTTCACACATACAGACACACTCACAAACATATGCTCTCTTGCACCTAAACACACTCTCACCCACAAGCATGCACACTACATACATTTAAAAACATGTTTTTCTTACATCTGTCACTGAAGGTCTTGTTCTGGCTCCTGGTGCTCCATTTTTTATTACACTAGTAGTGACTAAGAAGCTATTATTATTAACCATTAGTGTAATATAAAATTGGCAGAAAAGGAAGGTGGGGCGTGCCCCTGTCTTATTGATACCGATTTTGCTGCCTCTGATGCCAGGGATCACAAAAACAGTGTCTGGGGCCACAGGGGGCAAGCCAGGGGTTGCATCTGCAACCCCTGGTGACCCTTAAATGATGTCCATGCCTTAGTGCCCAGTCCTGGCACAATTCCAGACACAGATGTGATATAATGTCTAAGGGCCTGTGAGAAGGTAGCCTCTTTCTAGCCTTGTTACCCCCACTTTTGGCCTGTTTGTGAGTGTATGTCAGGGTGTTTGTCACTGTTTTCACTGTCTCACTGGGATCCTGATAGCCAGGCCTCAGTGCTCATAGTGAAAACACTATGTTTTCAGTATGTTTGTTATGTGTCACTGGGATCCTGCTCGTCAGGACCCCAGTGCTCATAGGTTTGTGGCCTATATGTATGTGTCACTGGGACCCTGTCACACAGGGCCCCAGTGCTCATAGGTGTGCATGTATATGTTCCCTGTGTGGTGCCTAACTGTCTCACTGAGGCTCTGCTAACCAGAACCTCAGTGGTTATGCTCTCTCATTACTTTCAAATTGTCACTAACCGGCTAGTGACCAATTTTACCAATTTACATTGGCTTACTGGAACACCCTTATAATTCCCTAGTATATGGTACTGAGGTACCCAGGGTATTGGGGTTCCAGGAGATCCCTATGGGCTGCAGCATTTCTTTTGCCACCCATAGGGAGCTCTGACAATTCTTACACAGGCCTGCCACTGCAGCCTGAGTGAAATAACGTCCACGTTATTTCACAGCCATTTTACACTGCACTTAAGTAACTTATAAGTCACCTATGTGTCTAACCTTTACCTGGTAAAGGTTAGGTGCAAAGTTACTTAGTGTGAGGGCACCCTGGCACTAGCCAAGGTGCCCCCACATTGTTCAGAGCCAATTCCCTGAACTTTGTGAGTGCGGGGACACCATTACACGCGTACACTACATATAGGTCACTACCTATATGTAGCTTCACCATGGTAACTCCGAATATGGCCATGTAACATGTCTATGATCATGGAATCGCCCCCTCTATACCACCCTGGCATAGTTGGCACAATCCCATGATCCCAGTGGTCTGTAGCACAGACCCTGGTACTGCCAAACTGCCCTTCCTGGGGTTTCACTGCAGCTGCTGCTGCTGCCAACTCCTCAGACAGGCAGCTGCCCTCCTGGGGTCCAGCCAGGCCTGGCCCAGGATTGCAGAACAAAGAACTTCCTCTGAGAGAGGGTGTGACACCCTCTCCCTTTGGAAAATGGTGTGAAGGCAGGGGAGGAGTAGCCTCCCCCAGCCTCTGGAAATGCTTTCTTGGGCACAGATGTGCCCAATTCTGCATAAGCCAGTCTACACCGGTTCAGGGACCCCTTAGCCCCTGCTCTGGCGCGAAACTGGACAAAGGAAAGGGGAGTGACCACTCCCCTGACCTGCACCTCCCCTGGGAGGTGTCCAGAGCTCCTCCAGTGTGCTCCAGACCTCTGCCATCTTGGAAACAGAGGTGCTGCTGGCACACTGGACTGCTCTGAGTGGCCAGTGCCACCAGGTGACGTCAGAGACTCCTGCTGATAGGCTCCTTCAGGTGTTAGTAGCCTATCCTCTCTCCTAGGTAGCCAAACCCTCTTTTCTGGCTATTTAGGGTCTCTGTCTCTGGGGAAACTTTAGATAACGAATGCATGAGCTCAGCCGAGTTCCTCTGCATCTCTCTCTTCACCTTCTGATAAGGAATCGACTGCTGACCGCGCTGGAAGCCTGCAAACCTGCAACATAGTAGCAAAGACGACTACTGCAACTCTGTAACGCTGATCCTGCCGCCTTCTCAACTGTTTTCCTGCTTGTGCATGCTGTGGGGGTAGCCTGCCTCCTCTCTGCACCAGAAGCTCCGAAGAAATCTCCCGTGGGTCGACGGAATCTTCCCCCTGCAACCGCAGGCACCAAAAAGCTGCATTACCGGTCCCTTGGGTCTCCTCTCAGCACGACGAGCGAGGTCCCTCGAATCCAGCGACTCTGTCCAAGTGACCCCCACAGTCCAGTGACTCTTCAGCCCAAGTTTGGTGGAGGTAAGTCCTTGCCTCACCTCGCTGGGCTGCATTGCTGGGGACCGCGACTTTGCAGCTACTCCGGCCCCTGTGCACTTCCGGCGGAAATCCTTTGTGCACAGCCAAGCCTGGGTCCACGGCACTCTAACCTGCATTGCTCGACTTTCTAAGTTGGTCTCCGGCGACGTGGGACTCCTTTGTGCAACTTCGGCGAGCACCGTTTCACGCATCCTCGTAGTGCCTGTTTCTGGCACTTCTCTGGGTGCTACCTGCTTCAGTGAGGGCTCTTTGTCTTGCTCGACGTCCCCTCTCTCTTCAGGTCCAATTTGCGACCTCCTGGTCCCTCCTGGGCCCCGGCAGCGTCCAAAAACGCCAAACGCACGATTTGCGACTAGCAAGGCTTGTTGGCGTTCTTTCGGCGGGAAAACACTTCTGCACGACTCTCCACGGCGAGAGGGATCCGTCCACCAAAGGGGAAGTCTCTAGCCCTTTTCGTTCCTGCAGAAACCTCAACTTCTTCTGTCCAGTAGAAGCTTCTTTGCACCCGCAGCTGGCATTTCCTGGGCATCTGCCCATCTCCGACTTGCTTGTGACTTTTGGACTTGGTCCCCTTGTTCCACAGGTACCCTAGATTGGAAATCCACAGTTGTTGCATTGCTGGTTTGTGTCTTTCCTGCATTATTCCTCTAACACGACTATTTTGTCCTTAGGGGAACTTTAGTGCACTTTGCACTCACTTTTCAGGGTCTTGGGGAGGGTTATTTTTCTAACTCTCACTATTTTCTAATAGTCCCAGCGACCCTCTACAAGGTCACATAGGTTTGGGGTCCATTCGTGGTTCGCATTCCACTTTTGGAGTATATGGTTTGTGTTGCCCCTATCCCTATGTTTCCCCATTGCATCCTATTGTAACTATACATTGTTTGCACTGTTTTCTAAGACTATACTGCATATTTTTGCTATTGTGTATATATATCTTGTGTATATTTCCTATCCTCTCACTGAGGGTACACTCTAAGATACTTTGGCATATTGTCATAAAAATAAAGTACCTTTATTTTTAGTATAACTGTGTATTGTGTTTTCTTATGATATTGTGCATATGACACTAAGTGGTACTGTAGTAGCTTCACACGTCTCCTAGTTCAGCCTAAGCTGCTCTGCTAAGCTACCATTATCTATCAGCCTAAGCTGCTAGACACCCTATACACTAATAAGGGATAACTGGGCCTGGTGCAAGGTGCAAGTACCCCTTGGTACTCACTACAAGCCAGTCCAGCCTCCTACATTGGTTGTGCAGTGGTGGGATAAGTGCTTGAGACTACTTACCACTCTTGTCATTGTACTTTTCATAAGAGAAAAATATACAAAACAAGGTCAGTGTATATACACATAGCCAAAAAGTTTTGCATTTCCTCTTTTCACTCTTTTCTAAGTGCTGAAAAGTACTCCTAAACTTTCAAAAAGTTCTTAAAAGTTTAAAAAGTTTTTTCTGTCTTTCCAAAAAGTTCTGAAAACTTTTTTTTCTTTGTCTATCACTTTAACTCTCTCTAAAAAATGTCTGGCACAGGCCAAAGTGTTGATCTGTCCAAACTTGCATATGACAACCTTAGCTGGAAAAGAGCAAGGAGTCTCTGTATAGAGAGAGGTTTGAGTGTAGGGAAGAATCCTTCCTTGGAACTGTTACTTAACATGCTTAGAGAACAGGATAAGGCCATAGGTGCCCCATCTGTTGAAAAAGTACCTAATAGTTCTCAATCTGATTCAGGGACTCCCCCAGGAAAAGATTCAGGAAAGAAACTTCCTAGCCTGCCCATTACTAGACAATCTAGCATAGATGGTAATGATGATGAGCCACACCAAATAAATAGTGTTGTCTCACATCATAGCAAAAGCATTTATTCTCACCATACTGGTAGTAATGTTTCTGTAAACCAAGCTGTTAGGGTGCCTTCTGTAAGGGACAGGTCTCCTTCTGTTCATTCCCATCATAGCTCTGTTTCTAGAAATGTCCCTCCCACCAACCCTGATGACAGAATGTTAGAGAGGGAACTCAATAAGTTGAGGGTGGAACAAACCAGACTGAAGCTTAAAAAGCAACAGCTGGATTTGGATAGACAGTCTTTTGAATTAGAGAAGGAAAGACAGAAGTTGGGTTTAGATACCCATGGTGGCAGCAGCAGTATTCCCCATAGTCATCCTGCAAAAGAGCATGATTCCAAGAATCTGCACAAGATAGTTCCCCCTTATAAGGAGGGGGATGACATTAACAAGTGGTTTGCTGCACTTGAGAGGGCCTGTGTTGTACAGGATATCCCTCAAAGGCAGTGGGCTGCTATCCTATGGCTATCATTTAGTGGAAAAGGTAGGGATAGGCTCCTTACTGTGAAAGAAAATGATGCCAATAATTTTACAGTTCTTAAGAATGCACTCCTGGATGGTTATGGCTTAACCACTGAACAGTACAGGATAAAGTTCAGAGAGACCAAAAAGGAGTCTTCACAAGACTGGGTTGATTTCATTGACCATTCAGTGAAGGCCTTGGAGGGGTGGTTACATGGCAGTAAAGTTACTGATTATGAAAGCCTGTATAACACAATCCTGAGAGAGCATATAATTAATAATTGTGTGTCTGATTTGTTGCACCAGTACCTGGTAGACTCTGATCTGACCTCTCCCCAAGAATTGGGAAAGAAGGCAGACAAATGGGTCAGAACAAGGGTGAACAGAAAAGTTCATACAGGGGGTGACAAAGATGGCAATAAGAAGAAAGATGGTGAAAAATCTCAAGATAAGCATGGGGATAAGGGTAAAACCAAAGATCCCACTTCAAATCTTAAACACTCTTCAGAGGGTGGGGATAAAACAAATTCTTCCTCTTCTTCCCAACCTGCACACATTAAAAAGCCTTGGTGCTTTGTGTGTACAAATAGAGGCCATAGGCCAGGGGATAAGTCCTGTCCAGGTAAACCCCCTGAGCCTACCACCACTAATACATCAAGCTCTAGTGCCCCTAGCAGTAGTGGTACTAGTGGTGGGACTGCTGGCAACAGTCAAGATAAGGGTGTAGTTGGGTTCACTTTTGGGTCCATAGTAGAAACTGGGGTAGTCACTCCCAAGACAGTTTCTGTCACACCTAGTGGCATTGGCCTTGCCACACTGGCTGCTTGTCCCCTTACAATGGATAAGTACAGGCAGACAGTTTCAATAAATGGTGTTGAGGCCTTGGCCTACAGGGACACAGGTGCCAGTTTCACTTTGGTGACTGAAAACTTAGTGCACCCTGATCAACACATCATTGGACAACAGTATAAGATTATTGATGTCCATAACTCCACTAAGTTTCTTCCCTTAGCTATAATTCAGTTTAGTTGGGGTGGAGTTACTGGCCCTAAGCAGGTGGTGGTATCACCTAGCTTACCTGTAGACTGTCTCTTAGGTAATGACCTAGAGGCCTCAGGTTGGGCTGATGTAGAGTTTTATGCCCATGCAGCCATGCTGGGCATCCCTGAGGAATTGTTCCCTCTCATTTCTACTGAAATGAAAAAGCAAAGGAGAGAAGGCCTGAAAACTCAGGAACCCTCTCCATCAACAGGTAAAAAGGGTATCACAGTATCCCCTAACCACCCTACCATTCAGGATACCATTCCTGTGGTGGGAGAAACCTCTCCTGGGGTGGCACCTGTTCCAAGGGAATCATCAGTTGGCAAAACTGTACTCCCTGAGGTGGAAGTACCTCTCTGTGGGATAACTAACATTGGTGAGAAAAAGAGCACCATTTTAGTTAACATGGAGCA
The DNA here is from genome assembly GCF_031143425.1 of Pleurodeles waltl. Taxonomy (NCBI): domain Eukaryota; kingdom Metazoa; phylum Chordata; class Amphibia; order Caudata; family Salamandridae; genus Pleurodeles; species Pleurodeles waltl. Next base: position 1,752,505,948 of record NC_090444.1, read on the forward strand.
TCCCTCCAACCCTCCCAGAGAAACTTTAGTGCAGAAACTCTGCACTGCCTCACAACACTTAGGACAGCATCCCTGCCCTAGTGTGGAGCTGATAGGACAGCATCCCTGCCCTGCTCCAACCCAAGAGAAACAGCATCCCTGTTCTCTCTTCCAGCCATATGGACAAAGTTTTTGCCCAGCTATGGCTTTTCTGAGACAGCATCCCTGTCTGGCATTTCCATCACTACAAATAGGTTCAGTGGACAATTCCCACTGCTCTAAACTAAAACTTACTGATAGAAACTCTGAAAATACATCTTCACATTGTTGCTTAGCTAAAAAACTTCAAACAGGGTGGTTTACATCCCCACAGGGAAGTAACCATATAGTGGATGATAAAGGGAGTAACCAGTCTATTGCAGAGCTACTCTCTACTTATCACCACTTAGACAATAAAGTCTCAACTGGCCAAGGTTAGCCTTATTGTCCTTCGTTTGGGGGGGGGGTTGTGTGAGAAGGTAGCCTCTTTCTAGCCTTGTTACCCCCACTTTTGGCCTGTTTGTGAGTGTATGTCAGGGTGTTTGTCACTGTTTTCACTGTCTCACTGGGATCCTGATAGCCAGGCCTCAGTGCTCATAATGAAAACACTATGTTTTCAGTATGTTTGTTATGTGTCACTGGGATCCTGCTCGTCAGGACCCCAGTGCTCATAGGTTTGTGGCCTATATGTATGTGTCACTGGGACCCTGTCACACAGGGCCCCAGTGCTCATAGGTGTGCATGTATATGTTCCCTGTGTGGTGCCTAACTGTCTCACTGAGGCTCTGCTAACCAGAACCTCAGTGGTTATGCTCTCTCATTACTTTCAAATTGTCACTAACAGGCTAGTGACCAATTTTACCAATTTACATTGGCTTACTGGAACACCCTTATAATTCCCTAGTATATGGTACTGAGGTACCCAGGGTATTGGGGTTCCAGGAGATCCCTATGGGCTGCAGCATTTCTTTTGCCACCCATAGGGAGCTCTGACAATTCTTACACAGGCCTGCCACTGCAGCCTGAGTGAAATAACGTCCACGTTATTTCACAGCCATTTTACACTGCACTTAAGTAACTTATAAGTCACCTATATGTCTAACCTTTACCTGGTAAAGGTTAGGTGCAAAGTTACTTAGTGTGAGGGCACCCTGGCACTAGCCAAGGTGCCCCCACATTGTTCAGAGCCAATTCCCTGAACTTTGTGAGTGCGGGGACACCATTACACGCGTACACTACATATAGGTCACTACCTATATGTAGCTTCACCATGGTAACTCCGAATATGGCCATGTAACATGTCTATGATCATGGAATTGCCCCCTCTATACCACCCTGGCATAGTTGGCACAATCCCATGATCCCAGTGGTCTGTAGCACAGACCCTGGTACTGCCAAACTGCCCTTCCTGGGGTTTCACTGCAGCTGCTGCTGCTGCCAACCCCTCAGACAGGCAGCTGCCCTCCTGGGGTCCAGCCAGGCCTGGCCCAGGATGGCAGAACAAAGAACTTCCTCTGAGAGAGGGTGTGACACCCTCTCCCTTTGGAAAATGGTGTGAAGGCAGGGGAGGAGTAGCCTCCCCCAGCCTCTGGAAATGCTTTCTTGGGCACAGATGTGCCCAATTCTGCATAAGCCAGTCTACACCGGTTCAGGGACCCCTTAGCCCCTGCTCTGGCGCGAAACTGGACAAAGGAAAGGGGAGTGACCACTCCCCTGACCTGCACCTCCCCTGGGAGGTGTCCAGAGCTCCTCCAGTGTGCTCCAGACCTCTGCCATCTTGGAAACAGAGGTGCTGCTGGCACACTGGACTGCTCTGAGTGGCCAGTGCCACCAGGTGACGTCAGAGACTCCTGCTGATAGGCTCTTTCAGGTGTTAGTAGCCTATCCTCTCTCCTAGGTAGCCAAACCCTCTTTTCTGTCTATTTAGGGTCTCTGTCTCTGGGGAAACTTTAGATAACGAATGCATGAGCTCAGCCGAGTTCCTCTGCATCTCTCTCTTCACCTTCTGATAAGGAATCGACTGCTGACCGCGCTGGAAGCCTGCAAACCTGCAACATAGTAGCAAAGACGACTACTGCAACTCTGTAACGCTGATCCTGCCGCCTTCTCGACTGTTTTCCTGCTTGTGCATGCTGTTGGGGTAGCCTGCCTCCTCTCTGCACCAGAAGCTCCGAAGAAATCTCCCGTGGGTCGACGGAATCTTCCCCCTGCAACCGCAGGCACCAAAAAGCTGCATTACCGGTCCCTTGGGTCTCCTCTCAGCACGACGAGCGAGGTCCCTCGAATCCAGCGACTCTGTCCAAGTGACCCCCACAGTCCAGTGACTCTTCAGCCCAAGTTTGGTGGAGGTAAGTCCTTGCCTCACCTCGCTGGGCTGCATTGCTGGGAACCGCGACTTTGCAGCTACTCCGGCCCCTGTGCACTTCCGGCGGAAATCCTTTGTGCACAGCCAAGCCTGGGTCCACGGCACTCTAACCTGCATTGCACGACTTTCTAAGTTGGTCTCCGGCGACGTGGGACTCCTTTGTGCAACTTCGGCGAGCACCGTTTCACGCATCCTCGTAGTGCCTGTTTCTGGCACTTCTCCGGGTGCTACCTGCTTCAGTGAGGGCTCTTTGTCTTGCTCGACGTCCCCTCTCTCTTCAGGTCCAATTTGCGACCTCCTGGTCCCTCCTGGGCCCCGGCAGCGTCCAAAAACGCCAAACGCACGATTTGCGACTAGCAAGGCTTGTTGGCGTTCTTTCGGCGGGAAAACACTTCTGCACGACTCTCCACGGCGAGAGGGATCCGTCCACCAAAGGGGAAGTCTCTAGCCCTTTTCGTTCCTGCAGAAACCTCAGCTTCTTCTGTCCAGTAGAAGCTTCTTTGCACCCGCAGCTGGCATTTCCTGGGCATCTGCCCATCTCCGACTTGCTTGTGACTTTTGGACTTGGTCCCCTTGTTCCACAGGTACCCTAGATTGGAAATCCACAGTTGTTGCATTGCTGGTTTGTGTCTTTCCTGCATTATTCCTCTAACACGACTATTTTGTCCTTAGGGGAACTTTAGTGCACTTTGCACTCACTTTTCAGGGTCTTGGGGAGGGTTATTTTTCTAACTCTCACTATTTTCTAATAGTCCCAGCGACCCTCTACAAGGTCACATAGGTTTGGGGTCCATTCGTGGTTCGCATTCCACTTTTGGAGTATATGGTTTGTGTTGCCCCTATCCCTATGTTTCCCCATTGCATCCTATTGTAACTATACATTGTTTGCACTGTTTTCTAAGACTATACTGCATATTTTTGCTATTGTGTATATATATCTTGTGTATATTTCCTATCCTCTCACTGAGGGTACACTCTAAGATACTTTGGCATATTGTCATAAAAATAAAGTACCTTTATTTTTAGTATAACTGTGTATTGTGTTTTCTTATGATATTGTGCATATGACACTAAGTGGTACTGTAGTAGCTTCACACGTCTCCTAGTTCAGCCTAAGCTGCTCTGCTAAGCTACCATTATCTATCAGCCTAAGCTGCTAGACACCCTATACACTAATAAGGGATAACTGGGCCTGGTGCAAGGTGCAAGTACCCCTTGGTACTCACTACAAGCCAGTCCAGCCTCCTACAGGGCCTGATTTAGAACTCCGTGGATGGGTTACTCCGTCACAATAGTGATGAATATCCCATCTGCCAAAATCTAAATTCCATCATGTCCAATGAGATTTAGATTTCGGCGGACAGGAAATCAGTCACCGTTCTGATGGAGTAATCCATCCACCGAGTTCTAAATCAAGCCCTTAGTCTTTAAGGATTGTGTTTAGGGGGTTGCCCACTTGGAAGTGCCCACTCTTGATAGCCCCACAACACAAGAGCATGACCTGGATGTCAACCTGACTGATACATGCCTATCAAAAGGTTACAAAAGCCCTCAGCCCTGTTCTTTATGATCCCTTATCCGCCCCATCAGCTTCCTGAGATGTGCCCACGCACAACTGACCAGTGACATTTTCAAAATTAAGGAACCTTTTTGAATTGCACAAAAGAGCCTGGCTTTCGCTTCCTCCAGAGTGTGTCCCACCCTGTTCCCAGGAATGCATGCAATACACACATCTGTCTGGGATGGCTTATAAACCTTCACATGCTTTTACAAGGCCCTGGGCTTCCAATATGGAACCCACATCCCTCAATGTACTGTACCAGATACAGGAACACATACATTACAGCACACACACATGCTGCACAGCGCTACATACTAACATAAGGTAGGCCAAGGGTGAGTTAGGTACATAGCAGCAGACCTTTACATAAGTGTGCCTGCAGGCCTCACTCCAGTGACACAGGTAAAAAGCCCTATTCCCTTTGCTGATCACTTATTTAAAAAACGGTATGCTCCGACCATTGAACTCGTGCTACTTAACTCCTGATAAGAGTAGTAGTCCTATACGTTGACTAGGGTAATGCTTCCAGTCTTAACAAGACTGAGATTCATTAGACAGGTCTGAGTCACTGCCACAGGCATGATCCCTTTGTGCCCATAACAAAAAAATCTGTACCAAGGATCCAGATATTGCTGCAGCTGAGTCACTCACAGCAGGGGCTTAAGGGATGCATCACAATGCAGAGGACCTTTTCAATCCAGCACAGGTAGACGCGGTACAGCGGCTGCTCCTCCTCCCGCTGATGAAGTGGGGTAATGACCCTGATGCTCTCCTGAAGAATAGCCTCCTGCTATAAGCTAAGGAGTTGAGATAAATCCTGACCTTCTGATTTTTGTAGTCTCTGCAAATGATTTCCCTTATCTAGAGATCAGACCCAGAGTATTTCCAAACCAGCTGAAAAGACTTAAAGGGAGTGTTTCTTTACGAAATGTAAGGCTGAATACATCCTAACATAGGGACACTTTTAAGAGCTTCATACTGCATACCATGATTATATTTGCCTTCAAGACACTCTCCACCTTCCAGTCCCTGGCCTTCATTTCTATCACTGAAGAGACTGCAGTGAGGACAACAATCTTATACTGTCATAGGCTACTTCTGAGAGGAAGTGAGACTGAATTTCCGTCATAGGCACGAATTCTACCCAATCTTTTATTCTTCATGTTCTGTGGAGAGCTTTCAGCGATATGTACCTGAGGTTGTAATGCACATGCTGACCTTGCCCCTGAAGCTTTATTTTTAACAGAAACCTGGCTATCTGAGGACTCTTTTTCCGATATAAACCTGGCCCTCCCTCAGGACTATCTTATACATCGACTAGACAGGCCTCACTGCAAGGGAGGAGGAATAGCAATTATTTATAAAAATTCTATTAATTGTATTACCTAAAATCTTTCTATTCCAGACTGTGAAAGTCTATTTTTCTCTTTAGCAATTAATGCTACTTTTACCTTATCCGGAATATTGATTTATCGTCCCCCTGGTCCTGAGAGGAAATTCCTTCTGGCTCTACCAGAAATAATAGCAGATTTTGCCTGCAGGAACTCTAACTTCACCATTCTGGGTGACTTTAATATCCATGTAGATGATGAAGACAATAATTTGGCAAAAACTCTGCTTATGGACTTAGCAGCCTTAGATCTGCCACAGCTGATTCTCGGCCCCCGCATATTAAAGGACACACCATTGATTTGGTGTTTAGTAATATGTTAAATTTATTAGCCCTGTCCATGCTTTCCCTGGTATGGACTGATCATTTTTTAATTTCGCTGTCACTTCCCCCTATTCTTGCGCCTATACAGCCCTTATCTAATACTACAACTCGGCATTCTTGGTCCAAGTTAAGTCATAAAGACTGGACAGATACTAGAATCCTATTGTCCATCCTTTTCCACCAATGAGTCTTGGACAGTAGACATTTTCAATAAATGGATCTCTAATTCCCTTGATATCATACTTCCGGCCAAGACTGTCCATAGCATTGTTCGTACCAAGAAGCCCTCCTGGTTTTCTCCTAAGGTACGGCAGTTAAAAAAGGAATGTAAACAGCTAGAAAGGAAATGGAGGAAAACCTGTGACGACGATTCCAAACATGAATACAGGATAGCAATTAGATCCTACCACGTGGAAATAAAAGCCTCACAAGGAACGTTCTACGCCTCTAGAATAGAACAATCTTCTAATTCTCCCAAATAAATTTTTACAATTTTCAAAGAATTAACCCAAGACCCTTCTCCTTGCATTCCTATTCAAGCTTCTCTGGAGCACAGTAATAATTAGGCAGGTTTTTTCAAGAGAAAATTCTCGATATTCAACGAACCTTCTCCCACAATCTTTCCCAAGAAGCTAAAACAACACTTCAAGACCCTCTGAGAGTCACCTTTTCAGTCTTTCAGCCCCTGACGGAGGACCTAGTAGTCAATCTCCTAGGCACCATAAAATCAGGCTCCCCTCTTGATCCAGCCCCACCGTCTATATTAGTCTTAGGCTCGGACGTCACAGTGCCTGTCCTAACCAAGATTCTCAATAACTCTCTTATTTCTGTTCAGCTTCCTCAAAATTGGAAACATGCTGTTATTAAACCTCTACTAAAAAAGCCTAGGCTTGATCCTAGGGTATTGAGCAATTATAGAACAATTGCTCTCCTTCCAATAGAATTCAAAATGATTGAAAAACATGTTAATAAACAAGTCTCAGGATTTCTTGAGGACCACAATCTTTTACATCATACTCAGATGGGCTTCAGACCTTTACATAGCATGGAATCCGGCCTTTTGGCTGTCACGGAAAATACTCGTCGACGCCTGGATTCAGGCGGCTATGCAGCAATTATTTGTTTGGATCTAAGTGCCGCATTTGATACTGTGGATCATAATATACTTCTTCATAGAATCTCTCAGATGGGCTTTCTAGGAACTTCATTTGAGTGTCTCCCTGCCTTTCTGAAGGACAGGACTTTTCAAGTCCTAGACCGATCCTTTTTCTCTAACTCTTTGCCCCTTAGTTGTGGGGTACCACAGGGCTCTTCTTTGAGCCTTACTCTTTTTAACATCTACATGTCTCCCCTGGCAAGAATTATTGAACCCTATGGACTATCCTTAGTATCATATGCAGATGATACTCAACTGGTCTTTTCCTTCTCTGCTAAGAATAGCCGAGAACAGGCCAATTTATTCTCCTGTCTTTCAGATATTGCTAGATGGATGGCAGATAGCAAACTCAACCTCAATGACGGAAAAACAGAAGTTATGATGGTTGGAATCTTTTCTTCACTCAAGTCTCCTTCTCCAGTTGCGGACTGGTTTAAGGAACTTCCTACGCCAAAATAAATCATAAAGAGCCTGGGCTTCTGGTTAGACCCTCACCTTACAATGGAATGCCATTCCAAGAAATTGGCTGCTACCTGCTTTAGTTTTCTAAGAACTCTCAGGAAAATCTTTAAGCTTCTTCCATTTTCAGCCAAAAGACTCCTTACTCAGGCTCTGATATTATCACGCCTTGACTATGGGAACGTGTTGTTTCTGCGCTCCCCCTCGTATGTCTTAAAGAGACTACAAGTAGTGCAGAATGCTGCGGCTTTCCTACTTACAGACACCCCCAGACATTCGTCTGCCGTCCCAGCCTTGGCCTCTCTCCACTGGCTCCCTGTTGAACAACGCATTATCTTTAAAGCCATGTGTTATGTCCACCGAGCCCTTCGAAATAAGGGTCCAGTCTTTCTTAGACAAATGATTATTCCCTATACCCCTCGGTGAACACTCCGATTCTCTTAGGCTTTTCTAATCAACTCTTTTTGTGCCAAGATACCCAGATGGGGGGGCAGATCCTTCGCCTGTAGAACAGCCAAGATCTGGAACTCCCCCTAAAGCTTCGCCATGACATGTCCGAACTTTCCTTTCATAGGAAACTGAAAACTTTCTTGTTCCGCGTATAGGCCTGTTCCTTTGCCTAATGATTCTCCTTCAGCGCTGGGAGGCCTCCGGGTAGCCATGCGCTTTATAAATTCCATAAACTAAACTAAACTAAACATGCAACAAATGCCCCTACCCATAAGGTAAGGATGGTGATTCCAGTATCCACTTTACAGTCGTATGGCTCTGCCAGAGGGCATTCTTCTGGTGGTATAGTAGTCTGACCTAGCAGACTGGAAAGAAGGAAGACCATTGTACAAGACTGTGATAATTCAGTTTTACTGCCTTTCATTGAATAGAGTCTGGCTGTGTATGTGGGGAAAAACAGTCTTTTTCAAATCATTCCACTCATTGAAACTTAGGTTCCTTGCCACCAGATGCAAGGGATGGCTGGAGGTCAATCATTGGTCACACTAGTGTAACAGGCAACAGTCTATTAAATATCATTGACTATACAGATGAAGATCCAGACTCTCTCAGAGAAACTAAAAAAAGTCTTCCTTATATTAAGATATTTGTACCTGGTTTGGAGTCTGCTCCCCATCCTCCATTACAGTGTCATACTCTTGAGAGTTGCAGGAAAGAAATGAGGATGTAGACTCATAGCAGGTAGATGAAGGCGACACTCTGCGCTTTCCTGTTTGTGGATCCTTCCAGCAATTCAGTCAGAACCTGCCTAATCACAGTGGTTTTTAATTGAAATATTACTTAGATAGAGAAAGATTTTTCCTAATGATGTGCCATTGTCTCTGGTAGACTGTGACCTCCTACTTTTTAGCCTCTGATGCTTCATTTTTCATAAACCAGGTGTTTCACACCTGTATGTGTAAACTAACCAGTTTATCACGCTTCAATATTTTTAGGTCAACATTCTGTTCAGCCCAAGGATGGAATTTTTTTTTCTCGAATCTCACAGAAAAGATCAGGACATCTTCTTTTTTAGCAATTGTGTCAAGTTCATTTGATATCATACAGAAATATTCTATTGGAATAGCTATTCAAGTAATCTCTGAATTTAGTAACCAATAGATGACCTATCATAGCTTCTAAAACTAGAGGCAAGACTCACGATTTTAAGCTGTGACTTACAGTGACCTTTGACTTCACCAGAGACTTAACGCAATGGACTATCCTAAATAGGTAAAAAAAAAAAGATTTTTTTTGCAAATTTTGGGGCGTGACGAGAGAGTGGGATACCATAGGCATCTACTCTCTGGAAAACTGTCATCACAGGTAGGTACCATTTTCATTTTGAAGCACAGTGCATTTTTCATTATATTCAATCCAAGAATTGCAGTTCTATACATTTACATATTAAAGGAATGTACGTTAAGCTGAATTCTGTGTTAAAATATCTTATCTCCCTAGAAAACTGCCTATCATCGTTCCCAGACCCTGGAATACCGAAATGGCTTTTCACGCTCACTACTTCCAACAGTTGGAATTGGGCGTGATCCAATCAATGCTAACCAGCTTTCTCAGGCTGAACTGGATGAGCTAGCTAACAAGAGGCCTACACTGACATATGGCCAAGCCAAACCAGCCCCGCCGTCAGATTTTATTCCAGCCCATGTGGCATTCGACAAAAAGGTAAAGAAACTTACATTATGTGAAATATTGTATTAATGGCAGTCAGTCTGGCTATAGTTGAAATCTTGCAATATATTTAAAGTATGTACATTTCTGATTGCTCTCTGTTTGGTTTCCTCTGTCAAGGTGTGGACATTGAGCTCTTTTGGTATGGTTGAAACAGAGAGAGGATGGAGAGTATTTAATAAGTTGTCTTTTGCCAGGTGGCGAAAAATCATAAAAATGTTACTAGACCTGCAGGTCGAGTAACTTGAATAATCTACTCAGCCATATCTGTAATGTACTTGACACTTAAACGGGTCTCAAATTGTGTGATCCTATGCGAACATTTTAGTTTATAGAGTCACCTTTTTCTTCATTCTCACATCTGAGTGCACCGCACCTTCAGATATGTGAGCTCAGCATTTCTGCTGTACAAAAAACCTCTTTTGTTTGATTAAATAGACTAAACGTTTGCTCCATGTATAAAAATAATCCAGCCCACATATAGGGGACACATGATCGATGACTTACCTCTTAGTTTACTATTAGCATTGCTATCAAGGCAGGAGTGATTCTCAGTTTATATTTAAAAACTCACTTTTAATAAATATATTACTAAAGCATGATGTGGTCCCACACTGTCATTTACAGACAGCAAATTTCCAAGAAATGTCCAAAACTCTTCCCACTAATTTGAAGCTTGACTGAAGCATGCCGTGGTCCCACACTGTCATTTACAGACAGCAAATTTCCAAGAAATGTCCAAAAATCTTCCCACTAATTTGAAGCTTGACTGATAAAAGTATATAAAGTATTAACAATCTGTTAAAATTGGGTTTCAGAAAATATATTTATTCTTTGCACATTACTAAGTAAAGTGTTCTGATTTGTTTTTACCCTGTTACATTTTTTTTTTCATCACACAGAAGTACAAACAATGGGCTTTCACAACTACTGAAAAATATTTTGAAATGTTTGTACGGTTGACTTAATTATTTAAATGTTGTCTGTTAGGAAAAACCTGACAACAATCCTGTCATTTCACACTCTTTCTCCAGCAGGTCAGGCAGTTCACCTTACAAAATCCTGGAACTCTGCAGTCAGCAAGTGTAGGAAGCTGGCTCTGTTTATACTATATCAAAATGAGATATAGGCCCTCATTCCGACCCTGACGGTCATAGACCGCCAGGGCCGCAGGTGACGGAAGCACCGCAAACAGGCTGGCGGTGCTTCCTTGCCCATTCTGACAGTGGCGGTAAAGCCGCGGTCAGAAAACCGGGTCCGGTGGTTTCCCGCCGGATTTCCCCCGGCTGGGCGAATCCGTGGGGATTCTGACCCCCTTACCGCCATCCTGTTTCTGGTGGTTTTTACCGCCAGGAACAGGATGGCGGGAACGGGTGTCCTGGGGCCCCTGCACTGCCCATGCCAATGGCATGGGCAGTGCAGGGGCCCCCTAACAGGGCCCCAGCATGCTTTTCACTGTCTGCCTAGCAGACAGTGAAAAGCGCAACGGGTGCAACTGCACCCGTCGCACACCTGCAACACCGCCGGCTCCATTCGGAGCCGGCTTCTGTGTTGCAGGCCCCTTTCCCGCTGGGCCGGCGGGCGCTACCTTAGGTAGCGCCCGCCGGCCCAGCATGAAAGTTGGAATGGCCCCAGCGGTCTCTTGACCGCGGGGCGGCCAAATGGCACTTCCCTCCAGGCGGGTGGCAACCACCGCCCGCCGGGGTCAGAATGACCCCCATAGTTTGTACAGAGTCCAGGGGTTCCCCAGAGGCTTGACAGAGGAAATTACAGATAATACTAATGCTCTATTTGTGGTAGTGTGGTCGAGCAGTTAGGCTTATCAGCCTAGGGTAGTGTTAAGCATTTGTTGTACACACACAAGCAATAGAAGAAAAACACACTCAATGACTTAACTCCAGACCAGTAGGATTTGATGTAGAAAAATATGTTTTGTCAATTTTTTTCTAGAACCACAAGATTCCGTTTGCAGGTATGTACATAGATTGAAAGGTACTTTGCATAGGTATATGTAGGACTTTTAATCAAATCGTCAGTACATACAGTTTTCTTTAAAATGGCAAAAAGCTATTTTAAAAGTAGACAGTGCAATTTTCAACAGTTCCTGGGGGAGTACAGTTTCTGAGGTAAGTAACAAACTTACAGTCTTGGTCTCCGGGGCATAGATAGCCCACCGTTGGGGGTTCAAGCTAACCCCAAGCACCCGCACCAGCAACACGGGGCCAGTTAGGTGCAGAGGTCAAACAGGAGCCAAAATAACGTGGGCGCCTATGGAGACAGGGGTACTCCGGTTCCGGTCTGCTTGCAGGTAAGTACCCGCGTTATCAGAGGGCAGACCAGAGGGGTTTAGAGGAGCACTGGAGGTGCCCCAAGGAGGCACCAATCCCACACCCTCAGCAGCACAAGGGTGGCCGGGTGCAAACAGGGCGTCGGGTTTCGAATGAAACTCTATGAGGGGACCCGGGGGTCACTTAGGTGCTGCAGGAAGGGCACAGGGGGGCTCCTCGGGAAAACCACCGACTGGATAAGGAGAGGGCAGCCTGCTGGTTGTTGCTGCACCGGTTCTCAGTTTCTCTCGAGTCTGGGGGCTGCAGGTGCAGTGCTTCTCCGGGCGTCGGATATCTTCGTCCCAGGCAGTTGCGGTCAGGGGGTCCTCGGGATTCCCTCTGCAGGCGTCGTTGTGGGGGTCTGGAGGGGTCAACACAGGGTGGCCTCTTGTTCCCAATCGCCTGGGGACCCTTTCTTGCTGGGTGGACCACCTAGACACGGGCCGTGGGCGTCGGATGCACAGGGGTCAGGCCTCGCGCATCCAGAGTGAGGTTGGAGTCCTTGGTTGAAAGTTTCTTCTGGACAGAGCCACACATGGGGCATTGCACATTGCCATTACCAGCACTCAAGCATTCTGTTTCTGTTTGCATCAATTGCATCACCTTTGATCTACCACATCGGTACAGGGGACTGTAAGGAACCATGCTATGGACCTTCTTCCAATTACATGAACCAGGCTAAGTGCATTGTACAAGTTGTGCATTATCTATAGATCGTGTAGTAGTTAAGCAAGACAGGGCAAAGTAATGAGTCGAACGAGAACAGGAAAGACTAGAAATCTTATGATACTGTACTTCCCAAACGTGTACCAAAACTCGCCAATGTAGACAAACAATTTGCATACAGATTCCACAGTGACAACCTTCAGTTTGCTTCAGTGGCTTTCATCTGTCTTAAAAAATAGTATATTGGTCCTGAATTGCTTTGACTAAACCTGGTCCAAAATGTGGAGCCACCACTGCCAGTTGGTGACATAAGGTTTAGTGGACAAGCTACAGACTATCCGAAAATGAAATGCAAACCCATTTAATGCAGTAAAAAGAGAAGGAATAAGCCTAACCGTTCCTTGGATATTTGTTATATAAATTGCCTTGTAGCATTTTAAATATGTTAATATTACCCATTTTAATAAGACGTGATTTATTAACAGAAAAAAAACAAAAGACTGAGTTGGCCCAGCGTACTCAAATAATAAACCTACAAGTATACACAGATTTAAGGAGAAAGTGTGTACCTCATACAGCAATATTTCTAGATCAAATAGAAAACAGACTATGCTAAGCAAGTTGCCTCCTATTAAGTTTTATGTGTTGGTAGATCTGTATGCAGCCTAGGATTCTAAAGCTCTCTGCTGATATTGCATTGAGCCTTTATATGCACCAGCTATTTCTGATTAATCCCAATATACCAAGGACACACATGATATTGTTTGTTGTCTATTGCTGAGGGAACATCACATAGGCCATTTTTTTTATTTTGGAGCGTTGTTAGACTGATTAGTGTTAGTTCCTTCTGAAAATGCACAGATAATTTTTTTTTTTTTTTTTAATGTCATTAGATTACACATACATGCCACTCACCAGATCAGTACTATGACCAAGAGACTACTGGAGGCACTTGTCGATGAATAAGACTTCCTTTGAGTAGGCCATCTGGATGAAGATGGCTCCCTGTTATGAGCTCTTCTGGGATGAGGAGTAGAACTTTACAAATCTTGGAACATGACCTTTGGTTCCTAGATCTTTCAGGCATCTGTGAGATCTTCTAAAGTGGAGTTTGCAAAAATGAGTTAAACAGGGACTAGATCATGGTAACTCAGCACTGAATATCTAAATGATCAGCTCCCTTTCTACAGAAACAAATACTATGTACATGGATAGATTTCCCCAGATGAAAGGTTTATAGAGCCCTTGTGGTCTCAGGCTACCGTAGTCACCTTGTTGAGAACCACAGTTTCTCCTTTTTCTGAGCCTGCCAGAAAAAGGCATTCATTGTTATAAAAACGTGGTTTCAATCTTCAGTAGTCCCCATCAGATAATGAATTTGCACCATTTATAAAGGCCTTGGGAGGAATTGGCTACTTCTACCTCAACATCATGCTGAACAACAATTTGCTACTTCAGTTGATCATATAACAGTCTCTTGTGGTATTGAAAAGAAAGAGTTTCATCTTGAGCGGTTCCCAGTAGGTAGCATATATGCACAGTTTCCAATGGGCATGGGAAGAACCAGCTATCTCCTACTTAACAGTATGCCAGAAGCAAACTCCTCAAATTTGAAACCGATTAAAAAAAAAAAAAAAAAGTGCTAATTCATAAACTGCCCCCTACTAACATTGCAAGTAAAAATACCCACTGAAGTCAGGACAGTCCAATATTGTAGGTAATTGTAAGACTGTAAAATTTTAAGGTAGGAGTCAATTTGCACTACCTGCTAGTAGTAGTAGTTCCATCAGACATTAGAATACATGATGACGTGTGGCATTGGTACCAGTATCTGTGACTACAATGTTATTTCCTGAAGAAGGTGGGGTTTAGTAAATTCTGCAGTCTGTAGTCCACCAACACATGTATCAGCATTTTTAACAGTTTGTTCACTGCACAATGACTGAGCATCAGTGTGTAAGTTATAGGAGTATCAACTTTGATGCTAAATTATGCATGTAGCGAGGAAGCAAATGGTTTTAATTTTTTGTATTTGTACTTACTGTAGGCAGGGTTTGTATTTTTGTGATTGATCGTCTCCATATTAGGGAACGTGTTAATAAATGATGCATGTTTATGTATGAGGTAAAGGTTTTTGTGGTTTATATACTAGAAACAGTTCATGTGCAAAGTGTAATTTGATGGTTATACAAAGTTTAGTTTGCCGTTTTAGTGTTGAGTTCCCCAGTAATTATTTGAATAAGTGATCCCCTTTAGTGATTTTATAATAGAGGGAATGATGACAGGAATGTGATCCTTGTCTCTCAGTATCAAGCGTCTAGTTGACCAGATCCTTCACTTCGAAGAGCATCTTGGGAACATATTCCTTCAAATGAAAGGAGGCCTTGTTGGAGTTGAACTTGTTGGACCCTGGTTTTCTCTGGGTCATGGGTCAGTCAGGTGTAACTGAGCAGTTTCAGCAGTGGCTATTTTCCTTTACCACTGATGCCCCAGGGTCTTTACCACTGATGCACTGATGCCCCAGGGTCTGAGTCAAGGTAACCAAGTTCCTCTGTTTGATAACTTGGCCCTTCTGTTGTCACAAGAATGAGTAGTCTAGGCAAGTCCAGGTTGAGATTGGAGGTACTGGAAATCGAACACCGCATGGCAAGAGTAATTAGTCTCAATACAATATCTAGACAAAGCTATAGCTTTAGAAAATAATGGGTCTTTTACTTACATATCAGAAAGCGGGTCATTTAAAATAATGTACACGAAAGAAAGTCAGATGGTTCTAGCTCCTACAGCTGAATCATTACCCAAAAAAGACTAAAGACTCGAGGAGCCACTTAGTAAATCATTTAGTCACTCCTTTACACTGGAATCCTACAACATATATTGTTGAGAAAAGCTTCATGCTCTTACAATCATGGTGTGATGCTTTGAGATCTGATTGAAGGCTCCCAGTCCCAGGCACCGGGACAAATGTGCCAGACTGTAGATTACAGTGTACAAACTTTCCAGTAATATGTCAGCTCTTTCTACCTGTTTTCTCAGTGACCATGTGTGACCAGAATGAGTTCAACGGATTTGAACCAAGATGGCAGAGAATCTGAAAACTTTCCAAAGATTATGTCACTCGAACACCCACTTCCCAAATTGAACATGGGATCCATATGGTTACCAAGGAATTGATGGCCCAAAGTCTCAATGTGACATTAACGGGCCTTAATGCTCTGTTCATTGGTGTCTGAGGCACCTGACAGAGTTTAAGGGTGTGATTAGTTAATTAGTCATTTGGTCTCTGAAGTCAGTGTTCAAAAGCGGCAGTACAATGACAGAACCGGGCTACTACTCTGAAGTTCACTCTCTGGGAGTACCAAATTTCATAAAAGCTTCATATGTTAAATCTAGAAGGCTTTCAGGAGTTGTGATTGATTGGGGACCTAGAAGACATGGACTCCTCACTTCAATAGATGGAATTGTGGACCTGTTATTTCTAGACTGGGTTCTACCTCAACATCAAACTGAAAAACCTCCAGAACCATAGAACTCAAAACGGACCTGATAATACCATGGTATATAACTACCACGGGAAACATCCCCAACCATGACTCCGGAACAACGAAGTCGCGAACAACGAAAGCGGAACAACGCTTTCATTAACCACGACTTTGTTGTTCTGTGCCTTAACCACGCATGTACTGAACAACGCACATGCGTGGTTAAGGCACAGAAGAAGGGAGTCGGCTTTGTCGGAGGACGCAATCAGGTAAGTGGGACTGGGGCCGTTTTAGGGGCGGGGTGGGGGTGGTCGGGGTATTTTTCGGGGTGTGGGTCAGGGTATTTTTTGTTTTTAGGGGTGGGGTCGGGGTAGTTTAGGTTTTAGGAGGGGTGGGGGGTTGCAGTAGTTTTAGGTGTGGAGTGGGGGTCGCTGAAGTTTTAGTGGCGGGGTGGGGGGTTCGGGGAAATTTTAGTTTTTAGGGGCAGGGTTGGGGGGTCGGGGTAGTTTAGGTTTTAGGGGGGTCGCTGTAGCTTTAGGGGCGGGGTGAGGGGTTGGGGGTTTTTTAGGGGCGGGGTGGGGGGTCGGGTAGTTTAGGTTTTAGGGGGTGGGGGGTTGCAGTAGTTTTAGGGGTGGGGGGTTGGGGTATTTTTAGTTTTTAGGGGTGGGGGATCGGGGTAGTTTAGGTTTTAGGGGGGTGGGAGGTCGCTGTAGTTTATGGGGCAAGGGTGGGGGGGTCGGGGTATTTTTAGTGGGGGGTCGGGGTATTTTTATTTTTAGGGGGATGGAGGGTTGCAGTAGTTTTAGGGGCGGGGTAGTTTAAGTTTTAGGGGTGGGGTCGGGGTAGTGGTAGAATTGTTTTTAGGGGTGGGGGTTGAGGTATGATTGTTTTAGGGGTGGGGGAGTCGCATGCTGGAACCACGCATGCCATTCCACGCATGCCTTTACCAGGAATGCCTTTACAACGAAAAATCATTGTTAAGGCATTCGTGATAAAGGCATTCGTGGTAACAACACGGTCGTTGTTCCGACCGCGTTGTTTAGGCATGTGTGATTCCAGCATTCGTGGTTCAGACTCCTATTCAACTACCACTGCCTCTGCTGACTCCTACAGTTTATAGAATGTTCGAACCCAAGAGATAATAGAAGGTCTGATGACTCTTGGGGGTGCAGGCAATGAATAATTTGCAGAGCATTACACTTTAGATCTAACGCACATTATCCCATCTTTGAAATATTTTGCAGCAATGCCAAACAATTCCTACTATAGTATGCATGGCTTCTTGTTACCATTTACATATTGGATTCAGTAGATGAATTTGCAGCATGTCAATGCTTGGACACTGTAACTGTTCAGCTGGAATTTGCACAAAGGTCAATACGCTAATCGCTCATTCATTGCAATGCGAAATGCATGCTTATATACACATCTTATGCTGTGCATGTATTTAGGCAAGCCAAGAAATGTGAGTAAAAGGTCCAGTCTGATGCCGTTCAGTGCTTTAGTGCATTGTTGCACCTTATAGTGGCTTTGCACAGCTCCTCCTGGACTTTTACCAGGTATTATAGTGGAGGCATTCTAGGACATGATGTAGAACAATAGGGAACAAAGGAAACATGAGGTGACATTAGGGGTAACATGTTTTGGTCTGATGCTGTCTATTTTCATCGCTTGGACTTTATAGCGAACTTTGCACTCAAGTAGACTTGTCACTATTCGATAAAAGCCCAATTGTAGCTGTTGTATTATGAGGGAGGTTTGAGCAAATGTTTTTTTAGCCTGAGGTTTTTATCCCATTTTTGCGTATTTTACCAAATTTTACTTTGTCACACCTGCACTTTGCATTTGATTTATGGAAGGGGCAGTGTAAGACGACGGGCAACAATGGGGAAGGTGAGAACACGGGGTGATACTGTTGTCCATGAAGAAGTTCATCTTCTCTTTGTGTCTCTTTTATGGTACCCTTGCCTTTTGCACATCTTACACTGTCACATCTGCACCATATATCTGGTTTTAAGGAAGAGCTAGTGTAAGATAAGATGGGAAACAATGAGAAGATGGGGTGATACTTTTCCCCTGAAAGAGGTTACTGTTTTTTATCAACGTGTATGCTTTTAACTTATTGTTTGTGATGTGCAATTTAATGATTTTAATTAACCAAAATAAACTTGGCAGTGTCAAACTGAGACTTTAGATCTCCTTGCTGGTTGATCATGGGCTCCTCACGCATGTTTCTTAGGAGTTGGCATCAAAATACAGGAAAATAAGTTCTGAGCTTGCAACCGGTTTTGTACCATTCCACGAACATCCTGAAAAGGCCACACTGCATGATCTCACTTACATCCTCAGCAATGTGTAACCATGCTCTGAACTTTAGCAGGTTTAATGAGAGTCACTATGCTAAATCATTCTCCATGACTGAACTATACCCTCTAGTCTGCATCATGCTCTTGATCACCTCTCTCCAGAACCTTGCACTGCATTCTCTTAGCCACATTCCAGACACCAATGGCCACTCTCTTTATGCCTTTAATTATTTTCTGTACATACTCAGACATGCCCTATTGATTCCTAGCACAACCTTGGTCATGGACTCCCCTCTCCCTAGTCCATGTTCTACATAACATGAGATATTGTAACATTTCTGAATTATTGGGATGGAGTCAGGGGAAGAAATCAAGCTTCCAGAAAAAGTGATTCTTGATATTAAATCACACGTCTTAGGAGTTGGTTATTAGAAGAGACCTAAAGGGAGGAAAATAGTCTGGGAGCTCTGCCGTGAAGTTACATAACAAAAAACCGTTCTTACCTCTGTCTTCTTTTGATCCTGACTTGAGTGTGTGGACATCTGGGGGTTACAATTCCTTGGACTCCTTTTATGTATGTCTCTATACACAGAACTAACCAATGACATATCAAGCATTGATGACCAACACACTGCCACAGAAGCTCTGACAGAGTCTGCCCAGCAGAGTTATCAACTACTGTCACATTTAACATGTGGGAAATGCTTGGAACCTTCTGGGCTACCTGCAGACGCACAACATGGCACCCACTGATAACTAAGGAGTGTGTTACTTTATGTGAGGTGCTAATTCTAAGCTCTGAAAGTCCAGCTGCTCGCAATTTGTCACAATTGCATTTCTCCAGATGTAGGATAACTGATACAACACTGTCAAAGTCAACTAAAAAGGGAGGCAAAGATTTTAAGCTGAAAACAATAATGTTCCTTTATCTCTTGTTTGTTCTGATTCTGCAGGTCCTAAAATTTGATGCCTACTTCCAGGAGGTTGTTACCTTATCTCAAGAAGAAAGTTACAGGATCCGTCCAGTTGAAATTTACTATTACCTGGAAGATGACAGTATATCTATAATGGAGCCCACTGTCGTTAACTCGGGAATCCCTCAGGGAAAGTTCATGAAGCGTCAGAGGCAGCCCAAAAATGACTGCGGTGACCACTATCACTGGAAAGACCTTAATATTGGAATTAACGTTACCATGTATGGAAAGACCTTTCACATTGTAAATTGCGATGGATTCACACAGGTAGGAATCTTCCAGTTTTACAATCAGCATGCATATCAATATGTTATGTTTTTTTCCTTAATATTTTGTCGACTAGAAGAAGCGTGTTAATTTTTTTTTTATTATTAGCTATCAGGTTTAACAAAAATGAACATACTGTAAAAAATTTTACATCTAAAATTGGGAAAAAAGAGATCCATTGCATTATATGTCAGTGTCAAAAAAGCACAAATGTATGTATATCTGTATGTATATCTGTATGTATATATATATACATATGTATGTATATATATATATATATACATACACATATATATGTATATATTTAAAATTATACCTTATATTTTTCATTTCACAACCATAAAAGAAGGTGCCTAGGAATACACAGAGGTAATGTATGTGAACAATCTGAATTTGCATACATTTTAGGTGTCTCTGATCCAATCCCCATCAAGCTGATTTCATCTTGATCTGTGAGTGGATATAGGAGATGCCAAGGAGTTGACCATAACATCTGCTTGAACCAGGACACCACATCCAGTGAAGAGTTCCTGGAGACATCTAGAGGATTTCAAAGCAGCAGACATCATCCACGAGTCTTGTTGTGCCTATGGCTTATCACCCGTGGCCATAAAGAACCATGAGCTGAGAATACGTATGGATTATCACAAATGGAGGATCCAAGACATTCCAGTCCACTACAAGATGCCTCTTAATGTTGTTGACCTCAACACTGGAAGCTGCTAGGATTCAGTATTAGGACACAGGAACAGATGCAATTCCATTCTCCTACTTCCAGTCGAAGACAGCACAGGCTTTAAAGACATTTGTATGCTCCTCTGGTGCACCATCAGTGGCAGGCACAACTCAGCATATAGTCTCAGGGCTTGATTTAGGAGGTAGAAATAGTACAATAGTATACAAACCATAAAAAGGTCAAAGGCCCATCCACCCACATCATCGTTCTGCCAGTGTATTTTTCATTGTGGCAAAATCAGTTGCTCCTGTCGTGAGGAACACCCATTTCTTAACAAGCAGGCTTACAGAAATGATGCTGGACCCGACACCCGGTACCCTGACTCCTGGCATTACTTTTATGTGAGATCATCATAATAACCATGGCAGTCTCAAAAAGGAATAAAATGAAATGTCCCTGGTGTGCTGAGAGAAATTCTCCTTTGCATCTTGGACATGTTTAATGTAGGGCCTTAAAATGTACTTCCACATGATGGCTGCTCTACCATGCTAACATGACATGGTGGACCTGGTGTCATGCTCTTTATTTCCCCCTAAGCCTCCTATATGTGAATGGCATGAGCTATTTAGGGGACAAACGTTCCACTGCAGTAGCAAGGGACACAATCCGTTGTATCATCACCAGCCAGTGTGATGCAGGTAGTGCCTTGGCTGCACCAGTGGTTTGGTGGATGCATTTGGTGTATGACCTATCAAACTGTAAATTAATTTTAGTGCAACTCAGCAACATCACTGTCTTGAAAAAAGATGTAAGCAGTATAAATAGCCACCATTCAGGTGCATATTTTACCTATCTGTGCATTTCATAGCTCTGATGAAAGCACTTGGATTCTCCATTTTACCTGTTATAAATCTGTTGTTTAAAACCACGCATAAGTAGGGGATCTCTCTCCTAACTCTGTTGAGACTATGTTGCCCCTTTTGCAAACAGTAAAATGCTGTTTTGACATATACTCAGATTAAGTAAAGGCAAAACTGTCAGTAAGCCACGTGTACCATTTTCATTACTGCCAGCCAGCCACGGTATGCCCATTTTTACACCCATAATCCTTATGAAGAGTGTAAATACATTTCCCAAAATGTCTCTACTGCCTGCAAGAGGCAGAACATTTTTAATTCATGCCACTACAGTGTAAAGTGTATGAAAATATCTCACAGCCAGTGCACATAGTGAAAATGAAGGCTGACTGCACTTTGCTTTACCTTTCCCCGGAAGGAGTGACAAAGATTCATGAGGACCTGCAACTGTTTTAATTTCTTCACCCCTACCTTTCTCAGGTAACTGATGCTGATGAAGTGGTATTTCAAACCAACAAAAAGAGACACATTACTTACCCATTTAAGCAACTCCTTTGGAAGGTACATGCGTCTTTCGGACATCTGTGGATTCACCACAGTGAACACCATTTCACAACACAGAACAGACTATCTATTGCACCTGTCTTCACCATCAAAGACCATGGGCATCCCTACTTGCTATATGTTTATGCTTGTTCCAAGGAGTAAGTGCTGTGCTTTAGATGGTAGAGGGCAAATGAGCCAGGAAACTGGCCGTGGCCAGCAGCAGCCTGTCAGAAAAGAACTGCCCTTTCCAGTACTACCCTCTGCCAGACTTAAATCACCTGGTCTTACCTGGCCATTTATTACCAGTGAGGACTTTGTGTGGGAAAGTCCTGTTTAAAAGTCCCCTTTTCTTCCAAGAGCTAACCTTCAACTACATTTTGATATTCTGTTTCCTGCACACCATGGGAGCTAGCTTTATCTCTTCTTTAAACTGCAGAATTTCAAAGTCTGTCACACATGCTGGCCAAGCCCTAACGGGGAATACGTAGGAGCTAATGAGACCTCTGGAGGAGGCCATGGTTGAGCGTATTACCAGTATTGAGATGAATGCCCATTGACTACATTCAGAGATGGCAATAACGGAATTAAGTAATCCTGAACCTAAGCTACTGTGCACCTGGTGCTATGGGGCAGGGGGAGAGGCAGAGATTTTGGCGTCAGGTTGGTGTGATCCACGCCGTCTCCCACATCTAAATCAGCAGAAAGTTTCCAGGAGGAGGCAGTAGTCCTTCCCACCAATTTTTAAATGAAAGCCTTAGACAGAGCCAGATTCACAAAGGTTGAGGGCATGTAAATGTTTGGTGTTCAAAGAATAACAACTTGTAGTGTTAACTTCCACAATCTCACTCACATAATCAGGATTTGTACAATTTTAGAGTGTCATTTTGCGAAACTTGGTTTTGGTTGAGAGGGTTGAGTACCCTTCTAAAGCAGCAACTACACCGGCTTTAATTAGAGGCAACAAGTAAAGTATTTATGAATCACACAAACATGAATAATAAAGTGAAAATACAACTCAAGAAAAATCCCACACCACAAAACAACAAAGATCCAACTAGTAGAACTGGAACTACTGAATTTCATAGATTTAGGAAGAAATAGCACTTGGAAGCAAATAAAGCCAATATTAGTTATCTGGTCGCGCTTGATCAGGACCAAGTCACAAGTTTAGGCCATCCTTGATGAATTGCAGGCCGGGTAAAGAAGCAAGTTTGGTCCACTGAGACAGTACCTTATGTCCTTGAAATCAAGATGCAAAGTCTGCGCCGGCCTGCGCTGCATTGAGGAGCTGTCGAATAGGAGCTGTGATGTGTGGTCCTGCGTTAAGATGTATTGTGCTAGGCTGGTGTCGATCTGAAGCTGAGATGCAGGCGTTGAGATACATCGTATTGCGTCAGATCAGTGAAACCACTGGGGCTGGGTTGTAGAGACTTGTGTCAAATGTGTCACAATGGGTAGGCGCTGATGAAGCCACCACCCAGGAGCCCATTGTGTCCCTATAACTCACAACAGGACATCAGCTACCTGACCCTTGAGACACTCAGGTATTTCAGGAATTAAGGAGCAAGGCAGGCCTCAGGCAGCTGGGCAGTCCTGAAGGAGCTGGGTAGTCATTCTTCTGTAGAGCCCACAGGTCCAGGAGTGTTCTGAAAAGCTGGTGCCAGCTTTGAAATGGAAGAAACCTGTGGACTCCCCCCCCCCCCCCCCCCCCCCCATCTGGTTCTGAATTTCCTTCCTTCCCCTGCTCTGGCACCTAGGAGTCTGAAGTGACAATAGGCTAGTGTGAAGTTCTTTGTGAGTGTGCTGAGGGCACCCCCTTTAAAGTGCAAGTGTGGAAGGTAGCAGTTCCTCCCCTCCCATCCTGACAAGATAGCCCATCTTTACAGCCTTTCATTGGATGGGAGGAATACACAATGGCCAACTGCCAACTACACCTAGTCATGTGACCCAGGGTACAGGCTGTAGGCACCAAATGGTTAGGGCAAGAAAATGCCAACCTTCTACAAGTATTAAAATCAAACAGGGGTCATCCTTTATTCCAGTGGAACTGGGGTAACTAGGGCCTTATAAACAAAACAACGTTCCAGTAGGAATCACTTAGAAGTGCTTTATAATACTTGCGCAGGGACTAACTCACTCAGTGGCCCTGCTGACACAATTAATGAACTGCACAAACCTGTGGGCAGTAGTTTTAATCAATTATTGAATGAGTGTACATGTATATACATGTATACACATCTATATATATTATTGCAAAAATTCCAGTGAGTGAATAGGTGCTACAAGTGACGGGCAGTGCTGGTGCAAATTGTGTGCATAAACCAAATACAGAAAGTCATTATACAGTGCTCAGAACATGTAATTGCCTTAACCATATGGACATTATTATAAAGTAGAATCCAAACAAAACAATATTAAGGATTTCTTAGTGTCCAGCATCATATGCAAACACCATTAATACCAATAAGTTGATGTTTTGACCCCTGGCTGTTATTTAGAGGGGGTCTTCCTAAGGACAAAATAATAGCAACCTATATGAAGATATAGGAACTGTCAAGTAAAGTGGGTGGCACAATAAGTGCTACAGGTCCACTAGTAGCATTTCATTTACAGGCCCTGATTACCTGTAATACCACATTACTAGGGACTTACAAGTAAATTAAATGTGCCCATTGGGTGTAAGCCAATTTTACCATATTTTAGGGAGAGAGCAGGTTAGCGGTGGTTAAGTGCCTGGAGTCCTCAGGCCAACAAAAATGAATTCAGCAAAACAGGAGGCATAAAGCAAAAGGTTTGTGGGAAAACCACGCCAGGGTGTCAGTTCTAACAATTATGTTCTCTTGGGATGGTGCAAAATTCACCAATATGGTGGATTTTTCACCATAATAAATTAACGATTATGGTGTGAGTGGAGGCTTTTTAGGGTGGATCCTCTTTCATGAGTAGGTGATTATTCATAACCTTGCACCTTTGTGGGCAGTCACATGTCTCTTGCAGATACTGTTTCATTCAGAAATTGCACCTGTGAAAGATAAGAGAAACCAGAGTGGTAAATTGGTACTTGCAAAGGGAAGGGAACACCCACCAACATGGTGTGAATACTTTAATCAGAAATTAATGCTGGGTCCTCCAGATTAAAATATCAGACCTCCTGATGCACTTAAGGCAGCATGCCCTGTGGCTGACAGGATGCTGCCAATGATTGTGCACTGACACAGCTGGTAGAGGTTCTTCCTCTGCGCAATCAGTAGGTCTCCAGTCACTACGTGGGGTGTGGGATCCACAGCTTTGGCAGGCATGGCTTCCCACTCTACCAACACATAAATAAGGCCCTAAACCATCTTCTGGGAACACTAAGAGTAAGCATGGGAAAACATCTGAGAAGGGGAAAGTTTTTTTTTTTTTTTTTTTATGTACTCGTCCGAAAGCCCAGATTGGTCGAACTTTGGTAGAAGATCATTGCAAATTTTGCCACCTGCCAGCAAAAGATATCTTGGCAACTTTTTTTGAGAAACCAGCCACATTCAATGTTCTATTCCTCCAGACAGCCTAATTGGGTACCATTGTTAAGCTATTTAGCCTATCTGTATGTATCACCATCTTCTTAGATGTGGTATTTGGGAGTGCACTTTTTGCGCAAAGAGTTTGGACCTAAAATGAAGCTGGATCTGGTTGGAAAATTAATTCGCTTTTTAACTATTGGATTCTGCCTTCCTTGAAAGATTAGCTGGAGAGGCTCGGGCAGGAGTTGTCCTGTACTAGCCTGTCCAGCTAGTTCAGTATCGCAGTATAATATGCAGTGTTGAATACAGAAGAAAGGTCTAAGTACAGAAACAGCTCTGACTAACCTCTAAGTGGAATATCATCTTGGAAACAGGCTAAATCATAGAAATCACAGCTGGTCTGAACTTTAATTGATGGTCACCCATCATGGTGTTCTGGTCCCAAATGTATTGAACAAATTAGCCAAATAAGTAGAAATGTCTTTTCAGTGTCTTCCAACTGTAGGAGCAGACCTGGTTATTGATAAACACTTCTTTAAATATGTTAACATGTTTTAGAACATTGTTTCAAAGCATGTTCAATTTCTTCTTTGTTGCTGTGTTTTCAGGAATTCCTGGAAAGTGAAGGGATTGAGTTGAATCCTCCAGAAGCAACACCCCCAGATCCCTACACTGAACTCCGCAAAGATCCACCACGCACCTACATCACTCCTTCGGATTGGGACAAATTAAAGCAGTTTGTCACCATGGATCGTAAGGTAGATGAACTTAATCATATTTTGTATGTTTTTTTTTAAATTAAATGATGTGGATTACATGAAGTTACATTAATGTATGTATATATATATATATATGTATATATATATATATATATATATATATATATATATATATATATATATATATATGACTGGAGACGTTTCTTGAAATAGAATGCCACTACATTTATTCATCTTGGATCTCAACAGTACCCATCTTTGCAATGTTGCTGCAGAACCTGCACATAATCAACTGCTTACAATCTGTTCTGTTTTTTTCACCTTTCAGACAGGACACTGACCGTCCCCTCATTAGAGTTTCTACTATAGAGCAGACCTGTTTAGTTTTTTCCCTGCTCCACTTCCTTGAAGGGATTTTTTGTTATTTCCTAATTGTAATTTGCTTCAAGAAAAATAACTTGGGTTCCTCTGATGCACATCCTGTGTACAATAGGTGTAAGCAGTGCAAGCAATTCAGAAAGTAGTTATTTCAGTTAACCCACACAGAGCAAGTGTTTCATGTTTCTGTATTGCATTCAGTGAGGTCCTGTTCATTCAGTGCTGGAATTTATTTGAAATAGCCTAGGAACCATCTGCAATTAATAATTCTGGAAGTGCCCAGCACGCTTCACTTCTTGATGTGATGATGACAGCTGTCAGATTGTTATAAGGAAGATTTGGATCTGAGCTTGATCTCTGGGTTGGCAATGTCTATCAACATCAGTGACAACTGGCCTACCACTGCCACTTCAGGAAGTGGAACATCCAAGCACTTTGATTTGCAAGTACCAATTTACTAATCTAATCTGGTATAAAATGTCAGAGAGAGAGAGAGAGAGAGACGTCCTGCATCAGGACTCCAACAAACCGAATTGGAACACTCTGGCATAGGTGAAACTCATCAAGCCATATTGCTGAAGAACATAAACAGGTGCCCATTTTCTCCAACATTGGCTCTTTTACATGTTTGAATCACTCCCCGTCATCTGGCTGGAAATCCTCAATACTTTAAAATAGCAGTATACAATGCAAAAATATATACAACATTCAGTATTTAATGTAAACTGCCATAAGCCTGAAACAACAGTCTGATTAGTAACACATCTACCTCATTTGAAAGAATCCAAACTTCAGCCAATGAGGTGGAATCTTAAGCACTCCTACTACCCCTTGAGGCCACCATAGCTCAGATTGTTATTGCAGATTGTGTGTGAGGGAGTCATCTGTCAGAGCTCTGCTCTAACTTTTTATTGAACCTCAGGGGTGTGGAATTTAATAAAATATCTACTTGTCCATGGGACAGGTTGCTTCTTAAATCTATTTGTCCTGTAAAAAAATCTACTTGTCCTTTTTGTGCCATGTAGTGCAGCGACATATTATGGCAGCAATCTCATATGTAAGAGCTCTGATAATAGCCTCTCTGATTATACCAGGGCTACAACTATAGTAGGGCTTGAATACTTGCAATTTCAATCCCTACTATACCAATTTCCTTATTTTGCCATCTTTCTGCAGATCTACGTACTGGGGCTGGAGGAAGCAATAAGCAATAGTTCCGGGGCAGGAATGCCTTTGAGTCTGCAAACCAACTAATGTTTTAAGGATTTTCTCTAATATTTTCCCATAATGAGAAAGGTTGGAAATTTACTCCTGACAATGGCAAAAGTAGAAGTTATTCCAGGGTTGGGAAAAAAAGTGGTTAGAGGGAAAGTGAACTTGTAAACGCTCAATAGATTTTCACATGAGCAAATCTACATATGCATATTTACTCGTGCTAAAATACAGTTAACAAATATTTTTCTAGGAGTATGATTTCCTGGTCTACTTCTGTAAGTTCTTGTGAATTCATGAAAGCCACTAATTCAAATACATATACCATGGATGCACTTTTGTGACTTTCTTTAAGAATTGGGTCCCTAATTAGGTCTTACGTTAACAAAGACATTTTGTTTTTATAAAACTTCTATTTCTCGTTCCGTATATCGCCTGGCTTTACTGTGAGTGATCGCATTCTGCTCTTCCACAAGGAGCATATTGGCACACAAAGTAGTTTTGTTCAGTGCCAGGAATTACTGTGGCACCCAGTGGCGTAACAAAACTAGAGGGGGCCTCCTGCAAAGAACATGGAGGCCCCCCTCCAACTCACCCAGGGCAGGTGCTGTGCTGAGAGGGCCCCCTGGAGGGGGCTGGGGTGTCTTTTTACACCACTGGTGGCAATTTGTGCTTTTTGGGACCAAAAACCTTTTTTTCTTTTTGCCAGTGTTTGTTACAATGGTGAGAGTGATGGCAGCTCCCACAATCAATTATTACAAAAGCCATGTCAAAACAAGACACGCACTGATGAAACCAAAAGACGCTCACAAAAAAATGTCAGATTGGTTGGCTTTGCCAGTGCTTGTTTATTTTCATGCTTCCCATAAGCTTAATGGTTACACTGATTTTTCAGGAATGGGAAATACTAGCATGCATCAACACATTTTGCTAAATGACGCTTCAAAGAAATAGCACCTAAATATTCATAATAGGAAAATGTTTTTTTTCTTACTTGCATTTTTTTGTGTACATTTTATTTTGAAAGCAAATAATCCTCACTCTTGCTTACAAGCTTCTGCAAACATTTGCATCTATTCAGAGAGCATTCTGGGACCATTAGACTTCATACTGTTGAACTTTTCAAACGTGCATCCACTGTCAGTAGCGCAGTGTGACCTTAAAACATTTATTTACAGCGCTCTCCCTAATAATGAAGGCTTTTCATTAATGAACCATAAATACAAGTTCAAACAGCATTAACATATGGACGCATTGCCTCAACTGCAGACAGTTTCCTTCTCTGTAAACTGTCAATGAAAGGATTTGTGCCGCAGGGGTTTGGGCCCACTTCTCCCAAGGACAAAATAAACATGAAAACTTGTTGCCCCTGACCCCAAGCAATACGTACCGGGCGTTCAGGAATTCCACATCCCTGAATCTGAAATGTTTCCATTTTGGTCTGTCCTGGATTTGAATCAGCCCTATTTCAGCTCTACTGTACTGTGAGTTGTTTTTATGGAAGATTGTTTCAATTTCTGCACCTGGTAGCTCTTTGGTCTGACAAGCAACTGTCACCAACTGTCACCATGGGACACAAGCCGAAACCTGTTCATCTTGTGTCAGCAAGAAGATTTACACTGATGACCTACACTCTCAATATATTTAGGCCCTGATTGCTTTTGCGTCAAAAAATGAAGCTAACGCGGCATAAAAAAGTATAAATCAGGGCCTTATTGTCTTTATCCTAAACATAAGCCAGTGCATTGCAAGATTTGTACGTCTTTCTCCACTGAGAATCTTAAGGACAGAGAAAAGAGGTTGGCATTATTTCTGATGAATAAAGATAATTTCTGATGGATACAACTACCTGTGGATTCCTCACCTAATGAATTCTCCCATGGCGCCAGCATTCGACGGAAATCTTCTTCCTAGTCTCTGCACGTCGACGAGGACGTCACTCTAGCCCACGCGACGCCGTCTGACGTCATACAGGCAATAAGAGGTCCTCGACAACGTGCCGACGTCAGTTCCCTTTTTTCCGTGCATTCGAAACGGTTATCTTCGAGGGAGCAACTGTTACTTTTGTGGTTACAGTGTATTTTTGCTGCGTAGTCTTTCGCTGTGGTAATAATGTCGCAGAGAAAGTCTGGATTCAAGCCTTGTCGTGAGTGTGGAGGCAAGATGTCAGTGACGGATCCTCATTCCGACTGCCTTTGGTGTTTGAGCTCCGACCGCCTTTGGTGTTTGAGCTCCGACCACGACGTCTCGACTTGTGATTCATGCCAGCACATGAATCCAAAAGCCCTCAAGGAACGTGAGGCGAAGCTGTTTATGGCAAAATCGAAAAAGGAGAAGCATCACAAAAAGTCTTCTTCGCCAAGACATCGGCGTCATCGAGACTCCCAGCGCCGTAGAGAATCTCGGCGTCATTCAAAGGAGACTAGTTCCAGGTCTTCGGATCGGCGCCGAAGGACATGGGAGATCAGTCCCACGGTTACGCCGCATTCTTCGACGCCGTTGCCCTCTCCGGCGTCTCCGACTTCACCTGGACAGGCGTCGGTGATTGAGGTATTGGAGCCTCAGGTGTTATCTCCGGCGTCGCAGACGTCGAGGCCGGCGTCGGGGTCGCCTCCGAGACAGGCACCCCAGTATCCGGCTTTACCCACCCCTGGAGCCGATAGTTCCGCATTCTTGAATGCGATGTATGCCATCTTCCAACAGATGGCTCCAGGGGGTGCTCCGGCTGGGCCTTTGGCCTTTTCATTGGGTGATCCTGCGCCTCTTCGGCCGGCACCCTTTATGCCCTTTCTCCCTTTTGGGAACGTGGGCTCGGCGCCGGTGTCGGCGCCGGTGGCCGCTCCGGTGGCTTCAGAGGGATTGGCCCCGGGGATTTCCATCCCGTCGACGTCGGGATTTCGGCCTGTGACTCCGGTGGGTCCATCTGCTTCGACTGCTCTTTCGTCGCCGCCGAAGTTACCTGTGGCGCCGGACGCGGCATCGGTGGCTTCTGAAGATCGGCGCCGATCTTCGACTTCGGCGGAGGCATTGTCGACTCCGCGTATTGAACAACGGCTTCATTCGAGGAGACGTGCTCTCCGTGTATTAGAGGAGCAGGAGTACCAACGAGCCCTGGAGGAAGGAGAGCTAGAGGACTCGGGTGATGGGCTGTGTGGTCTGGAGTCGGCCAGTGGGCTGGACACTTCCCCTGAGTGGGATCTTTCGTCTCCGGGAGAATATACTGAGGAGGCTGCTTCCTTTCACGCAGTGGTACGGAAGGCAGCTAGTTTTTTGGACCTGCCTTTGCCGGTGGTGGAGGCTAAACAAAACCTTCTAACAGAGGTGCTACATCCGGCCTCAGCTGCGGCGGAGCCTCTTTTGCCATTTAATGACGCTCTGCTGGATCCGGTGTTAGAGGTGTGGAAGAGGCCGGCATCTTCCCCAGCAGTTCACCGAGCCGTGGCCAGGAGGTATCGGGCGGCTCCAACTGACCCTGGTTTTCTGTCTAGGCACCCTACGCCGGAGAGCTTGGTGGTGCAGGCCTCCTGTTCATCCAAGTCAGCGCCTGGTTCTTTCCCGACGGTGCCTGGGGACAGAGATTCAAAGAAACTGGAGGCGCAGTCCAAGAAGATTTTTTCGTCCTGCAGTCTGGCGTTGAAGGCCACCAACGCAACCTGTATCCTGGGGAGGTATATTCATGCTCTGATGGATGACATTTCCTCATCATTTACAGAGCTTCCCCAGGGTCTTTTGGATTTTGTTTCAAATGCCCAGGCTGCTGCGACCCAGATTATCCAGACTGGACTGGATACGACCGACTCGGTAGCCAGAGCAATGGGCACAACTGTGGTGGCAAGGAGGCAGGCCTGGCTCCGTAACTCGGGCTTTTCTGCGGATGTACAGTCCACATTGTTGGATCTCCCGTTTGATGGGGACAAGCTGTTTGGAGCCAAGGCTGATTCGGCCTTGGAACGTTTTAAGGAGAGCAGGGCCACGGCTAAGTCGTTAGGGCTCCAAGCTCCTTCTTCCACGGCCTCTTCCAGATTTTTCAGGAGGTTTCGTGGATTTGGGCGTGGCTCTTCCTCCTCTTCCTTTCGGGGAAGATATCAGCAACCTGCCTCTTCCCATCCCTATAGATCTTTTAGAGGGAGAGGTAGGGTCCGCACCAGAGGAGCCTCTCAGCAGCACTCTGCCTCTTCCTCATCCTCTGGCGGGGTGCAGCAGGGGAAGCAGCCTTAGGCTTCCACCATTTCCCACTCACTCCTCTCCTGTAGGGGGAAGATTACAGCATTTTCTCACCAAATGGAAGACTGTTACAACGGACACTTGGGTTCTCAGTATTGTGGGAAAAGGCTACACCCTTCCCTTTCGGGAGTTCCCGCCCCTCATCCCGCCCCGCCCTTCTTATTGTTCAGAAGAACACCTCCTGTTGCTAGAACAGGAGGTACAAGCCCTCCTTTCAAAGGGCGCGGTGGAGTTGGTCCCAGAGCAGGAAAGGGGTCGAGGATGTTACTCAAGGTATTTCCTGATTCCCAAGAAGGATGGTCGTTTGAGACCAATCCTGGACCTGAGGATCTTGAATTGGTTCCTCAAGCAGGAAAAGTTCAAGATGCTGACCCTAGCACAGGTGCTTTTGGCGTTGAACAAGGAAGACTGGATGGTGTCTGTCGACTTGCAGGATGCTTACTTTCATATCCCGATACTCAAGTCACACAGGAAGTATCTCCGGTTTGTGGTGGGATCGCAGCACTATCAGTTTGCGGTCCTTCCGTTTGGTCTTACTTCAGCACCTCGACTCTTCACGAAGGTGATGTCGGTGGTTGCGGCAGAACTCAGAAGGAAGGGGATAGCAGTATTCCCTTACTTGGACGACTGGTTGATCAAAGCCAAGTCCCCGGAGCTTGTGTCGCATCATCTGCAGTCAACAACCCAGTTGTTGTTCGACCTGGGTTTTTCGGTGAACGAGCCCAAATCTCACCTAGAGCCCTCTCAGCGCCTCCTGTTCATAGGGGCAGTACTGGATACAACATTGGGTCGGGCCTTTCCTCCGCCTCAGCGGATTCAAGATATTCAGGATTTGGTTCCAATGTTTCGAAATGGAGCGGTAGTTCCAGTCCTCAAGGTCCTTCGTCTGCTCGGTCTGTTTGCCTCCTGCATTCTGTTGGTCACGCATGCTCGCTGGCACATGAGGGCTCTTCAGTGGTGCCTCCGAAGGCAGTGGTCTCAACACAAAGGGGATCTAGAGAGTACTGTCAAGATCTCCAGAGATGCTGCTGTGGATTTGAAGTGGTGGATTGCAAGCAACAATCTTTCACAAGGAAAGCCGTTCCAGCAGTCGCCACCAGTGGCCACAGTCATAACGGATGCTTCCACTCTAGGGTGGGGAGCTCATCTGGGGGATCTGGAGATCAAAGGCCTTTGGTCTCCAGAGGAACAGATGTTTCACATCAATCTGTTAGAGTTACGGGCTGTACGTCTGGCTCTCAAGGCCTTCCTCCCTTCCCTTCGTGGTCAGTCGGTACAGGTCCTAACGGACAATACTACCACGATGTGGTACATAAACAAGCAGGGAGGAGTGGGGTCGTACCTTCTCTGCAGAGAAGCTCTTCGACTATGGTCCTGGGCAAAGGACCATCAGATTTGCTTGATAGCAAACCATCTGGCCGGAGTCTTGAACGTGCGTGCGGACAGTCTCAGTCGCCAATTCTCGTCAGACCACGAGTGGCGTCTCCATCCAGATCAAGTCCGTTTAATCTTCCAGAAGTGGGGGTTTCCTCGGGTAGATCTGTTTGCCACTCGAGAGAACGCGCATTGTCCGTTATTCTGCAGCCTCCAGTATCCGATGCAGGGAGCATTGGGGGACGCGTTTCAAATAACCTGGTGCGGCCAGTTGCTTTACGCGTTTCCTCCCATACCCTTGATTCCTCGAGTATTGAGGAAGATTCGCCAGGACCGGGCTCTAGTCATCCTAATAGCTCCGGATTGGCCAAGGAGGGTATGGTACTCCGACCTTCTCCAACTCTCAATGTGCCCTCCGCTCCGTCTCCCTTTCAGGGCAGACCTCCTCTCGCAGTCGCAGGGGCAGGTTTTACACCCCAACCTCCAGAGTCTGCACCTACATGCCTGGAGATTGAACGGGGCAACCTGAGTTCCTTCTCTCTCCCGCCTGAGGTAGTGGATGTTATATTAGCGGCCAGGCGACACTCCACTAAATCTATCTACGCTAATAGATGGTCTAAATTTGTTGCGTGGTGTGGAGAGAGGCAGATTGATCCTTTGCATGCTCATCTATCGGACGTTTTGTCTTTTGCTCTGTCTCTAGCGCAGAAAGGTTGTGCAGTGGCTACCATTAAGTGTTATTTATCGGCCTTGTCAGCCTTCATATGTCTTCCAGACCAACCATCAAATATCCTCCAAAGCCATTCGTTATGCCGCAATGGGATTTGTCCTTGGTCCTGACTTTCCTTATGGGGTCCCCTTTTGAACCTATGCATTCTTGCCCCTTAAGGTATTTGGTTTTAAAAACAGTCTTCCTGATAGCTATAACATCAGCAAGGAGAGTGAGTAAGTTGCAGGCCTTATCAGTAAAGCCCCCTTATACAACTTTTTATGGGGATAAGGTGGTGTTGAGGACCAAGGCTGCTTTCCTCCCGAAGGTTGTTTCACCTTTCCATTTGGCTCAGGCAATTACTTTGTCCACGTTCTATCCTCCGCCTCATCCTTCCAAAGAGGAAGAAAGACTGCACCGTCTGGACCCAAAGAGGGCGTTGAGCTTCTTTATTGATAGAACAAAGGATTTCAGGCTGGAGGATCAGCTGTTTATTGGATACGTGGGCAAGAGGTGACTATCATTGGAATGGGCTTTTCATTAAACTCTTCATTATTTTCAGTCTTCAATCCCACTTAAATATGGTGAAGGGTATCTTTTCCAGTACTTGGTAGTTGTTTGTGCTTATGTGGAATATATTTGATGAAATTTCAGCCCTGATGAAGTCGATGGGGTGTTCCCAAGACGAAACACATGTTGGCTGTGAGGTCGGATCAGAGGGACACCGAGAACACGATTCCTTGACTGTATTGGTGACTTATTGATGTATTGGATTCACTTATATCGACGCATTTGAAGAACGAAATGTGGAACAGAGAAAATAAACCACAAGACTGATTAATTATGTTTTAGACTACAGACGCCTCTTTCCTTGTCGGAATGAACTTCACACAAAAACTGTGATATTTTGTTTTGTGTTATTGGATTTTCTAGGATCATTAACATTGATTTTGCTTGATATCTTGATACTTATCAATGTTACACGTATAATGATTTAACGAGTGCCTCATTTGTTTATTGTTTATCTGATTTGGTTAGCCAATCAGTTTGGTGGTTAGGGGTGGTTTTCCTCATGAGTGCACCGTTTTGTGAACTTTGAAGAATCATACATTTCCCTTTGTCTTTTGAAGCTCCAATTCTCCTAAACTTAACACCCTATCTCCTTTTTTCTCATTGTCAGCAGGAGTACTAGTCTGGAAGTACTTGAATAGATTCAAGGTAGAAACTACCTAGATACTATAGAGAGCCAGATGTAGTCCAAGGTCCAGTGACCATTTTTTCAACGTTACAGTAAATGATGGATACTTTTACTAAGTTGTTACTGCAGCAACCAACTTATATTCCTAACATGGGCTTGCCTGCTACTCCCACCCTCCTCTTCCTCAAACTGTTCCTTTCCCAGTTTCACCTCCTAAGAAGCCATAACTGCTACCTCCTCCTCCAACACTAAGAGGATCGGTCCATGGAGAAAATATGGATGATGTTTACTCTAATGGTTCTACTTACTCTAATTTTGAAGAAGATGAAGGTGAACTACCACTAGATGGTGATGGAAGGGATGAGGTTGGCAGGAATTTTATCATCCCAGGTGGAAACGATGGATCAGTTCTACAAGATACTCAGGATGATATATCTAAGTTTCATTTGTTGATTGAAAGAGCTCCTAAGAAATTCAGCCTAACAATAACCTATGTGGATCAACCATGTTTTCTCTATGACTTTAAAGAGCAACCTCGGAAATATGTCAGATCTATATCTATAGTTGATTATGTGTGGTCAGAAGGTCTGAAATTTTTTAAGACACCTGCTACCATTCTAGCTATGAAACCTCGTCTGTAAAAGAAATTTAAAGCCCCAGATTCAGCTCCATCTTGGCTCACTGGTCATACTAAACTGGATTCAGTAATTGCTTCAGCAGCTCGAAGAAGAACCAAGACCCCAATAATGCTGCCATCTAGTCCGCCAGATAAGGATAGTAAACATATTGATAATCGGGGCCAGAGAATTTTCTTCTATAGCAGCAACATCAATTAAGACAGCCAATGCACTGGTGATTATAGGTCATTATGATCGCCAGATGTGACATGATATAGCTCCATTACTAGATCTTATTCCTGAGGATAAGAGGAAAACAACAAGAGCTTTCCTAAAGGAAAGGGAACTAACCTCTTCTTTCATTATTGATGCGCAATGGATGCTTCAAATACTGGTTTTCCTGACTTAGCAGTAGGTACTGTGCTAAGAAAGCAAAGTTAGTTAAAATCTACAGCTTTATGCCCTGATGTCCAATCTAAAATTTTAGACATCCCTTTTGATTGGATAGCTCTTTTTGGTAAACATGTTGATGAACCTTTGCAAGGCCTTAAAACCAACACTGATACAATAAAGGTGTTGGTGCTGTTGCAGTATAACAGATTTGGGACATCTTCTTTTCATGATTCATGAAGACTACAACATTTTAGAGCAGGATTCAACCAGTTTGGAGGTCAATGGCACCCTTATTATCCTCAAAGACAGTCTGGATGTGATCAAGTATACTCCTTTAATCAAAACCAAAGGTAAACACATGTGAGGTCTGCAGGAAGAAGGTTCCTCACATGTGCAAACAAAAGATAATCAGAAGAGAGCCTGACTCCCAACTTGTTTCCTCCTTTCCATCAGTTTCTCAGAAGTGGTTGGGGTGGGGTGGGGTTTCCCGTTTTGCTCCCGCATGTAAGAATATAACATCAGAGTCAGTGTTGCAAATTGTCCAGTCAGGCTGTACGTTAAAGTTTTTTCCGAGTATTGCTGATGATGCAGAAAGGGGATTTTTTGACCTCCCTGGACCTTCAGGGTGCTTATTTGCACATACCCATTCATTGAAAACACAGGAAGTACCTTTGATTCTCTATAGCGGGTCAGCACTACCAGTTCAATGCGCTTCCTTTTGGGCTCAAACCAGCACAGAGAATATTCACCAGATGTCTCGCTCCAGTTGTCTCTTTCTCAGGAAAAAAGGTTACCAGGTGTTCCCACACCTGGACGACTGGTTAATCAACGCGCCAGCCACAGAAAAAGCAGAAGCTTCCATTAAACAAACAAAGATCCAGTTTCTGGGAGCAATACTTGACACTCAGTTGGGAAAAGCCTTTCCATCGGCAGAAACAGTGAGAAAGTTACAGACATTGTCAAAGACTAATGCTGGAAAGCAATTAATCAAAATGAGGCACTGCAAGTCCCTGATAGGTATGATGGCTTCATGTATGTGTCTCTTTCCGTTTTGCAGGCTTTGTATGAGACCTTTTCAGCAAGAGCTGGATTTGCAATGGAAGCAGGGGGAGGGATCGTAGGAAGATATGGTCCATGTCACAAGGTGCTTGAAACAAGCTCTGATCTGATGTAGAATTCCAGAAAACCTAAATGCAGGTCTTTCTCTTATACCAATAACAGAAATGATGTTACTCACCATAGATGCATCCATAGATGGATGAGGAACCCACCTGCAAGAGCTTTCTACTAGCCTCTTTTGGTCAGACGCAGAGAAAAAGCTGCACATCAATGTGTTGGAACTCCATGCCATAAGACTAGGCTTGCAAGCGTCCCTCCACA
The DNA here is from genome assembly GCF_031143425.1 of Pleurodeles waltl. Lineage (NCBI taxonomy): Eukaryota > Metazoa > Chordata > Amphibia > Caudata > Salamandridae > Pleurodeles > Pleurodeles waltl. The sequence goes on from NC_090444.1 coordinate 1,752,543,207, forward strand.
GATTGGCAGGTCATTGGTCCTAATCTGGACAGACAACACAAAATCCATGTTCTACATAGCAAAGCAGGGAGGGACAAGGTCCAAGATCCTCTTAAAATTAAAAGAAGCTCAGATGCTGTGGAAATGGGCCATTTCTCACTGGATAGCTATTGCAGTGCAACATCTGGCAGGCTGCCAGAACGATCAGGCAGGTGTGCTCAGCCGGCAAATGACGGATTGTCACGAGTGGGAATTAGAACAGAAACAGGTGGATTACATCTTCAATCAGTGGGGTCACCCCACAATCGATCTGTTTGTCACTCTGAACAACAGAAAATGACTGTGCTTTGCAAGCATGTTTTGGCATTCAGGGATGATGGGCAATGCGTTCAGCAGGTCCAAGATATCTGCCTACTCCTTTTCCCCAGGGCATTGAAGAAAGCGAGGATAGACCATTGCAATCTGATCCTCAGTGCTCTAGCATTGCCTCGCCAGTATTGGTATAGTGAGCTACTGTAGTTGCCAGCACGGACAGCCATTCCTTTGAAAGTGCATCCTAGGATATTGTCCAGAAATCAGGGAGTGATTCTTAACAATGATCCCAGTTTGCCAAATTTGACAGCATAGTACCTGACTACCTAGAATTTTGCCATCTTGATCTTTCGCAATAGTGTAAACAGATTCTGGTGCAGGCTCGTACTCCAGCGACCAATATGACTTACAATGCCGAGTGTAAGCATTTCTTTGTCTGGTGAAGAAATAATGGTAATTTTCTGCTTCAAATAAAGCCTTCTCAGATCCTGCAGTATTGTTACATTTGGCTACAAGTGGTCTCAAATATTCTTCAGTGAGGGTCTATCGAGCTTCAAACTCCAGGTTTAGAAGGACTGACAGTTCAATGTCTACTCTGTTTTCTAAAAGGATTATTAAACAATCTATGAAAGGTCTCTTCAGAGCTTTTCCACCTCTTCAGTATCCTCCAGGACCATGGGAGCTTAATACAGTCCTTAATTAACTGATGTTACCTCCTTTTGGGCCGATACATAGAGCGGACCTAAAACTTGTTTAATGTAAGACAGCACTACTCTTAGCTCTGACATCCGTTAGGAGAGTTGGAGAGATTCAGGCATTCACCTTTCTCCGGTTCACTAAGGATAAAGTGATACTCAGAACCAACCCTAAATTCATTCCTAAAGAGCCTACTGGCTTCCATTTGAATGAGACTATTGTTCTTAGATCCTTCTTTCTCAATCCATCCTCACCAGAGGAAGGATCATTACATTTGTTAGATTTGCGTAAATGCCTCACGTTCTATATAGACAAGACAAAGGAGATACGCACATCAGACCAACTATTTGTGTATTAGTTGCTCAACCATGAAAAGGTCAAGCTCTGTCCAAACAGGAGCTAGCTCATTTGCTGTCAGCCTGTATTGTTTTCTAAAGCCAAGGGTTCTCTTCAGGGAAGACTGAGAGCACATTCCCTAGGGGCATGGCTTCAACTTCTGCACTCAATGCTGGGGTGCCCTTGAAAGACATCTGCCGTGCAGCCACCTGGAGGAGCAGGCATACTTTCATGAAGCATTACTGCCTAGACATTGATGCAGAAGCTGATGCAGCAGTGGGACGGGCCCTCAAGACCTGACTACTCGATGAGCCTCTGAGGCCTGCAAGCACTTAGATACCTAATTGGATGATTAGCGGCGCTTTACAAATCCTGATTGATTGATTGATTGATGATTGAGTCCTGATAGACCTATTTCATTAAAGATGAGCCTGTTTCCCTCTTTGTTATTTTCTATAATGTGTACCGCTTGTCATTCTGATTCAAGTATGTCCATGTATATAAAAGATCCAATGTTTTAGAAGAAAATAGTTACCTGTAAATCCAGTTCTCCAAAATTTTTATCTTTTATATACCCATATGCAAACCTCCCTCCTCCATGGTCAGATGCTCATTATATTCTATTCTCACACTTCTGCTTTGAGATCTGAGCTTTGGTGGCCTGTAAGGGGAGTAGGAGTGCTTAAGCTTCCACCTCATTGGCTGAAGTTTGGGTTCTTTCAGATGAGGTGGATGTGTTACTAAACAGACTATATTGTTTCAAGCCTATGGCGATTTTATGTTATATATTGAATGTTTCACTGTATACTGCTATTTTAATTTACCTGAGGTTCTCCGTCTGATGAAGGGGAATGGTTCAAGCATGTGAATATATAAACGATACCAATGTTGGAGAACTGGAATTACAGGTAAGTAACTAAGGGCCTGATTTAGATGTTGGTGGACGGGGTTACTCTGTCACAAACGTGACGATATCCCGTCCGCCGTATTACGATTCCATTATATCCTATGGAAATCGTAATGCGGTGGATGGAATAACCGTCACGTTTATGACAGAGTAACCAGTCTGCCAAGATCTAAATCACACCCTAATTTCTTAGAGTTTGAGCTATTCTCACCAGTGGGTCCTACTTCTAGTTTGTCGGTACCAGTGTTTCCATGAATGCATGTGGCAGCAAAAAATATTCAAAAAATGCCTGCTTCTTATTGACTTAAAGATAAGATCTTTTTCACAGTTCTTTACCAGAACCAGCTTGGGGAAACTTTTCATCCTGAGCAAAGTCCCAAAAAACACAAAATTGGAAAGTTGAAGAAGAAAGGCCCAAATTGACACTAATCAGAGAACTGGTATTTTCTGATTGAAATGACAGCAACATTTTAAATATTTCCCTCATACATTCCCTGGTTTTGGAGACTGGCTCATTCAATCTGCTCCACTTTGGAAACCATAATTAATTCTGGTTCAAATGAGACTTTGAGTCAGCTTCATTCTTCTCCCTGCTGCAACTGAACAATTACAGTAGTAGAGGTCTGAACAGCAGCCCCTCTTTTCTCAATGGGTGATTTTCGCTGGAAACATTCTGATGGCACCATACTGGATCCATAAGATTGTTACGCCATAGCCCCTGACTGCTGCAAGATGGCGTCATGCAGCTCTGCGTCAACCGCTATCCGATAGAGACTTCTGGCTGCAGCTTCCTTACCTTAGAATTCCCTGGCATCAGCTTAAAATCCGGGATATTTCTGCTGAGCAGAACCCTCTGCGCGCTGTCGGGTGGCATCGTTCGGATCCGCGTGTGTCGCCTGGCTCCGCGTGGCGTCGTCAGCATTGTTGGAGCAGTCTGTGATGTCACGGTTGTCTATATAGACGCCACCTCGGTGCGCGTACGGCAGTTCTTTTCCTTCCGTGCCGGTTAAGCACAGATCTGGACAAGAGCTACCCTTCTTCGACGTTCGTCAAGGTCTTTTTGACTGTTTGAAGTCATGTCTTCAAGAAAGACTGGGTTCAAGCCATGTGGTGCGTGTCATCGCACCATGTCGGTGACAGACCCGCATTGTGTTTGTTTTTGGTGCCTGGAGAAGGACCACGATTCCACCTCGTGCTCCGACTGTGGGGCCATGGCGCTGAAAGCCTTGAGGGAGAGATCCCTTAAGCTTCTTACGGCCCGACAGCCGTCTTCGGTCAGCGCGACTCAGAGGAGGTCACAGTCCCGCAGTAGGAGGAGGTCGCAGCACTGCTCCCGGAGCCCCAAGACCTCTTCCTCGCATTCGAGGTCATTCGAAGCTAAGAGGCACAAGAACAAGAAGTCCAAGCGGACTTCGACTTCGCCACGTCCGTCAGCCGACGAGGCGTCTAGGGAACGTTGACGTTCCGAGCTCGGTTCTGCGGAGCCGTCGCCAGGGTCGACTCCGCGTCTTCCCCCTTTTCTGGGGACCGGTGCAACCCCCGCTCAGATTAAAGAATTTTACGAGGCCATGCGTCTCGTTCTTGAGCAGGCTGCATTCTCGGGTGGGTCTTCGGGTCCCGCTGGGTCAGCAGGGGCCCCTTCGGGTTTGACATTGGCGGCTTTGGCCTCGGCGCCTTTGGGGACCCCAGGATCCAATACCGGATCCGGACCGGCGCCAGGTCCGACGTCGACGCTTCCTCCACTGGCACCCACCGGTGGTAGCCCTATCCTCATTCCGGATGATCCGGAGCTGAAGCGACGTCGTACGACGTCCACTTCGGCACTGATTCGGCCCATATCATTGTCTGAGCATTATTTAGAACAGCTAGGCACAGGAGAGGAATGGGAGGGGTCTGAGGACCCTTTGGAATATGACCTGGAACTGGGCTGGTCTGAGGATCTAGGGGAGGCCAGAGAACTGGACACATCTCCAGATACTGGCATGCTCTCTCCTCCTAATGTGGCTACGGAGGAGGGTGCTTCATATGCTATAGTGGTGCGTTCGGCAGCTGAGGTCTTGGACCTAGACTTGCCTACGGTGCCAGTCAGGACGAATCTCCTGACACAGGTGCTTCAACCGGGGGTGACAACATCAGAGCCGATGTTGCCCTTCAATGAGGCCCTAACAGACGTCCTTCTGGGCACACAGTCCAAACCCAGCACAGGGTTTTATGGGACTTTATGGGATACAGTGGCACAGGTGCTGCCCCAGGTCCCAGAGGGCGTACAGGACACTCTCACCCAGGCTGTCAAGGATGGGAGAGATGCGGGGCGTGGCCTGACCGCCGGGCAAGATGGCCGCCACTTAGTGAGGCATTGCCTGGCCCGGTGGCGTTTATCCGATTATTTCCATATCCGACGGTGCTGGCGGGAGTGAGCCTGGCGCGTTCTGTTCAGAGAAGCCCCTGGGCTGCCTTCGGCGGCTCAGGAGCAGCGGAGAGGTCGGAGCCGCGGTAAAAGGACGCGGGCGGGCCTGCTGACGGCCGCGCTCGTGCGGACAGACCGCGGTGCGGGCGAACAAGAGTGGATGCCCTCGGCGGCTTCTGGGGAGTGAGACCGTGCATGGAGCTGCGCAGGGCGCAGAGCGGGCAGGCGGACTTGAGGCCCACGGCTGCTCCCGGAGGTAGATCGGGCGCGGGACCGCGCCAGGGAGCCATTCGGCGACATGGTCGCGTCGCGGCCCCACAACGAGCTTGGCCCTGGTGACGCTGGTGCAGGGGTGGCTCCGACGGGCCCCGAGGCTGTCTCTGGGCCCGGCGGCTTAGACGGGTGAGGAGGAGGCCCGTAAGGAGACCAGCCGACGTGGTAATACCTCGAAGGGGCCCCCGGGGCTCGTAACTGCACTTGCTTGGTTCTGGAAAATTGTCTGAACATTCGGGTGGACCCCTCGGGCCGCCAATTAAGCGATGTGAAGTGAGGCCTGGCGGAGAGCGGTGAAGGCTGTGACCGCGGGGGCCCGAGGAGGGTGTACGAGTGGCGACTACCCGGATGGATAGTGCGGGCTGATTGGGCCTGTGAGGACAGGCTGATGCCCTGGGATCCCGTTGCTTGATGATCCCTGCTGCTGGAGCGGGAGCCCACGGTGAGCTCCACGCTAACTTGAGAGGTCTCTGTGGTCCAGATCTTCCTTCGCTTGGCTTTACTCACCTGGACCTGGTCGGAGGTGTTGGAGTAGGGTGGAACTATGGGTAAAACGGATCAACGTCAGGCCAAACTTACCCTCGAAGGGGGGAAAAAAAAGAACGCTGCTGCCAGCTCCCAGCCCTGTGAGGAGCTGAATGGAGAGGATAGCCCTGAGGCATCGGTGAAGTCCATGTTTTTAGAACTTAAGGCCAGCCTGGCGGGCATTGACACCAAATTGGATCATGTCACCGAACAACTTGATCGCATTAGGGCGCGCGTAGACGATCACAACACCAGGCTTGAGGCCTTGGAGTCACGTACATCTGAGATAGAGGATGCACGCCAGGGTGACAGGGATCAGATCGCACGTATGGATCGAATCCTTGAGGTCATAGGTAACAAGAACGAGGACTTGGAATCAAGATCACGCCGCAATAATATTCAAATTGTGGGACTGCCGGAGGCGACCGATATGGGGCAAATGGAAGACTTTATTGAGCAGATGCTGTCTGAGCTGTTCGCCGGTGAGCTCTCTCGGATGCTGGTGGTTGAGAGAGCTCACAGATCTTTGGGACCCCGACCCCCTCCGGGGACTCCCCCACGTCCAATTATTGCACGTCTATTAAATTACCGTGACGCTGTACTCTGCCTGGCAAGGGAGAGACGTCCGTTGCTCTATAAGAACTCAGAAATAAATTTCTTTCCAGACTATACACTCGGTGTGCAGTCCCAGAGACGTGCCTTTCTGCCGGTTAAGCGACTGCTATCTCAGGCGGGAGTGAGCTTTGCCCTGTTATACCCTGCCAGGCTGAGGGTGCGCCATGAGGGTAAGATGCACTACTTCACAGACTTAAAACAAGCGACCAAGTTTGCTCGACAACTGCCGAGGGAGCGGGAACCTGCAGAGCGCCGCGGCCGTGGCAATGACGGCGCTGCCTTAAGTGACAATGACTAACATGCTCCGATCGACCTGACACCCATTGTTGGAACCGCGGGGGCGTGCCGGCTGCTCCTTACCTGGCCCCGTTTGGCTTAGTGACTGGCGACTGGCCCACGGGCCCTCTCTCCCGATGCCACCTGGGTGGAGAGATAATAGGCCGGTCATAGCCCCTGGGATGAGTCCTGTTATTCACTGTTCTTGCTTTCGAAGTGGGTTTTGGGGTCAAGCTGGGTGGGTAATTGGTTGGGTCCGATTGGGGGGCCTGAGTGGGCGGGGGGTGGGGGGTTTCTCACATGTTAGTGGGGTACTGTTCCTTCATTTATGTATGAATGTTCTATTTGTTTCCTTGCAAACTTTATGGCAGGTGGGGATTGGCCTTTGTGTGCAATACTGGCTGACTGTGGATGGGGCCGAGAGGTGAGGAAGTATCTGGGATCAGATGTTTGACTTGGAATGTGCGGGGGCTTAACGACAGTAGGAAAGCTCGACTTGTGGCTGCATATGTTAAGAGACATGCAATTGATGTATGTATGCTTCAGGAGACACACCTAGTGAAGTCCACAACACACAGACTAAAATCTGGGTGGGTAGGTGAGATGCATTGCTCAACATACTCAGGTTACTCACGCTTTGTCGCAGTCCTTGTTCGCAAGGGTCTGCAGTGGCGAACGAAAAAAGTACTGGTGGATCCAAATGGCAGATACGTACTGATGAGTGGTGTGTTACTGGACAAGGCGTGTCGCCTAGTCGCTGTGTATGGGCCGAATGTTGATGATCCAGGTTTTTTCCTGGAGTTGTGGCGCCTGGTGGAGTCGTTGGGGCCGGGTGCGATACTTTGGGGGGGAGATTTTAATGTCGTACTTGATGCCAATTTGGATAGGGAGAGTAAGGTCAGGATGCAACATGTTGCGGCGGCTAGGGCCTTGGAGGCCGTGATGCGTGATGGTGCACTGGTTGACTTGTGGCGGCAGCGGCATGGAGTGGCGAGAGAGGGTACATGTCTGAATTATGTGCATGGTAGCTGGTCTCGAATTGACCGCTGGTTGGGCTCCAGGGATATGTTGGCCTAGACTAGAGCGGTTGAACATCTTCCTCGTACGCTGTCAGATCACTCGCCGGTGTGTCTGGAATTGGAGATACCGACTGAACTTGGTAGATCTATTATGTGGCGGCTGCCTAGGGGGGCGCTTCGCGATCCGGCCTTCCGTGAGGAACTGCGGGAGGCGATTAAAATGTACTTTGCAGAGAATCAGGGATCAGTGGAGTGTCCAGGAACCCTTTGGGAGGCATTTAAAGTTGTTATCAGAGGGGTTTGTATCTCGAAACAACACAGTATAGTTAAAACCCTGAGACGAGAGATGGCTGAAATTGAGTCACGGCTTGCTGAGCTGGAAAGACGACTAGAATCTTACTGGTCTAATGAAGTTGTTGCGGAGATTCGCCAAACGATATCGCTGTACGAGGAGGTTTCTCTCAAGGAAATTTCCTTCCTCGGGAGGGAGGCTCGCGCACGTCAGTACGGGGAGGGCGAAAGGGCTGGACGTACATTGGCAGCTTTACTTCGTATACCTTGGGCCAATGACTATGTCTCTGAGGTCATGGATGGAGGGGGTGAGAGTGTATCGGGATCGGGAGGAATTATGCAGGTGTTTACTGAATTCTACGCTGGGCTATATGCGGCTCCGACGGAAACTGGTGTGACTGACGCAGAGATGCCCTTTGAGGATATTGCGTTAATATGGTTTGATGAGGTGCACAGGAAATACCATTTTCAGTGGAGGAGGTGACTGCGGCCATTCGCGGCCTACCTGGAGAGAAGTCTCCTGGACTGGATGGCCTAACCTCTGCGTTCTATAAAGAGTATGTGGATATATTAGCCCCTCGACTATTGGAGGTCTATGCAGAAGCCCTGGAGACTGGGTCTCTCCCAACCTCGCTCCGGGAGGCACTGATAGTGACAATCCTGAAGCCTGGAAAGGATCCGACTCGGTGTGACTCGTATCGCCCACTTTCCATGATAAATATTGACAACAAAATCCTAGCGAAGATGATTGCGGCGAGGCTACAGCCTCTTCTCCCTAGTTTGGTGCTCCCGGATCAGTCGGGTTTTGTCCCAGGAAGGTCTACGGGCCACAATTTGCGCACCTTCTTCGCGGTGGCGGGAACACTAGAAAAAGATGACAATGCGGCAGCTGTTTTTCTGGACGCAGCTAAAGCGTTTGACTCCTTAACATGGGACTATATGTTTGCCCTGTTGGGTCGGGTGGGAATTAGTGCGCGCTTCCTCCGCTGGATTAAATTGCTGTATACATTGCCCACGGCTAGATTGCGCCTCAATGGGAATGTATCTGCTCCGTTCCCGGTTGCGCGCGGCACGCGCCAGGGTTGCCCGTTGTCTCCTCTTCTTTTTGCTGCGGCAGTGGAGCCCCTGGCGGCCCGGCTCCGACAAAATTATAACGACAGAGGATTGCAATTCCGGCAGCGACCAATTTTGATATCTCTGTATGCAGATGAGATTGCATTATATATACGGAATCCCGACCAGAATCTGGATATACTACTTGACGAGATCGTGCGTTTTGGTACCTTTTCAGGTATTAATATTAATTGGTCTAAGTCAGTGGTGCTGCCTTTGACCCCCAGGGTGCCGCAATATGACTCCCGATATCCTCTGATGTGGGCGGATGGGCCGGTGAGGTACTTGGGTATACAGCTGTGCTGTGACGTGGAGGAGCTGTGGCTGGCTAACTATGGCGCCGCCCTGACGTGGCTGGAGGGGAAGGTAGAGATCTGGCGTACCCTACCGCTGTCATTGATAGGACGTATTGCTATTGCAAAGATGGTAGTCCTTCCGAAATTTTTGTACTTATTTGTGAATCTCCCTCTCCCGCTTCCGAGAAGTTATCTGAGGCGTATGCGCTCAGCACTGATCTGTCTGGTGTGGGCGGGCCGACGCACGCGTATTTCATGGGAGAGGCTGACGCTGCCATTCGAACTAGGGGGGCTCGCTGCGCCGGATATGGAGCTGTATTATCTATGTGCTCAGGCGCACTTTGCGTATTACTGGCTGAATCCTATTCGTTATCTGCCGCACCTGGCGCCTGAGAGCGACTCTGTGTGGCCGGACGACCTGGCGAGAGCATTCGGTGGACGTGTTCCGTCCCGGGTGCGGGGGATTGACACGGTGGCATGTACGAGGGGTATGTGGCGTGGGGTATGCTGATGTGGCGATCCGGGGTTTCGGCCCCGTTCGCTCCTTCCCTACCGGTAATGGCGATAGCTGACGAGCAGCTGTACCGTGATGGAGGAGTACGTGGATTTCTCCGAGATGCTGGCCTAACCGAGCTGAGAGATTGGATGATGGATGATCGCTTGCTTGATGTATCTGAGATACTGACCGGTCGCGAGTGCACGGCGCTTCAGCGTATGTATGTGATCCGAGTTCGCTCTTTATTGCGGAACCGCTTTTGGAGTTCGGATGAGGCCCCGGTGGAGTTCCGCGCGCTGGAGATTCTCTGCTGTGCGCGGTCGCCTAATAGGCTGGTCACCAAATTATATAACTGCATGCAGGAACAGAGGAATAATCTCCGAGAGCCGTCCAGACTAGCGTGGGAGGCGGATCTGGGAGAACCCATCTCAGTGGCTCAGTGGCGCGCCTGCTGTGCGCATATGAGAGCGTTGACGCCAAATTACAGGTTCAGATTGATGCAGTTTTAATTTTTGCACAGGCTATATTATACCCCAGTGCAGATGTACTCCTTGGGGCTGCGCGAGGATGCGAGCTGCGCGCGCTGCCGTGCGCCGGAGGCTAGTTTTTTACACTTGGCGTGGGAATGTGCAGATGTTTACGCTTTCTGGGTGGCAGTTTTCAATGCAATCTCTGAAATGGTCGAAATAGAAATTCCAGCCACTCCTAGAATCACGCTGCTTGGGTGTGTGGAGGACATCAGGGCAACACACAGACGTTTAGTGGGCATACTATTGCTGTTAGCCAAGCGCAGAGTGGCCATGTGCTGGGGCGGGACGAGAGTGCTGCGCCGTTCTGAATGGCTAAGAGATGCTGCTTTCTGTCATGATCAGCTTATAGTCTTCTGGAGCCTGATGCCTGAAGGGTCTAGACCCAAAGATATTTGGACCCCGCTGAATAACTTCTTAGCGGCCCAAGACAAGTGAGTGATATAACCAAAGAAGCCCGGACAAAACACTGACCCCTCTGTACGCTGGCATCTACGTCAGAAAAAGTGAATGGCTGTTGTGGACTGGTTATATTCCCCACCTGCTCTTTTTTGTTTATATCTGTTGATGTCCCTTATTCAACTGCATGTTATATCTACTGCATCTCTGGCAGAAACTGCCCTGTGGTAATTCCGTACAGATCATGTCTTCAATTAATAGATGGGAAATTTAGCAGAACAAACTGAACTGTAATAATCAATGCGTACCTGTCTGATTTCTCCTGTATGGAATATATGTTAATATCGCAGTGGGGAGCTATTGCTCTTTAGAATATGGGGCTCTGCAGGGACTGTTGTTTTATTTTTATTTGTTTGATATGATAAAATCAATAAAAAAATAAATAAAAAAAAGGATGGGAGAGATGCAGCCAAGTTTACGATCAGGTGTGGTTTGGACACGACTAACTCGCTGGGCAGAATTATTTCATCGCCAGTGGCCCTACGTGGCCACGCCTGGCTATCTTCAACTGGTTTTTCGGGGGATGTCCAGTCAAGTTTGATGGACATGCCCTTTGATGACTCTCACCTTTTTGGCGAAATGGCAGACTCTGCGCTTGAGAGGTTCAAGGATTCTCGCGCTACGGCCAGATCCTTGGGCCTTTCAGCGCCAGCACAACAGCAGTCTGTCCTTCGCCCCTTTCGAGGCTTCAGAAGGGGCATGGTACCGCACCAGCCACAGTTTAGCCACCATCCTCAGGCTTCACAACATCCCGGAAGAGGACGTGGTCGTGGTACAGGTGCTGCCTCAGGTCCCGGAGGGCGTACGGGACACTCTCACCCAGGCTGTCAAGGATGGGAGAGATGGAGCCATGTCTACGGTCCGGTGTGGTTTGGACGCGACCGACTCGCTGGGCAGAGCGATTTCATCATCAGTGGCCCTGCGTCGCCACGCCTGGCTACGTTCTACTGGTTTCTCAGGGGATGTCCAGTCCAGCTTGATGGACATGCCCTTTGATGGTTCTCGCCTTTTTGGCAAAAAGGCAGACTCTGCGCTTGAGAGGCTCAAGGATTCCCGAGCCACGGCCAGATCCTTGGGCCTTTCAGCGCCAGCTCGACAGCAGTCTGGCTTTCGTCCCTTTCGAGGCTTCAGAAGGGGCGTGGTGCCACGCCAGCCACAGTTCAGCCACCGTCCTCAGGCTTCACAGCATCCCGGAAGAGGACGTGGTCGTGGTACCATCAGACCCAGAGGGTCTGGCCAGAGGTCAGCTGCCACACAGCCCCCCTCCATGGCGCCCAAGCCCTCCTAGTATGGTTCTGCGGGATCACGTCCGTCCAGTTGGAGGGAGGATTCGTTTTCATCTCCCTCACTGGCTTTCCATCACAACGGACAAGTGGGTTCTACCGATCATACGGAAGGGCTACTCCCTTCCCTTCCAGTCTTTCCCTCCTTCTATCCCTCCGACAAAGGAACGGCTGATGGAGGACCATCTGGTTTTGTTCCGCCAGCAAGTTACTGCTCTCTTGGCCAAGGGAGCCATAGAAAGGGTCCTGATGTCAGAAGTAGGCAGTGGTTGTTATTTCCGCTACATTCTGATTCTCAAAAAGAACAAGGGCCTTCGCCCTATCCTGAATTTAAGCAACGTCAATCTCTTCCTCAAAAAGCAGAAATTCAAGATGCTCACTCTTGCTCAGGTCTTGTTTGCCCTAGACCAAGGAGACTGGATGGTAGCGTTAGACTTGCAGGATGCGTATTTTCATATCCCCATCCTGCCAGCTCACAGGCGTTACCTGCGGTTCAAGGTAGGCCACGAGCACTTTCAGTTTACCGTGCTCCTTTTCGGTCTCACCAATGCCCCTCGGGTGTTCACGAAAGTGATGGTTGTGGATCAGCGCATCTGCACAGGTCACGGATTTCAGTCTTCCCCTACCTCGACGATTGGCTGCTGAAGGCTCGCACGCCCGAGTTCGTCACCCATCTCCAGACTCCCTCTCAGAAGCTCACTTTTATCGGAGCTGTTCTGGACACAGTGCAGTATCCGGCCTATCCTCCTGAGCAGCGAGTTCAGGATATTCATGTTATGATACCGATGTTTCGGCCTCTGTCCTGGATTTCGGTGAGACAGACTCTGAGGCTGCTGGGACTTATGGCTTCCTGCATCCTATTGGCCAAGCATGCCAGATGGCATATGAGGGCTCTGCAGTGGGACCTGAAGTTCAAATGGGCACAGCATTAGGGAAATCTTACCGACGTGGTTCAGATCTCGAAGGGGTCTGCAAAGGATCTGCAGTGGTGGTTAGTGAAATGCGATTGGATCAAAGGCAGACTCCTCTCCCTTCCCCAACCAGATCTCACAGTAGTGACAGATGCGCCACTTCTGGGATGGGGCGGCCATCTGGGAGAGGTGATGATCAGGGGTCACTGGTCTCCGGCGGAATCTGGGCTCCATATCAACTTACTGGAGCTTGGGGGGATCCGACTGATATTAAAAGCATTTCTTCCTATTGTGAAAGGGAAGGTAGAGCAGGTGTTCACGGACAACACTACCGCAATGTGGTACTGCAACAAGCAGGGCGGTGTGGGGTCGTGGACCCTTTGTCAAGAGGCTCTGCTTATCTGGACATGACTGGAACAGCAGGGCTTAACCCTGGTGGATCAACACCTGGTAGGTTCTCTGAACGCCAGGGCGGACGAGCTCAGCCGAAAATGCTTAGCGGATCACGAATGGTATCTCCAGCCAGAGGTAGCGCAAGGACTCTTTCAGCAGGTGGGAGAGCCTTGGTTAGATCTGTTCGCATCCGTAGAGAACGCGCAATTTTAGCAGTTTTGCGCGTTGGAGTTTCCAAGGGGGCTATCACTAGGTGACGCTTTTCATCGCAAGTGAAGTTCAGGCCTCCTTTCCGCCCATACCACTTCTGCCCAGAGTTCTCAAGAAAATAAAGAACGACCGGGCCCAAGTAAACCTAGTGGCTCTGGATTGGGCACGAAGAGTATGGTATCCAGAGCTTCTCAAATTGAGCATCAGTCCTCCAATCAGGCTGCCTCTTCGGGAGGATCTTCTGTCGCAGCAGCAGGGGAAGGTTCTCCACCCGAACTTGTCAACTTTGCGGCTTCATGCGTGGAGGTTGAGTGGTGACAGTTGATGGTTTATGACCTACCTTCCGAAGTCTGTGATGTCATTCTGGCGGCCAGGCGTGCCTCTACTAAGTTGATTTACGCCTGCCGATGGAAACGTTTTGTTTCATATTGTACAGAGAGGTCTGTTGATCCTCTTTCTTCTTCTCTTTCTAATATCCTTTTGTTTATTCTATATCTCCCCCAACAGGGTTCCTCCTTAGGGACCCTTAAGGGCTATCTAGCTGCCTTATCGGCTTTTCTACGCTTGCCTGATCAACCATCTTTGTTTAAGTCTCCTTTAGTAGAAAGATTTTTGAAAGGGCTTGTATATTTGTTCCCACCTGTGCCTTTCGTCATGCCCCAGTGGGATCTTAATCTTGTTCTTACCTTCCTAATGTGTGCTCCTTTCGAGCCCTTGCATAACTGTCCTCTCCGGCTGCTCACTATTAAAACAGCCTTTTTGGTGGCAATTACATCAGCCAGGAGAGTGAGTGAGCTGCAGGCTTTATCTTCAAAACCACCGTATCTTACGATATATCCTGACAAGGTAGTATTAAGAACTCGTGCCTCTTTCCTCCCCAAGGTGGTGACCCCTTTCCATCTGGGTCAAAACATCACCCTGCCCTCCTTCTTTGCGCCACCGCATCCCTCTAAGGAAGAGGAGCGTCTCCATCGGCTGGACCCAAAAAGAGCGTTATCGTTCTACCTTGACTGCACTAAAGAGTTCCGGGTGGACGACCAACTCTTTGTGGGCTACGTTGGTGCAAAGAAGGGTCGGGCAGTACAGAGATGGTCGATTTCGCGCTGGGTCGTTCCCTGTATAAAGATCTGCTGCGCTTTGGCCAAGAAGCAGCCTCCTGAGGGCTTGAGAGCTCACTCTACCAGAGGTAAATCTGCTACCACTGCGTTAGCTCGTGGTGTACCCGTGTTGGACATCTGTCAGGCTGCAACGTGGGCTTCCTTGCACACGTTTGCAAGACACTACTGCCTGGATAGCCAAGTGAGAAAAGGGGGGCATTTTGCCCATTCAGTCTTGCAGGACTTCCTCGTATAAAAATCTATCTTTCAGACCCATCGCCATGGGTTATAGCTTGGGTATCTATTCTAAGGTAAGGAAGCTGCAGCTAGAAGTCTCTATCAGATGAACAAGTTACTTACCTTTGGTAACAAATTATCTGGTAGAGACTCTATCTAGCTGCAGATTCCTTACCCCAACCCCAGCCTCCCGCTCTGTGGATAATTTTATATATATATATATATATATATATATATATATATATATATTGATGTATATATGGTTTTGGCATTTTTGCCTTTCTTAAAGGCATGTAAAATTTTAACTTCAAACAGTCAAATGAGAAAGATAAATTCCATAACTGTTAGTTCTTCCATGACTCTGCGCTTCTGGCGTGGAAAGTTGTGGGAAAAGAACTGATGTACGCGCGCCGAGGTGGCGTCTATATAGACAACCGTGACTTCACAGACTGCTCTAACGATGCTGACGACGCCACGTGGAGCCAGACGACGCACGCGGATCCGAACGACGCCACCCGACTGCGCGCGCAGGGTACTGCTCAGCAGAAAAATTCCAGATTCTAAGCTGACGCCAGGGAATTCTAAGGTAAGGAGTCTGCAGCTAGATAGAGTCTCTACCAGATAATTCGTTACAGAAGGTAATTAACTTGTTCTTCTGCTCCTGAAGTGGCAGTCGGAGCCACATATAAGCATCACACACGTGCGCTAATGCTGGTGCCTTTCTTTCCGCACCTTCGTATGCAGATCTTGATCTAGCTCCTAACTTTTTTTTCTCATCAGTGGAGAAGCTTTTTCTCAAAATTTGTATTTTCCAGGGAAAACATGTCCCCTTCTAAAACTACAGGGTTTACGCCAGTCGTGGCTAACGTGGGTTACTGGGGGCAGAGGGGGCACACGGTGGGAGAAGGGGGGGGGGGTATTCGGGAATATAAATAATATAGAAAAATAAAAAAAATAAAAACTTACCTGCACACCGCGCCGCCAATTCTCTGTCAGCAGCAGGCAGGCACAGGCTCTCAGAGTAATAATGGGAGAGTAATGGAAGGACACCTTACCTCCTGAAAGACAGAGCCCTAGTGGCACAATATGGCTGAAAACCCCATGCTTTTTCGACTCCCATGCCACGCTCAATACTTTTCAAGATGGCTGCCACGAGTCACTGTACCGGCAAACTGAAACAGAGCCAAGTGAATATAGATGGAATGGATCCCCAGTCTGAGCGCTTAAATTGGCTTAAAAAGGTGAGATAGAGGTGATGTAAGGAGTGGTGCCATGGAAAACTGAGGGCTGTTGGGAAGAGATAGGGGTGAGAAGTAATGCAGGATCACAGCTCGGAGTAACTGCGGCATTGGAAGAGTGACAGATGAGAGTGAGACCAGCCCTTGAGGGCCTTTTTGGAGCATAGAGACAGAAGAAAGTGCATTCACCATGGCTGCTCGTTTTTTTGGTAGCAGCAGGTCAGTACATGCAAATAAGTCTGGACAGTGAGAGGCTGCTCGCAGGTGTGGGACCCGAGGGGTGCCCTTGAACTATCATGACCCACCCGAGATCACTTTTTAACTGAGTGAGCCAAAGGGACTGTGGTGTAGTTTGGCGATCTCAAGACTTGGGTGAGGAATTCCCTAAAAATGAAGATATGACCTATGCCCTAGTCTTACATTCCCTTGAATGAAACAAGAAGTCACCTCTATCTCAACTTACGGATCAGACCTGACTCATGGAGTGAGCTGTGAGCCATGTTGTTTCTGCGCTATCCCCTCTGTTCCCTCTCAAGTAGATTTAAATTTGTCAATGACGGCATCATGCAAAGCTGAGACACCAAAGGAGACATTAAAGAATTGCTGCACTCCCAAAAGAACCAACTTAAGTCATCGGCTCCAGGAGACCACTTAAGAGTAAGCAGGATACTTCCAGCCCTCAGCCAACAGGGAATAGAATGCAACAGCATCAAGAACGGATATCCGTTTCTTATTAGGAGAGTTTAAACAAGAAATGGGAATCCTCAGACAAGATTTTACCAAAGCTGTATCAGATATAGGACCGCACTTTCCAAAAAGTGGAAAATAGATTGGATCAACCAGAGATGAGATAGCAGTGGCAGAGGGACCCCATGAGAGGAATGAACATGACCCACAGGAAGACAAACTAGAAATACATTACCAAGTGCTCCTGGATAAGATGGGTCCCAGCAACATTTGTGGACTTAAAGCTGGAGCAATATACTCAAGATCGGTTCTGCCATCTATTGTAGGCCCTGCCGATTTGCCTAACAAGTAGGACAGAACCTATAGACTTTTCACCACTTACCAAACCAAGAATTATATTACACCTGATACTCTAACCCACATCCACTTTTTCAAGGAAAAAGAGGAGATCATGAGAGAAGCTTGGAAGATTGATGCTATAGTCTTCAGGGGATCCACGATATTCCTCTTCCAAGATGTCGCTAACCTGATGCTGATAAAAAGGAAATCTTTGAAAGCAGCATCAGATCATTTGAAAGCAAACCAAATCCCCTGTGGATGGGACTATCCTTTCAGACTGCTTTTCTGTCTCCTTAATGGTAAAGCTGTTTCAATCTCAAACAAGCAGGAAATTATTGAGTCCTTGAATCTTGAACCAGAACCCAAGACCACTGATGATTCTCTAGCAGAACTGCATCCAGAATTGTGTCAACAACAGTCAAGACGATCAAGGAGAAAGGAAGTGCACAGGAGAGTCGGGCAACGAGTGACATGGTCCCACAATCACCACAATAAGTAATTCAGTGAACAGTTCACAGAATTATAATGAGGAAAATCTCATTTGTCATTGAAAAAGGTCTTGGCATCACAATTTGATAATAAGACCCATTGTGGCATTTTGAATCTCTCAGAACATAATTTAAAATGGTTCTGCTGTTGAAGTCCCATTTTGAAATTTGCTATTTGTGCAGGTGGAATACTGTTTAAGCACCTGATGGAGGTCACATGGCCTGAAGAGGTCAAGAGGCTGGCCCGACTAACAGAAGTAGTTACCTCACTCCAAAAGTATGGAGATCCCTTAGAAGCTTCTCCTTAATTCATCAGATGTCAACATGAGTTTACAAGATAGGTTTGTTCTAACTGTTAATGTTGTTTTTGTTTCGAAATCGGGTAGGATAGCCTCTGTTCTTTGGTCCAGAAGCGTTAAATTGGCGGATGAGTAGGCAGAGGAAGGAGTCTGATGAAATAAAGGATAATTCTTTTCTACAATCAATAATGACTTTAAAGTTAGGTGTAATATACTGGTAGAAGGCCAGAGCATAGTGTATACCCTCTTCCATAAATGGGCTCCTTTCTAGTTAGATCCTCACTCTCTTGACCCTTACCCTCCAAGGATCGAACTCCCCAGTAAAGGGTTGTTTGTGAATGGTATAGATATAGTTCTGTTATAGGAGACCGATTTTTTAGGGGATTTTACTAAAAGACTCAAGTCCTTTAACAGACCAAATGAAGGTCATGGGGTGGCACTACTTATCAGAGCTTACAAACATGCTGTATTCAATACTTTTTTTTTCATCTGTTTTTATTTTTGTTATTACAACATTTTCAACAAGTACAGACCACTGGGTGTGCGGTACATATTTAAGTGCGAGATAAAACGAGTAGAATAAGTGAGGATTAGGATGGGGGAGGTAATCCTGTAGCCTGTGGAGCGTGAGGGCAGCATTTGGCAATAATCAATAAACAATTCAATTAATATGGGCAAGTACATATGATCATGGTATTCACAAAGGTCCTGTTCTGATGTCAAAGGGGTGTGTGCATTACCTCTAGTGACCTGCAGTAACTCTGGTCTGGGGTGCAGTGATGTAATACCATCTGGAGAGGGCCTTTGTATTCAGGTGTAGGGGTGCTAGCTAATCCGATATTGCAACCCGGAGGAGAGCCGCCATTGCAAGAGGTGATGAATCTTGCCCCAATGTACGATATGTGTTCCTGCGGGGAGGCTACGGGTGTAAGATTATACTGTAATATGTGCTGTCTGCAATGTTGCGTGCACAGCGACTACCTGTGTTGACACTTATTGTCATTGTTCAGGGAGGTCGGTGTCATTTTTAGCTTCAGTCCTGCCTATAAAGGTGTCCCAAATCCAGTGTCCTGCCACAGCTAAGCCTCTGTCATTCAGGGAGCGAAGTGCCTGCGACTCGGCCCTGGCCCACTGTAACAGCCCTCTCAGCCACTTATTGACATCCGGAGTGGAATGCGCCTTCCACTGCATTGCTAGACGGCATTTGAATAGGACAAAGGCTAGGTCTATAAACCTGTGTAGGTGTTTGTCCCCCTTAGCCCTGGTCCGGATACTGAGAAAACAGGACTCAGGGGTAGGTGATAGCGTGTTGTTTGCCAATTCCCCCATCAGTGTAGTGATTTTGTGCCAGGCCCGCTGCATGGCCGGGCAGGTCCACACCATGTGATAGAAAGTGGTTTCCTGTTCTCTGCAGCGTGGGCATTCATGTGTTGTGTGGGGGAACATGCGTTGTAGCCGATGAGGGGATTAATGCACTTAGTGTAGATAATTAAATTAAGTAAAGCTAAATCACGGGTTGCAAGACACACACTTTACCTGTTGGAGCGCCTTAGTCCAGGTGGTAGAGGACAATGGAGTAGAGAGGGCCACATCGAGTTCTTGCCCCCGTCTGACCTGTGTCAGTGCATTTAAGAAGGGGGCTATACAGCAAGGATAGAGCTTTTATGGGACCTGAGCCTGACAATAATGTATGGAGTATGGGCGATGTAGGGGGTTCCGTGACTCCATTCTGCCAAGTACTGTGCATAAGCTGTTTCATGGCGCAGTAGGTCAAGAACTGTCCAGGGCTTGTGCTGTAGGTATCCTCTATATCAGTATATGTCATAAGTAAGTCATCTCTAACCAACCATATTTAGCCTGGCTGTCAACCGTACCAGGGTATGATGTGTGTTCAAGTCCCTTGTGCACCGTACACTAAGCAATGGGATCTTGGGGGAATAGGGTGGTATTGGGCCCTTATTCCGTACAAATCTGCTCCAACATATTCGGGCTGTGTCCATCAGGTTATTGCCATGTAGGGGAGGGCAGGAGCGGTCTGTCAACCATGTCAACACGTCAGTCCGACCCAACCTGTCGTGTACTATTGCCCTCTCAGTTGTGGGGGAGGACCTAAGCCAGGATTACAGCCATTTTAATTGTGTCACCGCATTATAAAGTTCGAAATTAGGCATACCAGGCCCCCTTCCGCAAGCGGGTAATGCATGGTAGCTAAGACGACCCGAGGCTGATTGTTCCCCCACATTAGTTCTAACATCAACCCATGTAATGATCGAAAGGATGATCTAGGCAGCACCAGTGGGAGCATAGCAAAATAATATAATAATCTGGGGAGTATTATCATCTTTGCGATTGTCACGCGTCCTAGGGGCAATAATGGTAGTGAATCCCGAATCAAACAGACTGCTCGTCCCAAATTTCCCTCCCTGAGATCTTCAGTGGTGTGATATATTTGTATGCCTAGATAATTAAAGGTAGCGTGACACCATGGCAGACGATGCACTGGGAGAGCAGGTCGCAAATGATCTGGGATAGGGGCCAGTGGGAATAAGCAAGACTTCGTCCAGTTCACGCATAAACCGGATAAGTCCCCAAAACTATCTTGTAGTTGCATGACCTCCGGCAATGAGGACGTGCACTTGCGCAAATATATTAACGCGTCATCCGCGTAAAGGGAGATGATGTGGAAGATGTCTAGATCTGGGATCCCCCATTGCTGCGCCAGTAGTCGAAGGTGTGAAGCCAAAGGTTTGATTGCTATTGTGAATAACAGTGGCGATAGCGGGCACCCCTGTCTAGTGCCGTGACAAATAGGGAAGCTATCTCAGATGACTTGTCCCATTTTCACACGGGCTGTGGGACTGGAGTACAGTATACTAATCCAGTCCAAATATCCAGGGCCAAAGCCCATGCAGAGCGGTGTCGCCTTTAAGTAAGACCATCCAAGGGTGTTGAAGGCCTTTTCGATGTTCAATGACACCGCTACCCTGTCATGTTCCCTGCTTGGGAATCTATTCAATAAGTGCAAGAACCGTCGAATATTCAAAAAGGTGTTCCGTCTCGGGATGAAGCCCGATTGATCTTCATGGATCAAGTGACCAATCAACGGGAGTAATCAATTTGCGAGAACTTTGCCAGCAATTCACTGTCCAAATTAAGTAACAACAGGGGCCTATATGAGCGCACATCCAAAGGATCACAACCTGGCTTAGGCAGGACCACTATTAGTGCCTCTTGTTTAGAGTCGGTGAGATTGCCCCATGTTTTTGCTTCATACAGCAGTTCCAGAAACGGTCTGGATAGGTAAGCAGAAAATGTGGAATAGTACTCCGCTGGCAACCAATCCGTTCTGGGGGCTTTGTTATGAGCTTGTTGGCTCAGTGCAGTCTGGACCTCCTCAATACCAATGGGTTTGTCAAGATCCACCTTTGTAGTGGGGTCAGAGGAAGATCAGTGAAGAAGTTCACCAGTTGAGCCGGGGAGGGTTCATGTAGAGCATGCTATAATAGTCCCGAAAGGCATCATTGATGGATGCCTGGGTGTTAACCACACCAGTATCCAACCTAATAGCCCCAACGGGAGTTTGGAGTTGTTTGCCGCAAGTCAGCCATGCCAGCAGCCTGCCAGGGTGGTCCCCCTCCGTGTGGAGCCTAGTGAGATAATGTCAGTAGTCATGCCTACGCAGGTGTGAATCTACTTCCCTGTGTCGAGCACGCAGGTCTCGGAGTATGTCTGTGCTTAAGCTACCCTGTGCAACTTCTCATTCCAAGATGCGCAGGTCCGTCTCTACCGAGGACTCGTCTGACTCCCCCAGTGGCTGAGAGGCAGTGGCCCTGCACGACCACTTTGTGGGCATCCCACTCTAAGGCCTGCGACGATGCCAATGCCCTATTTACCTCAAAATATCTGGAAATACATTCTGCCAGCTCCTGGCGGAATGGAGGGTCAGTTAACGTTTCAGGCTGCAGGCGCCACATTGATATGCTTGTGCGCGGTCTACCCCACTAGAAACCTACCTGTAGTGGACAATGATCACACAATGTCCTAGCCAGGTATTCCGCATGCAGGGCATCCTGAGCCAGATAGGCGGGTCCCAGAATCAAGTCTATTCTGGTATGCAGTCTATGCACTGGGGAGTAAAAGGAGTATTCCTGCTCCTGGGTGTGTTGTAAGCGCCACATGTCGTACAACCCTCTATCGGACATCCAGGAACGGAGCCCCTGTGACGTGGTTCTGCTGGGTGCACTCAGCGGTGGGGTGTGAGATCTATCCTTTTCAATATTCGTTACGCAGTTAAAGTCACCCCCCCCCTTATAAAGGCAGTGGAAGGATCCTGGAAAATTATAGGCATGAGGGATGTCAAAAATTCTCTGTGCCTCGAGTTGGGAGCATATATGGGCGTGCCATCCAGTAAGCCCTCTGCCAGCACGTATCTGCCCTCCTTATCTACAGTAAGGTGCCCCAGGGTATAAGGAACATCAGGAGCCACCCAGATTAAGACCCACCTTGCGAATGCTGATGTTGTTGTGCCATATGCTTGCCTCCTCTATTTAGTCCTGAGTTCCTGCAATTCCCCAACCGTGAGGTGTGTTTCCTGAAGTATCGCTATTTGCGTCAGCTGTATTCAATACTTAATAGGGGAGAATGTTGGGAATAAGGGCAAACATACATGGGAGGCCCCTCATGTTGGTCTCAGTTTATTGACCCAACGATAACCAAGAGACTTTTTTATGGTAGTCACTTTTCCACTATATCACAATATGCAACAGAAGACTTGATCGTAGGATGGGATCTGAATGTAGGACCATGGCCTAAAAAGATTGGACCCAACTTGGTAGCACACAGAGGTTCCATCTTGCCTTAAGACAGAAATTGATTATCTGAATCTTAAGCATTTATGACTCTCTCTTCATTGTAGTGGGAGGGATTATACATTTTATTCAAATGTACATAGGACTCACTCTAGAATTGACTACCTGCTCCTGACGCCAAGCCTGGCATATACCGTTCATTCTGTAAAAATTGGAACCTGAGTTGTGTCCCATCACCTATGATTATGACTTTGGATATCACAGCTCGTACTACTACAACATTTTGAGTGTGGATAATGACGGAGGTTGCATTTCAGAGCGAACATCAGAGAGGCTCAGGAGAACGATCCAAAAGAAAACATGACAAAAGGTATTCCTTTGTCTGTGAATTTGGATGCAGCAGATCAGTCCAGAGAGGGCATTAATTAACCATACATAGACCTTTGTCAGATTGGCCAAAAATGTTTATCTAAATTGGAGACAAATGTAGAAAGTTTACAACAAGAATATAAAATGAAAAGGTCATATTGAGCATATAGAGAACTTTCAAAGGATGGGGCCATCAAGAAATCATGTTAATTAAAGATACTGGCTGTATATCACTTGTCCTAAAACAGATGTACTATGAGAATGGCGAAAATGCTGCAAGGTTCTTAGCCTAAGAGTTCACTCTTTAATTCTGAGTCCTGTCAAAGACCAAGAGGCACATGGCTCTTACAGAAAGATTGCCCTTTTAAACAGTAACGTATAGATTTTCACTTGCATACTGGCATCAAGAATTAAATCCATATGGCCCATCCCCATCTCACAATAGACTGACAGGAGACAATATCGGACTCACCCTGAATGTCATAAATAAAGCCTCTACAGACAAAATCCAGTTCTCCTTCTACTGCTAGATAGAGAGAAGGTGTTTAACGTGCTGGATTTTGTCACACCTTCTGAAGATCCATGTTTAATCTTGTACAGGACTGAGAATCAGAGCCTCAATACTCACCAATTTCCAGAAACCCTCCGCTGGATTAAAAGCAAGATCAGCACTTTTGGACCTGATTGTTCTGTCAAGGGGTAAAAGACAAGAATGCCAGTTGTCACCGTTCATTTTCACTCTGACAATAGAATGGAATGGCCTATCAAGATATTACCAGTTTGCAGACAGAAAAGGGGCAAAGTAGCACTGGTCGTGGATGGCGACATTTGTTTTTAGGTTTATCCTGCACAGCACTTGTGCTGTGCTTGTGAAATCTATTGTATTGAATATAAATCTTAAGAGGGGCCTACATCCCACCCTTGCTTTTAATTAGTTTCTGTGCTTGCCACTTACTTTTGCTCTGTTTCTACTGGCTGTAGCTTACTATTTCCTGTTGTTCCTCTGTGTGTTTCTCTTATCAGTCTCCCATGGCCCAAGTACTGGTGTTCATCTGCTTTGGGGTGCGTCTTCTTTATGAGCAAGCATGTCAGCACCCCTGCTTCTCTCCTTCTCCCCTGGCCTCTTCAGCCAGGCTAGCAGATAATTTTTTTAGGCGAGGAGAGATTGAGTTACCCAGAATCACATGCTGTTGAGCTTACAGCGGGACTTGAATCTGCTTCCCAGTCCGTACAGCATGGCTGTCCTTGCGCCGGATGTACTTCTAACGATCTATGGCCGCTTGTTCAGCTAACTGAAATCCCTACGCAAAACATGCTGTTTCTCTCACTTTGTGCGTCGTAAGCTAGTGTGTCTGACGGTGCTCCCGGGCCGCTGCTGGTGAGCAGTTAATCGGTCTCTTAGCCTTGAGAAAGCTTTCACTTTTTTTTTTGTCTCGCGTGGCTGCTGACGGCTTTCTGACGCATGCACAGTGAGCGCCTCTTCTCCCTCAGCCATGCCTGGCCCCTTTTCTATTACCTTTTCCCCCAAGCCTCCTCTACCTCCTTTGCTGGGCGCCGGGTCACATCCCCTTCCCTGTGACAGTCTTGTATTACTAAAATACTTCACAGTTCACACCTCCTGGCTCTTAACTTGCTCCGCAGAGCTGCCCGTGCGCAGGCAGGATGTGATCAGTGCAATGCCCAGGATCTGCGCTGCTACTGCCCCAGCGACGGCCAAGGGCTCCATGTCTGGCTCTGCGCTCAGCTCCAGTTAGTGCTGAGCACCCCCTCCTGCTTGTGTCATAGCTAAATTTGTGGTTATTTCTCATCTTAACTTGTATAAGGGTAGCCGGGTGGTCTGCACGTCTGTTCTACTGAACTTTTATTTGTGCTTTTCCCATTTGTTAGAACATTGAAGTTACTCTGTAGTAGTGCTTTGTGCATGACTTTGGTTTTCAAACACTAGGATACAAAGTTTTTTCGCTGATCAAGCCCTATTTATTGACCATCTTACCTCACTTCTCATCGAATTTCAGTCCTCAGCTATTAACTATTTGTGTTTTTTTTAATGATGCATTGTATGAAAATGCTGTCTGTTTTGTCCAGTTGCAGTCCATTGTATGCAGGTGTGCATAATGCATCTTCATTGAGAAAGGAAGTGATGGCAGCAGATCTGAAAGGCCGGCATTCTTTGAGGACTGAAATATCCTACTGCATTTGGTTTCATTCCATGAGCAGTACAGGGAATGGATGTGGATGCAACGTAATTACAGCTAGTCGCCAGCCGATGGAGCAGTTGGAGAATATCTCCACTAAGATACAGTGCTGCTGCAAGCTGCTGCAACCCTCCTGCCCACCGCCACCCACCAGCACTCCCCTCTATATTGTAGGAATATGATATCTTAACCCCCTCAAATCTCACGGGGCTGGAACTTTGGATACAAGCTATCAAATGCAAAATCTTTCAAGGAGCTTTAAAATGCAAATGCGGGAAATCTACTAGATGATTATCTAATGCCTTTCCGTGTGACACCTATTGTTGCAGCTTAGGATTTGTTTCACCTCAAATGTGGGATCATCTCCTTCTTTGGTTTGGAACAGCTCCTTGGCAGTAGCATAATTGTACGTTTTGCGTTTTCACACGCTTCAAATTCCTCCTCAGAGACAGCTGACGCACTGCGTTATTACTCTGAGGAGATCATTCAAGATATATGGTTTATACCAACATCAGTATAACTCCAATATAATGCGAAGGAGCTGCATGCATGGTGGTTTTGGCAGCTGATGATGTTTTGGAAGTAGAGACATTCAAATTGTGGCATTCCAATATTGCTCAAAATATATGTAGACATATTTTCATATCTGCAACATGGAATGACTTCAATCTGAAAGAAAAACTCTAATAAATGTAAGAAAAATTACATTAATTTAATCAATGTAATGGCAAACAAAATGTCTTAACCTGTAGAACACAAGGTTTAATGAGACTTGCAGAACTGTCACCCCTTTGTGCATCTTGGTGACAAGGTTTCTCCACCTCATGCCCTACTCTCCTTGCCTTCACGTGCCCTACTGGCAGGGTCTCTACACCCAAACTCACCTCATATCAGTTCCTGTCTGCTGTGTGCCCTTAACAAGACTCATTCTGTGGGGTCCTCTCCTCTGCTTGACAGGGTCCTCACACCCTCAGGAGAGCTGCCATTTCAACAATTAGTGGCCCACCAGCTCCTTTTCATTGCACGTCATTCAAATATGCCTGGGAAGTGCCGGCTGGGTTTAGTGTGTGCATGCATACTGACTTCCACAGGACAGATCGTCATCGATGGCTCGCCTATTGTAAGGCAGGTTGATGGATATTCAGATGGCAAAATAGCTCTTTCTGGTGTGTTTCCTGGATTTACATCAGATAGCAAAATCGCTCTTTCTGGTGCATTTCCTGGATTTATATTATATTATATTATATTATATTATATTATATTTATATTATTTCCTGGATTATATTATACCCTTCTTTCTAGAAGAACCAGTAAGTCTTCTATGCCCAAATGTTCCGTACTACCCTGTGAATGTTGTTCTCCTTTGCTCAGCCCATTGTAAGGTTGTCCCTTATTCTCCAATAGTGTCCCACAGAGAAAAAGGTATTAATATTTTCATTAAATCTATCGGTGAACATGCACACCTTTTGCATGTCACACCCGTAACTTTTGGCATTCAGGTACCTCTGTTCAAATATTAGTTTAACATATCAGTTTTACACCTGCTTACCAAGCTAAAACTTACAACAACAAAAATAGTTAATAATCACATACAAGAAACCTATTGCATTTACCAATGCTTGTTTGACTAATTCTGCTCTACTCAGGAGGTTGCAGAGGTTTCAGGAGATAGCAGGCTTTAAAATCAATTATCACAAATTTAAGGGAATATGTCTTGGCACAGAACTAAAGAATAGTAAGGAAGAGACACTTCACAATGATTTTGAGTGATCACCTGTGAGTATAACTTATCCAGAAGTGACTCTACCTCCTCAATAGATAAACTCTATGATACCAGTGCCCTACCATTGCTTGATATACTTTTTAAAGACATGAATAGGTTAGGGAAGCTGGAGATATCTTGGATAGGTAGAATAAGTTGTGTCAAGAATACCTTTCTACTTTGACTCCTATACTTAACTAGGTCTCTGCCCCTAATCTTCCAGTCAGTCACCTAAACTAATTCATAGGAGAATTTGAAAGCTTATATGGAATAATAAGTCCCAGAGAATCTATAAGATTCTGTTGTCCAGATTTCCTTTAGAAGGAGGTGTGGGTACCCCAGATAAAGGGACATTTTAGTGACACAATCAGCCACTTAACCTGGTGCTCTCAAGAGGGAGTGATACCTAGTTGTCTTTTAGAACAAGAAGTCTGTGCTGTCCCATTGCAGCCTCTGTTAGGCTTCCACATTAACCCACAGACACACAGGAGCTCTGATGTAATCCATTCAAACTACCCTGGATCAATGGAAGAGAGCGGTTGGGACAACACAAATTACTACTTTCCCTTCCCGTCCACCCTCCTCCTGGAAAGCTCCAGATAAAGAATATCTGAGACCAAGGGGCATTATGCGCATTAGGTCCCTGTTTGAAGGATGGAGTCTTAAGAAAAGGGAGCTGTGTGCTAATGAGTTCTTATTGTAACCGAATGATGTATATTGGTTGCATTCGACCTGACTACCATCTATCTATAAGGGAGGGAGTAGGGAAACTACTGATGCAGATGACACATTTAAAGTGGGCAAGACAAACAGAGCAGTGGCTCATCTTTGTAAAGCCTTAGCTAACTCCCCCCCCCCTTAATAGATTTGAAGTTTACTGTGAATCCGTGACAGAGCCCTGGACTGGGTCACCTCCTTTCTCATCAGCAGAATCCAGAGAGTCCGCCTCCCCCATTTCGCTCGGAGGCCACCAAAATCAACTGCGGCATACCTCAGGGTTCGTCCCTCAGCCCGACTCTCTTCAACGTCTACATGGCCCCGCTCGCCAACATCGCCCGATCCCATAACCTCAACATCATCTCATACGCCGATGACACCCAGCTGATCCTCTCTCTCAGCAAGGACTCCGCCAAGACCTACCTCCACGAAGGAACGAAGGCCATCGCCGAATGGATGAAGAGCAACTGCCTCAAACTCAATTCCAACAAGATAGAAGTCCTCATCTTCAGCTCCACCCCCTCCACATGGGATGACTCCTGGTGGCCTGCCACTCTCGGAACCACTCCGACATCCATCGACCATGCACGCAACCTTGGATTCATCTTGGACCCCTCACTATCCATGACCCAGCAAGTCAACGCCATCTCCTCCTCCTGCTTCAACACCCTCCGCATGCTCCGAAAGATCTACAAATGGATACCCACCGAAACCAGAAGAACAGTCACCCAAGCCCTTGTAAACAGCAAGCTGGACTACGCCAATGCCCTCTACGCAGGAACCACAGACAAACTCCAGGAACACTCTTCCCACCCACCTGCGCCAGACCAAAGACCTCCTTACCTTCAGGAAACTTCTCAAGACCTGGCTGTTCGAGCAGTAGCAGCACCTCCCCTCCATAACCCCCCCTCCTCAGCGCCTTGAGACCCTCAGGGGTGAGTAGTGCGCTTAACAAATTCCCGATTGATTGTGAAATGGGCAGAGGACCTTGACCAAGACATGCCCAAAAGCATTTAAATTTTGATTTTGCAGAGATTGGCTAAGTCTTCTATCTGTACACAATATAAAGATCTTGCTATGGTGGTATCTCACACCTGAAATCTTTAAAGCTATATATGGTGGTCTAGACATGTGTTGAACAGGTTGTGGCAGGAAAAGCTCCTATTTATATATTTGGTGGGATTGTGAAAGAGTGAGAACTTTTTGGAACAAGGTGGTAGCCTGTATTTGAGATACTTCTAATGTACAATTGCAAATGAATCCTATGATACCTCTACTAGACTATGTAGATTAAAAAGGTTTACACCCTTTATCAATCCAAGCTAACAAATAAATTACTCAACTTTTATTGGCAGTCAGGCTGACCGTAACCCGAGGTGAAAAGCCATGGGCCCCCCTACCCTGGATTTGTGGCAGTGAAAAATATAGAATTTACATGCCATGGAGAAATTATCAGCTATTTTCAAGGATAAAATGACTTATGGCCTAATTTAGTTTGGCAGAGGGTTACTCCGTCCCAACGATGAGGTATATCTCGTCCGCTGAAATCTAAATCCCATAGGCAATAATGGGATTCAGATTTCGGTGGACGGGTTTGACGGAGTAACCAACCCACCAATATCTAAATCAGGCCCTTAGTTTGTAAACGTGTGAAAATCCTTCCAGACATACATGAAAAGAAATGCCTCAGCCCTGGGGCTCCACAGGTCTCCCAAATTGATCCAAATGACGAGAGACTAATTAGACTAGATTAAATCAGCATTGTAGTTATTGTATATCTCTTTACTGGACCCCGGGAGAGGGACAAATAGGGCCCACTTTGGGAAGTCATTGTTAATGATCTACAAAACTAAAGCACGGTTCCAAGAATATGTATGTAATGAAGTGCAAGCTTGGGTATTGTAACCCTGCAATAAACTAGAAAGTGTTGCATACTGTATACCCTCTGGTTCAACTTTAAAATAAGATGTTAGAAAAACTTTAATCCGAGTGTGACTGAGATGCTCATCATCAGAACCATCAAATGCATCGCCCTTGGCTCAGAGATCAACATTTACACATCAATCATCTAGAACTCGGGCTGGTCTTTGTGGGCTTTAGAGCATTCTTCCGTGTGTCTCATTTCAAAGGAAAAAAGTGGAAGTAGATTCTCTCAGCAGTCTATATCATAGTGCTGACAAGTAGAAGATAAGTTCTAAGTAGCTTGTTAGAGTCTTCAAAAGACGCAGCTCTCCATAGATAGATGTGTTTGCTACAGAATTTGCTTGTGGCTTGTGAATGGGTAAACGAGAACAGCTTCTCCTGGATTGTCTGTCAGTGTGTCTCAATGCCTTAGCTCTGTTTTCCCTGATACACTGAACCCCAAAAAAATCCAACTCCTGGAAGGTTCTGATTGGCACTTTTTTGGCTTTGCCATGTTTTGTTTCCAGAAATCCTCTTTCAAAACGGCTCTCTTTTGCTTCCTTGGGTTCTATAACAGTGTAACTCAGTGGTTCTCAACCTTTTGACTTAGGTGGACCCCCATTTTATCATTACTGGAACCTGGGGACCCCAACTCAATCATTATAGGAATCCGAGGACC
Organism: Pleurodeles waltl; assembly: GCF_031143425.1. Classification (NCBI taxonomy): domain Eukaryota; kingdom Metazoa; phylum Chordata; class Amphibia; order Caudata; family Salamandridae; genus Pleurodeles; species Pleurodeles waltl. The sequence continues at coordinate 1,752,573,348 of NC_090444.1, forward strand.
CCCGACTGAGTCCTTATTGGAAGCTGGGGACCCTGGCCTAATCATTGTGGATGATCTGAACCACAAAACAATACAAAAAAAATAGAAACAAGCATTTATCAAACAAATACACTAATGATAACACATTTTATTTAATTTACAAACAAATATAAATAAATAAAAAAAAGTTTACATTTTAATAGGAAGGTTGGAGCTTTTCTAAATTCAATTTAAGCCACACAACATCTATATTATATTCTTTTTGATGCACTTGCACTGCTCTCATGAATGAATCTGAGGATACCAATTTAATTTTTAGCCTCCGATTTGAAATTCCTTGGCATTTACAGTACATTTTCAAATTTTCTATTGTACATTTGGCCACTTGCTTTATATAAACTTTATTAGTCTGTTAATATTCTTTTTCGAAGCAGTCGTGGACTGCCACCCCAAGAATAGTTCAGGAATTGTACAGCACTGGTAGATTTCCTAGTGTTTTTCAATGCATAAAATTGAAGAATGCACAATTTCCATAGTGTGAAAAGTTTTGCATGTGTAAATGAAATGAAGGCACCCAGTAGCACCAATAAACACTCACATTTCCACTCACAACCCTCAGTTTAACAGTCGGCCACTCACCCTCCTGATGCAGTATCCACATTTCTTAGTGCAGTTTAGGAATGCCAAGTTTAAAGAATCCTGCTTCTTTTAATTCAGTATGTGGAATTTATGTTGCAGAAAGACTTTTGTGAATTAGGTGCACCATATTTAATTATTTCAGGCTACTAACTAGCCCAGCACTAGCCTAATGAACAATAATACAAAGACATTTATACAGACATTACTAGGGATTCATGGAAACGGATGTGATTGTCAGGCAAGGCTCAATCTCCCTCACCTGTTCTGCATCACTGACACACAGAAGTGATATGATTGTAACCCCCCTCCGCCCCTCACTTAAGAAACTCAACAATTCTCATAGGACACACTGTAAATATACATTCAAGCAGCCATGCATAGCAGGATGGCTATTCAGCTACCTTACTGTCCAAAACAGATCTGTGTGGCTGCACCAGGGACATTAAGCACTTTACATACAAATGTTACAGTTCAGTACAACCAGTGCTTAATTTGTGCTTGTTGTTTCCGGTGCGGGACACCAGCACTTATTTTTCTGCCTCAAGCATTTACTGCAAGCAAAAGACACCTATGGGAAATACGGAGGAAGAGAAAAAACGGAAAAGCGTCACAAAGGGAGAAAGCAGAAAGCTGCAAGAGTGAGCTGAAGGGGTAGGGAGTGGCTGTAAATGGATTAAAGAGGCCCGAGATGGCTTCAGGATTACGCTGCCTCAGTATTCCGTGTGCGCACATTTAATTGAGGCAGCCGCGTGTTTAAGACAGGCCCGGTGCCAGGAAGTTATATCTGGATGGGCCAAGGGGATGTTTGGGTGGGCCAATGTGGGCCCAATTTTCGAAGATTTTGGAGATAGCCTACAGCCTGGGCTCTGGTGCCACTGCACCTGCTGCATCATTGGCAGATAAACCCCTGGCTTCTCTTCCCCAACACACACCTCCCCACTTCAGCTAAGCTCCCACCGGCTGTTTTCCTTTTAGGGGCATGCTCAGAGTTTTGTCTCAGCCGGTATTTATCTCCCTATCAGTACACAAGTAAAACAGCTATTAAAACAATGCACTATTAAATGTTTTCTAGAGATTTCTCATTGACCCCTGACTGATAATTAAAGTAAACAAAAGTGAAACAAAAAAATAACATTTGCCGACATGGAGGAAGCATGTAACGGGTGCTTTCCCCGTGGCCTCTTTTGCTGTTACTGGGAGGGCCAAAGGTCATGTTTGGTGGGCCTGGCCCACCCGCTAGAACCGGGCCTGGTTTAAGAGGAGAGCTTTGGGCACCGGCTCGTTTTTATTTACAAATTAAGCACTGACAGACTTACTTGCAGTGACTAGTTTTATTCTAATACATTCAGTGCTTCCTTTCCAGGTGCTTCGCTTCTATGCCATTTGGGATGACACAGACACTCTGTATGGCGAGGAGCGCCCAGTAATCATTCACTACTACCTCTGCGACGACACGGTGGAGATTCGGGAGGTTCACGAGCGCAATGATGGACGAGACCCTTTCCCTGTGCTGATGAAGCGTCAGCACTTAGCAAAGTGTCTTAAAGATCTGAAAGGTGAGTGGGTTTACTTGTAAAATATATATATTTTTTTATTGTCTGTAAAAGAAAGCATAACACTTGGGATAGTGCAAAAAAAGTGTAACTTTCTTTAAATGCTAAAATAGCCAGCAAGCATTCAAAGCCAAGCGAGGCTGGTGGCGTTTCAGTCAGTGGGAGCATTAATGCTAATATTCATACATTTTAGAGTTACATCTTTACACTGTTCTCAATACATGAGAAGGGAATTGGGAACATGTGATAAAACTGCAGGGGCCAGGAGCATCTTGTGGGAGGGCCAGGAGCATCTTGTGGGAAGTATGCGGGAAAGTCTCGGAAAGCTGATTTAACTAATATCAGCAAGAACTGTCTCTAACGTTTTTTAAAATCCTCGCTTTATTGTGCCAACTGCAGAACCAGGCTATGCTTTGCAAAAATAGTTGGCAGAAATGTGCAGTACACAACATGGAATAACAAAACAAAATGACAATCAACACGTATGATAATTTGCACCGCGACCTAGGTATTAGTGGTCTTCAAGCAGGTGCAAAACAGATCCGCAATTGAGTATTAAAATGTAGCAGCATGCATTAAGAGACTCATGAACGTTTCATTTTTATAGTAAACACGAAAGCATTAAGGCACCGAGGCAGGAAACATTCATTTTCTCAACTATAACTACATTAAAAGTGCCGAAGCATCAATATGTATGTATCTAAGTAAAGCACCTGTGTGTGAAAGGAAAAACCAGCACTGCCAAAGCCAGTAGGTCTGTCCTTCACAATGTGCTTAACTGTTTTGTAGTAAATGCAGTAAGATAATGCAAATCTTGGTGGTTGTAACAAGTTTTATCAAAGTTTTAAGTTGTAAAATGTCCTGTGAAATGGTATAGCTTATGACAAGGGAGGAAGTAAGTGTGCATGTTTTTATGTTTTTAAGTTTTTATTGTTTGAAAGTGCAAAAAGTAGTATTTTTTAAAACATATTGCTGGTGTCTAGTAAACCAGACAAATGTTTAAGCAAAGAAAATATTTTCAAAATTTCAGCAGTTCAAAAAGAAAAAATGTGTTAGCTGTTTTAATTATTTTTTATAAACACAGAATTGTGTTTCTAGTAAATGAGTAGGCGAGGTAGACGAGACAGAAAGACAGCTAAATAGACAAAACAGATGAAGACAGATATAGACAGGCAGATAGGTGAGACAGACCAACAACACATAGCTAGAGGCTGACAGAAATATAGACATAAATATAAAGATAGAAAAAGAACAACAAAAGAGACAGATAGCTCAAGATAGATCGATACATAGAGCAAGAACGATAGACATAAAATAGAGATAGATCACAGAAAATAGAGAGAAAGCTATACATAGAGATAAATACAAAGAGATAGAGGCACATAATGAGATATAGAGACAGATAGACAGAAACCGATACAAAGATGGAGACAGGCAAAAATAGACAGGTAAAAAGGTAGATAGATCGTGTATGATTGATTGAAAAAGCTAGTTGCAGAGACAAAGAAAGCTATATAGAGATAGAGTGAGGGATATAGATAGTAACAGATGGCTAGAAATAGAGACATATAGGAAGAGATAGCAACATAAACATAGACAGACAGAGATAGAGGAAGACAGAGAAAGATACCCAGAAACTGAAAGAAATGGTTAGAAACAGACATGCTGACAGATATAAACAGAGCCAGATAGACAGCATGCAACAGATAGAGATAGATAGTGACAAAGATAGCTAGAGACAGATAAAGATTTAGAGGCCGAAGGACAGAGATGGTGGATACTGGTACAAATAAAGATAATTTTAAGACCTATAGAAATAGAGACAGATAGAGGTTGAGTGAGATAGAAAGGGAGACACATCTATTTAGTGACAGATAGAGCCAAAAAAGATCGAGACAGGTACAGATAGACAGAGGCTGCTAGATATAGAGACAGATGGAAAGCAGCTGAAATAGAAAAAGACAGGTAGATAAAGACAGAAAAACAACAGTGAAAGGCAGAGAGAAATAGAGATGGATCGAGACGGACCAGTGGCGTAGCGTGGGTTGTCAGCACCCGGGGCAAGGCAAGTAATTTGCGCCCCCTAACCCGTGGATTCTGATGGATACAACTACCTGTGGATTCCTCACCTAATGAATACTCCCATGGCACCAGCATTCGACGGAAATCTTCTTCCTAGTCTCTGCACGTCGACGAGGACGTCACTCTAGCCCACGCGACGCCGTCTGACGTCATACAGGCAATAAGAGGTCCTCGACGACGTGACGACGTCAGTTCCCTTTTTTCCGTGCATTCGAAACGGTTATCTTCGAGGGAGCAACTGTTACTTTCGTGGTTACAGTGTATTTTTTGCTGCGTAGTCCTTCGCTGCAGTAATAATGTCGCAGAGAAAGTCGGGTTTTAAGCCTTGTCGTGAGTGTGGGGGCAAGATGTCAGTTACGGATCCTCACTCCGACTGTCTTTGGTGTTTAAGCTCCGACCACAACGTCTCGACTTGCGATTCATGTCAGCACATGAATCCAAAGGCCCTCAAGGAACGTGAGGCGAAGTTGTTTATGGCGAAGTCGAAGAAAGAAAAACATCATAAGAAGTCTTCTTCGCCAAGGCATCGGCGTCATCGAGACTCCCGGCGCCGTAGAGAATCACGGCGCCATTCGAGCAAGGAGACTCGTTCCAGGTCTTCGGATCGGCGCCGTTGCCCTCTCCGGCGTCACCGACTTCACCTGGACAGGCGTCGGTGATTGAAGTGGTGCAGCCTCTGGTGTTGTCCCCGGCGTCGCAGACGTCGAGGCCGGCGTCGGGGTCGCCTTCGATACAGGCACCCCAGTATCCGGCTTTTCCCACCCCTGGAGCCGATAGTACCGCATTCCTAAATGCGATGTATACCATCTTCCAACAGATGGCTCCAGGGGGTGCTCCGGCTGGCCCTTTGGCCTTTTCATTGGGTGATCCTGCGCCTCTACGGCCGGCACCCTTTATGCCCTTTCTCCCTTTTGGGAACGTGGGCTCGGTGCCGGTGTCGGCGCCGGTGGCCGCTCCGGTGGCCGCTCCGGTGGCCGCTCCGGTGGCCGCTCCGGTGGCTTCGGAGGGATTGGCCCCGGAGATTTCCATCCCGTCGACGTCGGGATTTCGTCCTGTGACTCCGGTGGGTCCATCCGCTCCGAGTGCTCTTTCATCGGCGCCGAAGTTACCTGTGGCGCTGGACGCGGCGTCGGTGGCTTCTGAAGATCAGCGCCGATCTTCGGCTTCGGCGGAGGCATTGTCGACTCCGCGTATCGAGCAGAGGCTTCATTCGAGGAGACGTGCTCTCCGTTTATTAGAGGAGCAGGAGTACCAACGAGTCCTGGAAGAAGGAGAACTAGAGGACTCGGTTGATGGACTGCATGGTCTAGATACAGCCAGTGGGCTGGACACTTCCCCTGAGTGGGATCTTTCGTCTCCAGGGGAATACACGGAGGAGGCTGCTTCCTTTCACGCAGTGGTACGGAAGGCAGCTAGTTTTCTGGACCTGCCTTTGCCGGTGGCAGAGACAAAACAGAACCTTCTGACAGAGGTGCTTCATCCGGCCTCAGCTGCGGCAGAGCCTCTATTGCCCTTTAATGACGCTTTGCTGGATCCGGTGCTAGAGGTGTGGAAGAGACCAGTATCTTCCCCAGCGGTTCATAGAGCCGTAGCCAGGAGGTATCGAGCTGCACCAACTGACCCTGGCTTTCTTTCTAGGCACCCTACACCGGAGAGCTTGGTGGTGCAGGCCTCCTGTTCATCCAAATCAGCGCCTGGTTCTTTCCCGACGGTGCCTGGGGACAGAGACTCGAAGAAACTGGATGCGCAGTCCAAGAAAATCTTTTCGTCCTGCAGTCTGGCGTTGAAGGCCACCAATGCAACTTGTATCCTGGGGAGATATGTTCATGCTCTTGTGGAGGACATTTCCTCATCATTTACGGAGCTTCCCCAGGGTCTTTTGGATGTTGTTTCACATGCCCAGGCTGCTGCGACCCAGATTATTCAGGCTGGGCTGGATACGACCGACTCGGTGGCCAGAGCAATGGGCACGACTGTGGTGGCAAGGAGACAGGCCTGGCTCCGTAATTCGGGGTTTTCTGCAGATGTGCAGTCAACCCTATTGGATCTCCCTTTTGATGGGGACAAGCTGTTTGGCGCCAAGGCAGATTCGGCCTTGGAACGTTTTAAGGAGAGCAGGGCCACAGCCAAATCGCTAGGACTCCAAGCTCCTTCTTCCTCTGCCTCTTCCAGGATTTTCAGGAGGTTTCGGGGATTTGGGCGTGGCTCTTCCTCCTCTTCCTTTCGGGGGAGATTCCAGCAACCTGCCTCTTCCCATCCCTATAGATCTTTTAGAGGGAGAGGGAGGGCCCGCACCAGAGGAGCCTCTCAGCAGCACTCTGCCTCTTCCTCGTCCTCTGGAGGGGTGCAGCAGGGAAAGCAGCCTTAGGCTTCCACCATTTCCCACTCACTCCTCTCCTGTAGGGGGAAGATTACAGCATTTTCTCCGCAAGTGGAAGACTATTACAACGGACACTTGGGTTCTCAGTATTGTGGGAAAAGGCTACACCCTTCCCTTTCGGGAGTTCCCGCCCCTCATCCCGCCCCGCCCATCTTATTGTTCAGAAGAACACCTCCTGTTGCTAGAACAGGAGGTACAAGTCCTCCTTTCAAAGGGCGCGGTAGAGTTGGTCCCAGAGCAGGAAAGGGGTCGAGGTTGTTACTTAAGGTATTTCCTGATTCCCAAGAAGGATGGTCGGTTGAGACCAATCCTGGACCTGAGGATCTTGAATTGGTTCCTCAAACAGGAAAAGTTCAAGATGCTGACCCTAGCTCAGGTGCTTTGGGCGTTGAACAAGGAAGATTGGATGGTGTCTGTCGACTTGCAGGATGCTTACTTTCATATCCCGATACTCAAGTCACACAGGAAGTATCTCCGGTTTATGGTGGGATCGCAGCACTATCAGTTTGCGGTCCTTCCGTTTGGTCTTACTTCAGCACCTCGAGTCTTCACGAAGGTGATGTCGGTGGTTGCGGCAGAGCTCAGAAGGAAGGGGATAGCAGTATTCCCTTACTTGGACGACTGGTTGATCAAAGCCAAGTCGCCGGAGCTTGTGTCGCATCATCTGCAGTCAACGACTCAGTTGTTGTTCGACCTGGGTTTTTCGGTGAACGAGCCCAAATCTCACCTGGAGCCCTCTCAGCGCCTCCTGTTCATAGGGGCAGTACTGGATACAACATTGAGTCGAGCCTTTCCTCCGCCTCAGCGGATTCAAGATATTCAGGAATTGGTTCCAATGTTTCGAAATGGAGCGGTAGTTCCAGTCCTCAAGGTCCTTCGTCTGCTCGGTCTGTTTGCCTCCTGCATTCTGTTGGTCACGCATGCTCGCTGGCACATGAGGGCTCTTCAGTGGTGCCTCCGAAGGCAGTGGTCTCAACACAAAGGAGATCTAGAAGGTGCTGTCAAGATCTCCAGAGATGCTGCTGTGGACTTGAAGTGGTGGATTGCGAGCAACGATCTTTCACAAGGAAAGCCGTTCGCGCAGTCACCACCAGTGGCCACGGTCATAACGGATGCTTCCACTCTAGGGTGGGGAGCTCATCTGGGGGATCTGGAGATCAAAGGCCTTTGGTCTCCAGAGGAGCAGATGTTTCATATCAATCTGTTAGAGTTACGGGCTGTACGTCTGGCTCTCAAGGCCTTCCTCCCTTCCCTTCGTGGTCAGTCGGTACAGGTCCTGACGGACAATACTACCACGATGTGGTACATAAACAAACAGGGAGGAGTAGGGTCGTACCTTCTCTGCAGAGAAGCTCTTCGACTATGGTCTTGGGCAAAGGACCATCAGATTTGCTTGGTAGCAAATCATCTGGCCGGGGTCTTGAATGTACGTGCGGACAGTCTCAGTCGCCAATTCTCGGCCGACCACGAGTGGCGTCTCCATCCAGATCAAGTCCGTTTAATCTTCCAGATGTGGGGGTTTCCTCGGATAGATCTGTTTGCCACTCGGGAGAACGCGCATTGTCCGTTATTCTGCAGCCTCCAGTATCCGATGCAGGGAGCGTTAGGGGACGCGTTTCAAATAACCTGGTGCGGCCAGTTGCTTTACGCGTTTCCTCCCATACCCTTGATTCCTCGAGTATTGAGGAAGATTCGCCAAGACCGGGCGCTAGTCATCTTAATAGCTCCGGATTGGCCAAGTGTGGTACTCCGACCTTCTCCAACTCTCAATGTGCCCTCCGCTCCGTCTCCCTTTCAGGGCAGACCTCCTCTCGCAGTCGCAGGGGCAGGTTTTACACCCCAACCTCCAGAGTCTGCACCTACATGCCTGGAGATTGAACGGGGCAACCTGAGTTCCTTCTCTCTCCCGCCTGATGTAGTGGATGTTATATTAGCGGCCAGGCGACACTCCTCTAAATCTATCTACGCTAATAGGTGGTCTAAATTTGTTGCGTGGTGTGGAGAGAGGCAGATTGATCCCTTACATGCTCATCTATCGGACGTTTTGTCTTTTGCTCTCTCTCTAGCGCAGAAAGGTTGTGCAGTGACTACCATTAAGGGTTATTTGTCGGCCTTGTCAGCCTTCATTTGTCTTCCAGACCAACCATCGTTATTTAAATCCCCTATTGTTATCAGATTCTTGAAAGGTCTTCTAAATAAATATCCTCCAAAACCATTCGTTATGCCGCAATGGGATTTGTCCTTGGTCCTGACTTTCCTTATGGGGTCCCCTTTTGAGCCTATGCATTCTTGCCCCTTAAGGTATTTGGTTATAAAAACAGTTTTCCTGGTAGCGATAACATCTGCAAGGAGAGTGAGTGAGTTGCAGGCCTTATCGGTAAAGCCCCCTTATACAACTTTTTATGGGGATAAGGTGGTGTTGAGGACCAAGGCTGCTTTCCTCCCGAAGGTTGTTTCGCCCTTCCATTTGGCTCAGACAATTACTTTGTCCACGTTCTATCCTCCGCCTCATCCTTCTAAAGAGGAAGAAAGACTGCACCGTCTGGACCCAAAGAGGGCGTTGAGCTTCTTTATTGATAGAACAAAGGATTTCAGGCTGGAGGATCAGCTGTTCATCGGGTACGTGGGCAAGAGGAGAGGAAAGGCAGTCCACAAGAGAACACTCTCCAGGTGGGTGGTTCTTTGCATTAAAATATGTTACTCTTTGGCAAAGAAGGACCCTCCTGAGGGCATTAGAGCTCATTCCACCAGAGCTAAGTCGGCCACTTCGGCCTTGGCCAGGGGTGTTCCTGTGGTTGACATCTGCAAGGCCGCAACTTGGTCGTCCCTTCACACTTTTGCGAAACATTACTGTTTGGACTCTGAGGTCAGAAGGGACGGCCATTTTGCACGGTCAGTGCTGCAGGATTTCTTGGTTTGACCATTTAGGCACCCGCCACCGGGCGTGGTACTGCTTTGGGACTCTATTCATTAGGTGAGGAATCCACAGGTAGTTGTATCCATCAGAAGAACGAGTTACTTACCTTCGGTAACGACTTTTCTGGTGGATACATTAGCTACCTGTGGATTCCTCACGGTCCCACCCACCTCCCCGTTGCCTTTCTGGTCTTACCAAGTAATCCTTGAGTGCGCTCCTCTTGGTCTTCAAGGTTGCAATAGACGTTGTATATATGGATACGTGTGTATATTATCTGTATATATATATATATATATGTATATATCTTTGTGTACATACATGATTTGCATATATTTGTTCGTTATATTAAATTTACAGCTATTCATTGCAATATTGTGTATTTTACAAGGTTATGGGATGTTGCCTTGCTCTTTCATTGCATTGGGTGGTTGTTCTCATGCACGTAAAAAATGTTGGTACTGACGTTGGCACGTCGTCGAGGGCCTCTTATTGCCTGTATGACGTCAGACGGCGTCGCGTGGGCTAGAGTGACGTCCTCGTCGACGTGCAGAAACTAGGAAGAAGATTTCCGTCGAATGCTGGCGCCATGGGAGTATTCATTAGGTGAGGAATCCACAGGTAGCTAATGTATCCACCAGAAAAGTCGTTACCGAAGGTAAATAACTCGTTCTTTTAGCACTCGAGTCCCCCCCCCCCCAGATGTTGCGCCCGGTGCGGCCGGCCCCCCTGCACCCCCCACGCTACGCCACTGAGACGGACAAAGACAAATGTAATCTTATTCACCAGGATGGCGGAGGCTTCGCTGGGCATCTCATCCTTTGGGTCCCCAGCCAGCGTAGACCAGCTGTAGGCATGCACACTGCCCACTCTTCCTCTGCCCACCTGGAGTTCTGGTTCTGTCCTTTTCGCCCTACCATCTTTGACACCCACAGCCTGATTCACAAACGGAATCACCCACAGCCCGATTCACAAACTGAATTTTGTACTACATAAATTAGTAAGTTCTCCAGTTATACTACTTATCACAAAATCCACTTCTCAAACCTACGAGTGTAAATCTCCACCTCTCCTATCTTTTCAGTTGGAAATCCTCACACATGTGCATCTACTACTTAGTAGTTAATGTAGCAGGAGAGAGACTGGAAAAAGGGCAGACATACTACCAAATGGGAAGAAGTTAAAGAGGCGTTTAGAAAAGGTTATGGAGTAATTTAGTGAGGGACATGCACCCATGCACATAGGGGTAAGACCATCCATGCTCATAGGGGTAAGACCATTGCTATTCACAAACTGCACTTCTAGAGTTACTACAGCCTAAAGAGACCCAAAACAATAGTGCATGGACTCCTGCACAGAGCTGGAGTAAGCCCAGCACCACAGATGGCCAAGTCCAGATAACTGCAACACCTCCAATAGAAAATAATGGAGGTAGGATAAATGAACATAGTCATAGAGGTAGATAGATGCAGACAGACGCAGAAAAAGACTAAGAAGATAGAGAAAGATAGCAACAGACGGATAGTGACGTAGCTAGAAATAGGCAGAAAGATAGCAACAGAAATAGACCAAGATATATGAAATCAGGAAGGCATACCTAGAAACATATATGGACAGCGAGAGGCAGATGGAGACAGACACAGACAGATAAATGCAGATAGAGACACATTGAAATATGTAGAGCATGATAGAGATAGAGATGGAAAAAGATAGAGACAAATACATATGTAAACAGATGGACATAGAATTAGAGAATTGGATACATACGGATAGATAAAAATAGACCCAGATTGGGATAGTGACATACAGAGACTAGTATCAAAAGGCAAAAGAAGACAAAAAGAGGCAAACAGAAATCAGTAGATAGGTAGCATAGATAGAGACGCAAGATATAGAGACAGGTAGAGATACATAGGCAGATAGATAGATAGATAGATAGATAGATAGATAGATAGATAGATAGATAGATAGATAGATAGATAGAAACAGAGAAAAATAGAGGCGTCCAGAAAAAGACTGAGGCAGGCAGCAACAGACAGTCACAGATATAGAAAGAACCAGAGAGCTAGTCAGAGGTATATAGAAATACACAGACCAAGCGATAGAGACATATAAAGTCAGACAAAGAACTATATAGCGGGGCCAGATGAGCAAGAGATAGTCAGACAGCCATATAGACAGAGACAAATATTTAGAGATAGGAACAGTTAGTGGTAAATAGAGGCAGAAACAGATTGAGAAAGGCAGATAATGATGTATGGACACAGAGAAGGAGACAGATAATTTGAGACAGAGAAAGGCAGATAAACAGTGACAGCTAAGTAGACAAATATAGAGAAATCAAAACTTACAGTGGCTAACACAACATGCAGTGGTCAGGAATATGAATTAAATGTTTTTTTAATTACTGGGAATTGAGAGAGCACTCTGTTAACAAAGAATCAAAGTGTAATTCTATTAATTAGCACATGCTTTCCAAACCATTGAAAACAAAATACAAGTTTCACAGCAACAAATGACATCATATACTCCAAGCCCACCAGTTAGTGAAATATGACTCTCAAATGCACTGGCAAAATGTTGCAGCTCATCTTAGGTAACAAGGAAATTAACTAACAACTGTCCTGTTGACAAATGAGAAAGGAAGCTGACACTGCAGAGATAGTGAATGGATAACAAAACCTATGGTAGCAATGGAGACTGACGCAACTTTTGATTGACAGTCAAACTAAGCAATGGCCAAAGATGGCTGGCCCCCAAAAAATATTTTCTTTGTGTATGACTTTGTATTATGTATCCGTTGAGAAAATAGAGGCTAGCAGGCAGTTAAATCTGTCCTGAGGCCATACCTAATTAGAATACGAAAAACAGATCCATCTGACATACTCCGGGGCTATGGAGAGTCCTCCATGCTCTTAACTCCAGCTGCAGCTCGCTGCACTGCTGCTACACCAAACCACATAACACGGAAGGAGCGTTCACCTGTCCCTCCTGCAAGTTTTCATGCACTCTCCTATATCCCACACCACCACTCCCACACAAACAGCACACCACTCATCACACTCACAGACACCAGCCACCCGCTCACACAAACCAAACACCAACATAACAACGCACTAACCTGAATACATAATTCTCAGCATACCCTCGCTCACCAAACACGCCATGGAGATATGAGACCTACTGCATGACCGTGCACCGGACCTGGTCTTTCTCACAGAAACATAGCTAAACCCAACCTTGTTACCCAACATCGCTATAGTTATCCCCACTGGCTACAAAACTGTTAGGCAAGAACGTCAACACAAACATGGAGGAGTAGTTGCCATCAAATTTAAAGATACCATCAGCTGCACCACCTACACAGATACCCCCACCAGCTGCACAGAACACCTAATTTTCAAGATGCACATCATAGCCAACCTAGTCCCTGGGTGGAACCCTCGTATACAGACCACCAGGACACTGCACCAATTTCGCCAGGAACATCATGGACTTTGTTTCACCCCTTATCATAAAAGCTACCATCTTCATCTTCCATAGAGAGCTTAACTTACACCAAGAAGACCGCACTGACCCAAACTCTACGTCTCTTCTAGAAAACCTTGTAAACCTTGGCCTCACCTAGCATGTTTCTGAACCCACCTACACCACCGGACACCTATTGAACCAGATTTTCTCCTCAATTAGCAACATCACAATTGACAAGCCAGCAACTCTGGCCTTCACAAACTTACCACCGCTGGGACCTCCCTCCGCAGTTGGAAAGCATATCAGAAGAGGAGTGGCCTTCCGCCCTCTCCAAGCATGGGCCCGAGCACCAACAACCTCCTGAAATCCATCAAAAACCTCAACAGCTGGATCATTGCATTCATCGACATACTGGTCCCCTGGCCACTTTCACACGGAACCCAATAGCAAGAGCCCACCCACAGGCCAGCTGGTACTCAACGAAACTCAAGCTGATGAAACAAGTCAAGACACCATAGATAAAGACAAATTCAAATGAGCTCTAAGATGCTACCATCAGTAAATATGGAACACCACGTGCACAGCTCCTGCAGATTGCATCAATGCCAGCACTAACAGCAGCAAGGAAATCTTCACCATCATCAAAGAATTCACTGTGCTTTACACTGCCTCCAGCAACATCACCCCCCTCACAAGACCTTTTCAACAAGCCCTTTGAATTCTACAGTAACAAAATCACCTCCATATACAGCAACTTTGGCCCTCAACTGGACGCTGTCACTGTCTCAACTCAACTTCTCATCACAGCCAATGAACAATCCCTGAACTTGTGGCCTGTCATCACCTCTGAAATCGCTGCTGCCATGAAGATCATCCACTCAGGCGCTCCATCTGAGCCTCCCCCCACCATGCCTTAACCAAAGGACTCCTATCAATTAGTGAACACTAACATCTATCCTCAATGTTTCCATCAACTCAGCGACGTTCACAGACACCTGGAAACATGCTACCATCATACCCCTGCTCAGGAAACCATCCGCTGATCCAGTCATGCTTTCCAATTACAGACCTATCTCTGTCATCCCATATACAGGTAAGATCTTAGAAAAAGTAATCAACCAATGACTCACCGACCACTTCAGCAAACACCAGCTCCTCAAAGCTACGCAGTCCAGATTCATGCCCATACACAGTAGAGAAAAAACACTCATTGCCACCACAGGCAACATCTACATGGTTCTTGACAGAGGAGACACAGCAGCCCTCATTGTCCTGGACCTCTCTGTAGGATTTGACACAGTCTCACACCTCATCTTCATCAGGGCACCTGCACAAGATTGGCATACATGGACTTGTGCTTTTCTGGATCTGCTCCTTTTTCACAGACAGAACACCAGCTGTCAGCTTGTCACATTACTTCTCGGAAGCGTGCAAACTCATCTATGGAGTGCCTCAGGGTTCATCGTTCAGCCCCAGCCTCTTCAACATATACATGATGCCTCTGGCTAGTGTCATTGTTACACACAACCTCAACATCATCTCCTGCGCAGACAACACCCAACTCATACTCTTCTTCTTTGTCAAGACCCCCAACACAAGAAACTTGTTGACAGCCTGGATGACCGAAGTGGCTAACTGAATGAAAGCCAACTGTCTCAAGCTCAACACTGACAAGACAGAAGTAGTAATCTTTGGCAAAAACACAACAGCATGGGACTCTAACTGGTGACCAACCGAACGCGGACCAACACCCTGAACCCATGCTTGGAACCTCAAAATAATCATCAACAGCAAACTAGATATGACTGCATAAGTCAACACCATCACAGCATCCATCTTCCACACCCTGAAGATGCTGAGGAAGATCTTCAAATGGCTCCAGAGAACAGTACAAAAACTGTCACTCACACCCTAGTCACCAGCACGTTGAACAATGGGAACACCCTCTATTCTGGGATCACCAAGCAACCACTAGGAGGCTACAAACCGCCCAGAACTTGGCAGCCAGACTCATCCTCAACCTCCTACACAGACTTCACATCACACTGCACCTCAGGTAACTACACTGGCTCCCGATACACCAACACACTCAATTCAAGCTTATCACACGCACATTCAAGGCAATACACAACTGAGGCTTACCTACCTGAGCAGTTGCAACGCCTTCCATCAACTACCCAGACCGCTGCACCTACTCATACACAGAACCAGATCAGGAGGACGAGCGTTCTCTCACATTGCTCCTGAAGTGTGGAACGATCTCCCACTCCATATCAGAGCCTCCTTTTCTGTTCTTGAATTCCGCAAGAAGCTGAAGACCTGGTTTTTCAACGAACCAACCTACTACAGGCAGGGCTAGCCACACACACCAGCTCAGCTCCAGGATACGCTTGCGGGTGATAGTGCGCTTTACAAATACACATAACATATCTGTAGTTTCACATATCAGTGCTAATTTAGCAGATGGCTTAGGTTTGTATATGTATGTTCACAACAGCCCTTACAGCCGACCTAAAGGTGTCTAGACAAAAGTAAATCATACATTGCTTGATTACAACACCAGCATGAGACATCATGGTACAGACCTCCCTTTTAGGTCTAAGCGGACTTCAGTATTAATTGTGTAGTAATTTGAGGTACCTAAATTTCATTTGTGCTTCCCTCAGACTATGGTCAGGCAAACCATTAGGGGCAACTAAACGCTGCATTTAAGGGTTAATTGCCAGCCTAGGTTGGTTGTAATTTTGGCTTCGTTTGAGAAAATCTTCATAAAAAATATGGCATATAACTCAGCCCCCACTCTCCATTCAATCTGTCATTTAATCAGGCAAGATCATTTTAGGGACATTTGCAGTGTATAGGAGAGAGAGAGCTCAGTTGAGTCTCCAAGCAGCGTATAAGTTGGGCATATCACAAAAAGTGTACCTGAGTCAGGCCAGGTGCTTCTGATAAGGAGGCAAATAATTTTGGTTGATCTCCTTTTGGCCTATTCTCAGTAGCTTTCAGTTCCCCATTCTCTCATTCTAGCAAGCAGTATTAATTCAAGACCTACCTCCACGAAGGAATGAAGGCCATCGCCGAATGGATGAAGAGCAGCTGCCTTAAACTCAATTCCGACAAGACGGAAGTCCTCATCTTCGGCTCCACCCCCTCCGCATGGGATGACTCCTGGTGGCCTGCCACTCTCTGAACCACTCCGACTCCCACCGACCACACGCAACCTAGGATCCATCTTGGACCCCTCACTATCCAGGACCCAGCAAGTCAACGCCATCTCCTCCTCCTGCTTCAACACCCTCTGCATGCTCCGAAAGATCTACAAATGGATACCCACTGAAACCAGAAGAACAGTCACCCAAGAACTCGTAAGCAACAAGCTGGAATACGGCAATGCACTCTACGCAGGAACCACGGCCAAACTCCAGAAGAGGCTGCAACGCATCCAAAACGCCTCTGCACACCTCATCCTGGACATCCACTGCCACATCACAGACCACCTGACAAACCTGCACTGGCTCCCAGTCAACAAGAGAATCACCTTCAAACTCCTCACCCACGCTCACAAAGCACTGCACAACACCGGACCAGAATACCTCAACAGACGGCTCTCCTTCTACAACACGTCCCGGCATCTCTGCGCCGCCGCCCTCGCCCACGCAACCGTCCCACGTGTCCGCAGAACTACAACCGGCGGTAGATCATTCTCGCACCTCGCTGCCAAAACATGGAACACTCTTCCCACCCACCTGCGCCAGACCAAAGACCTCCTTACCTTCAGGAAACATCTCAAGACCTGGCTGTTCGAGCAGTAGCAGCACATCCCCCTTCCCTTCCCCCCCCCTCCCCTCCTCAGCACCTTGAGACCCTCATGGGTGAGTAGTGCACTTTACAAATTCCTGATTGATTGATTGATTGATTGAATCCAAAGGCCTGGTTGCCCCAGTGGGGCACAATGTTATGTAGGAATTTGCAGAGCTTTCCCTGATCTCAGCCCACAGGCTTGACATTGTGTTTCTCTGCCTATGGCAAAGATAATTAATTGTTAATCTGGACTCTTTCAGTTAATCTGACCTACAATTAGTTCACAAAATTATTTTCAAACTAGAAACCTGTGTCGTTCAGCTAATACGCCCCATCTCACCCACTCTATGGATTTGTCAGTTTATTGGCTATATGTTGCTATCTCTTTATAAGATCACTACTGTTCTCCATCTCTAGTCAGTCTTCTTCTAACCTCCATTGTGAGACTAACATTTGGAGTCTTCTCAGTAACATCCTTTGTAACAACCTATCGACTGAGTATTGCAAGCACCTTAACGCTTATAGGCTATGGTTGTTCAAAAGACGCCATTGATTTACAAATCATCCTCCTAGAGCTAGAAACATTAATTCTTGTATGTGATTGCTTTCAACCTCATCTTCATGATATATTGATGCAGATCATGTATTTTGCTGGAAGTTAAAGTTTTGCTGATTACTTTAGATAGAACCTATTATAGCTATGTTTTTTTATGACCTACTTAAGTTGTACAGGATTTGGTACATTTTTGCCCACCTCAGTCAGGCTGATGAAGTATTTTGCTGCACATGCAGTGCCTTTATTGGCAGCATGGATGAAAAGGCGGTCTTAATTTGGTTGTGGTAACTTTTGAAGCCCAAAGTTTTGATCTAGATTTATTGTCATCGAAGCAGCCTTTGTCCTGGCTGCTACTTCAGCCAGAAGAAACAGTGCCCTCCAATGCACCTTAACTTTCATGGAAGAAATGTTCTGTGCTTACAGTTCCTATATTGTTCTGTGTATACAGTTCCTACATTGTTCTGTATATACAGTTCCTATGTTCCTATGGTGATATTGCGTGTACATTTTAAGGAAGAAATATTGTCTGTCAGTCTAGACTTCCTTCTTGCCTGACAAATGAGACTGCACATTCTAGATGTAGTTTCTGCTCTCACGTTCTAGTTTGAAATAAAAAAGACTTTCAGAAAGACTGGCAGTTGTTTTATCATTTGTTATGTATAGACACTAGACAGGTCAGAAACCAGGGGACTGTTGTCAGATGGATTGTCTGCTGCATCTGTAGAGAATCACAGCAGTGCCCTGGATTTCAATGGCCCTGTGGCTACTGCAGCTACATGGGTCTATCCTTGCAGTTTTTATTGTATTCTCTTTGTTGTAGCAACATCACATACATAAGAATGTAAATACAAATTTGAAAAACAGAAGCATAATAACAGAGTAGAAATAAAGTATATATTTCACAAATAAAAACAAATGTACTAAAATGTTTCATTTCAATCATATCTCTATCTACTAAAGATGCAGATTTGTATAGGTACATTGCTTGTAAGTGCATACAGTGCTACAGATGTCACAGAATCCAAATATAAGGTACAAGAGAAAACTAATTATGACAAATGATCAATTTAACAAATTTCTGTTTAGTTACAATACACTTTACATTACATGTTTGCAAATGATATAAATTATAAACTATACCACGATGAACCACTGTTGGTTACGCATATTGCTCACCCCACATTTCTCATTATCGCCTCTGTCCATTGTGGGTCTACAGTTTTGCTGTTATCGGCGAAGACAGTAGCAGCCGCCAGCCATATTGAAATTGTATTTTCTGTCTTCGAAGATGGCCATCATGTTGAATGTAGACACAATTTGGCAGCCATCTTGGAAGTATAAAAAAATAACATTAAGCCTTCCTGGAACTAAATTTTCTATATTTTTAAAATGCCCACCAAATTGCATTTACACAATTTAGTTCAACCCTAGGTATGCACTCAGGGTTGATGAGCATCTGCAAAATGGGGAACATGCTTGAAGTTTCAACGTATGAGAAGCCACTGTAGTGAAGTTTCATAGAAAAGCCTAGTTTAGTGTAGAGCAACTGCAATCATCTGGAAGCCAGGAACCACGTCTGCATTATGCAATTCTGTTTCCAGAAATCCAGCTATTGAAGTAGATCATGAATATTTATCTCCAGTACTTGGAATTATTGTTTTACATCTCTCAGTGATTCAGTCTTAACCTGGGCTTACACTTCCACCACAACAGTAACCTAGCAGAAAGTAAGAAGAGAGTATCCATTTTCATAGATTCCTTCCCTAGTTCCTTCACCATCGCTTCCTGAAAATGGGTATGGAGTAAGGTTGGGGAACAAAAGAATTTGGTGAAACCGGTGCTGCAACTCCTTTCTGAGCACAGCTGCCCTCAGGATTTGTTAAGCAACTTCCAGTCCTGTGGAGAAAACTCTGGTTCAGGCGGATGCTGGGAATCATTGAATAAACAAGTGAGACAATCCTCCAGCAGCATCTTTGGTGTCAAGCTCCTTGAGGCGAGGCAGAGCATCTATTTAAAACTTAATAAATAGAGGTTCTAGAATTAGTCATTGCTACAGAGTTTTACTACAGCACAAGTAGGTGCAGGGTGAGCTAATGGGAGTGAAAGCAGAAAACCTGCAGATGGTATCAACATCCATACACGGTTTATACTGAACAAGTAAAGATTTGAAAATTCTCACCTTGGGTGTGATGAGCACTTCACGTGTCGGTGTAGAGAGTGGCACTTCCAGTTTACAGAGTTAGCATGAATAGGCAGACACAGCAGTTAGGGTTTACTATGGCCAAGCAGTTTCAAAGAGTAATTTTTTTAATCTGACACTGCCAATGTTCACCAGAATCATTCTGCTATTCCCACAGCATTGCCTGGTGCTCCTTGTTTATACTTGAGTTACTCACCAGACAATCAGGCACTCTACAGCCTTTCTGGATTAGGCCACATCTCACAAATGCTCTCAAATGCTGTTTCTAAGTCTGCTTTATCTTTCCAGGGAGCCACCATAAGACCTTGATAATGTTTTATCTATGTGAATTTTCCAGTTGTTCCACTAGATCTTCAAGGCTACAAGGTTTCGGGTTTTCCTACAGCATACTTTCACCATATCTAAATTATTAGGTCTGGCCATCAAGGCAACGTTAGCTATTACACCACTCTATTGTTTTTCCTAAAAGACATACTATGTCTATACATACATACATACATACATACATACATACATAGAGGAGCTTTTGTCAGTGGGCTTCATCCGTTGGTCTTTCAAATTGTCACTCACTGCCGACCACAACCTGCAGCATGGACCAGTGGGTCAGCCCACTTTACCCATTGGCTCTCTTCACTTTGAGTGACTGCACAAAGCCTGTGCACACTTTCCACATTCACCTAAAATAGTTCAGCTCGCTTCAGTAGCAAAGTGTAGTTATTTATTCTTTATATTAACTTTAGATACCAGCAATTTATTATGGCTACACTCCTATTTAAGGTTCATGCTATAAAATGTTCAACGGACAATTGTAGGTGCCTGAGATTTGAGTAATTGGTTAGGTGATAATTTATTATAGTATTGTTAAAAGTAATAAACCATCACTAGGAAAGAGCCACATAGATAAATGGTTTTTAAAATGCATAATTTTAATTGCAAGCATAGGATACCCATATTTTTTTCTTTTTTATGTTTGTAGCATATGCTTGGACTATATATATTTTTTAAGGTGCGTATTGCTAGTGAGAAGCTGTTGTAGTTAGAGAAGGGCTTGGTGCCAGCCCTTGGCTTACCATTTATTGGCTGCAGTGTCCCTCTTCTCTGCAACCTTGTTAATTGGCCAGTGCTAGCCAAAAGTTACTTCCGATCCGGTCAGTGGAGCAGGGACCAAGCACAGATTAATTAAACTTAATTAGTGTTCATCTGCTGCTCGCACTGTGATTGAGGTACTATTTCTTCTTCTGTCTCACACCCCCATCTAGGTTATTACTTGTTTTTATTAGCCCGCTAGAGGAGCCGACCTCCGAGCTTCAAAGTTGGCTGCTCTCATGGTTTTCCTGGTTGTCTCTTGTTTCGGCAGCCGTCGCTGCTTGCAGTTTCCTTAATCTCCACTTAATCTCGCCATGTGGTGCCGTCCCCACATCACCACTTTCCACCATCGCTGTTTGTGTTTGCTTGGTTATTGATACTGCAAGAGGATGCAGTGTCCAAACTGCCGAATTTGTAACTCGGTAATAAGGTTTGAGACTCGGCCATAAAGCCCAAAAACTCTTTTTTTTCAGCTGGGCTCTTTGGAGGCTGCTCTCAGAGAACTCCGAAGCTGCCTGCCCTTCAGACTGAACACTTCCCACTTAGTGCGGCACCCGATTCACAGCTGCCACGCTTCGCACAATGGGCCACATGTACAAAGCATTTAACTGGTCACAAACGGGCCTATTCGCAGAATCACTCCGTTTGCAACTAGAAAAATGCTTTTTGGGATGTTCAAAGCCCAAATTGTGATTCTGTAACTTGTTACTGAATCGCAATTTGTGTTTTGCCATTCGGTATTAGGAAGGGGCCTGTTGAGAGCGTCAGTTCCTAATATCGAATGGGAAAAGGTATGTATGAATGTTTTGCAACCGGAATGTGATCACAACACATTTGCAATTTACCGCCAATAGAAAGTTGGCGGTAACCCATTTGCATATGGACCCCTTCGAGAATCGTTGGGAAAATATTTTTTAAGACCAGGCAGTGGTCCCATGTAGTGGTCCCACTGATCACTGCCTACTCTTAAAAAATGAAACTTAAATGTTTCATTTTTTTCTAAAGCTTCCAGTTTTCCTATGAGGAAAAAGGTCTGCGTCATTAAAAAAAAAAGATTGCTTTATTTAAAAGCAATTACAGACATGGTGGTCCACTGAGCCCAGCAGGCCACCATCCCTGTGATGGCTGGGATGCTTAATGGGTTGCAAATTGTGACCTACCTGATTAATATTCATGAAGTAGGTCCTTCTGCGACCCACTGGGAATCTCAAAAGAAACTCAAAAGAGGTTCATACATTTAAAATTACGATTTCCTAATTACAATTCACATAAAATTGCAATTAGGAACTTGCAATTTCAAACTTTAGTGCATGTGACCTAATTTTCTTTAAATGTATGCTTTTTGTTGTGAGCAAGCACTTTCCACCCAATCGCGGCACACGCTTCACGAATGGCGCGCTTCATTTTATTCCCCAATTGCTGCTGCTTGTCCGCACTGCCCTGGTAGGGGCATTTTTTTTTCACTGGAGAGGTGGCAATGTACTGATCTCTGCTTTGGGGGCCGCCGCTTAAAGGGCTTGGTCCGCTTAAAAAGCAGCACTAGAGGACGGCACGCATGTCTCTATCTACATCGCAACTGCAGCACAGAGACTTAGAATAGCAGCTGATTCCATCATGCATGGCCGCAGAGCAAGGACGTACGGGAACCATTGCAGCCCCTTGTAGCCAGCAATACACCGTAAGACTGGGGGGCTCGTTTCACATTACACTGCTTGTTGATGGCATGTCAAAATGTATCTGACCATCGGATAAAAAGGGTCTGTAAGAGGCATATGAAGGTGGCGAGAGTGGGGGCAAAGTGTGCCCACTACTTTGTTTCTAACCACATTGCCGCCACGTAGCTTACCAGAGGAGCTGGAAGAAGTGGGGAGAAGGGGGGTTGTAACTCTGAACCCAAGCTACGTAATTCTACTCCACACCACATACATCCACTCCACTCCTAACCAAAACACATGGGTAAAAGAAATTGTCATTTACAACACCAGTAGCTCTAACTCTCACAAATGCGAGGCCTATTGGCATTGCCAATGCTTGTTTTTTTAATTACAAGCGCATCAGCTTGCCAAGGCCAAACCTAGAAACTTTGCCATTGTTTAGTCTTATATACTAACATTCTCTGCTCAATTGTATTCAATTTGTTGGCGCTTTCACTTATTGAAGCATTGAAAATTGTATCCCCTTAAGTGTCATCCAAAATACGTGCCGCATTGAAAAAAATACTCAGCAGTTGGTGCACTCTATGCTGATCTTAAGCCACTCCCCAAAGTCTGGGATGTTCCCCTGTCTGTGTGTATTCCACGTTACATCAAAATTCTGCTGACCAACTTCAACAGCTAGTAGCTGTACGGGGTTCTGCTGGGGCGACTAGCAACACAACTCTAGTTCTTGAGTCAGGTTAAATCCCATTGTTGGAGGCATAAAAATGTACAAAGCACGTTTGCTAATTCAACCCCTCACACTGCCACCACCGCTGACGTTTCCACTGCTGCTGGCTTAGGGGAGGGGTTCCGTCATCAGCTGTAGTTCCCTGCCACTGTGCACTTCTGCAGACACCGTGTTCTCACCGTCTGGAGATCAGTGCACTGCCACAACTCCAGAAAGATGCCACTGTCGTCTTGAAGATCAGAAAACTGCAGAACTCCGCTTTCATCTCTACAGTCCTGTTACAATAAAGCAGCATCAATGGGTCTCAAGAACCTCCATAGGCATGCAGGGCTCCAACCTAAGCTTCAGTTGAGCAAGGGAGCCAAAAAGGCACAAGATGCTTGTGGAGCTGGGGACTGTGCTACCGTTCCACAGTGCCACCTCTGCACAGTGGAAAGCAGTGCAAAAGCAGTTTTTTTATTTTTTCCCACAGGGATAATATTTTACCTCTTGGAGAAATCCATTCCCCTACCTTGCCTCAATGATGGTGATCTATTCGCTGTCCCATCCTGGAAGGGGATTTCCTCCAGCCCTTGGCCTGAATAAATCTCCGACCATGTCCAGGGTGAAAAATGGTCAGACTTTATTTTGTGAATACCCACAAAAAATACATGTTTGTGGGTGTTCACAAACTTAAAATCCAACCATGCCTTATCTTGTCCACTGACAACCTCTTGTTTGCGATTTACTGCTGTGGATTTCTCTGCAGTTGTGACATATAAATCAGCAGTAGTAGAACATTTATGCCTATTAGGTCTCCTTCATGAGCTCCTGGCAGGCATAAATGTAGCCATTTGGGCAAAAAGATGGCTTTGCGTATTGCACCTAAAGAACCTGAAGAGCAGGGTTGCCATCATAAGCCCTGTTATCATTAGGTATGTATTCTATTTTTGTTCATGGTGGGTTCCTTAAATTTACATAAGAATGGTCAGGCAACCAGGACATTAGAAAATAATTTCCTCATTCAATAACAAACCCTCAGTAATAGTCATTTCTAACAAATCCATTTGTTCTGATTAATGTTCCCATTTAGTGTCCTTCCCAGCTTGTGTACTGGAAATCTCAGATCATGAGGTGATCGACTGGTACTCTCCCAAGGATTTCTGTGTTGGCAAAGACATCACCATCCTGGGCCGCAAGTTTGTTCTCCACGACTGTGATGATTATACGCGAGCCTATTACCGTGACGTTCTGGGATACTCTGAATTCAAGCCAATTGATGTGAAAAAGAAGACTGAAGAGGCAGTGAAACTGGTATAAATGTTCATCCCACTCCTTATTAATAACTTTCAGTGCAAGTCCTTCCAATATCTACTACTTTCTTTACGTATTGGTATTGTATGCTTGCTAGTTAATATGATTGCTTAAGGTCATGTGTGGTGGACATTGGTACTTCAAATATTATGCCTCTGTGTGCATCAATGAAGGGTCTCTGTGCACTGCAGTCAAGTTTATATGCATTAAAGACATGCAACTACTCATTATGCAAGTGAGTGCAGTGTGAGAGGTGACAAAATGAGAGTTGTTTGCCGCAGAACTTTTAAAAAATAAACACAAAGATTCATTTTGACATTCACAATTAACAGCATGTACTAGGTTTGTGGTGGGTACTGTAAAGTAATTGTATCACACAATAAGTGCCTTATTTAGAGTTTGGCAAAAAAGGGGAATCAGTCAAAAAGTGGTGGATGTCCATCTACCATAATTAATTATAATGCGCTTGTACTATGGTGGACAAAGCATCCACCATCTTTTTATGGAGCACCCTGTCCACCAAACTATAAATAATGCCGCAAGAGTTTAATGAATGATTCTAGTGCGGGTACATCCTTACCAGTTGACAAGAATAATGCTTTTCAAAGTGAGGTAGCATGCTGGGTGGGAAGAGCGCCTGCTCCTGAACATACAGGCCCCCTGACTCTCAGAAAGCCCCAGAGTCTCTTTAATAAGAGCTTCCTGTTCCTGCAGTGACAGCCCCCCACAGTACCCCACCTGAAAGAAGTATGCATGCAGGCAGGCAGCCTGGATAAGCACAGCTCTCCCCAGTGCCACCCTTCTCATCAGGCACCATTGATATGAGCTGCCTGCTTCTCCTGCAATAGGTTCCACTAGGACATCCGCCTCACTGTGCCATAGAGATAATCATTTGCCACGCGCCAAGAGACAGATTACCTTCGTGCCTAAGACAGTTTGTGTGCTGTTTGTTGTAAGACATTTTACTCTGGGCTTGAGGTCCGCCCATTGTTTACCATTGGTTTGCCTCATTGTCACTCCCTTGCTTGCTTCTTATTTGATGTATTGTGTGGGCTTTACTTTCCCGTCATGAGTTTGTCCTTCACCTGGAGCACGCACACATTATTGCTTGCTGTTGTCTTTTACGCTATTTTTTCTTTTTAGTTAAACACTCCTCAAGAGTGTTTGTGGTTGAAGGCTTCTCTCCTACCTCGGTCTCCGTGTTGATCTGTCTTGCTGTGTGCTTCTGTACTGCCCTCACCGTATTTCTCTGTCTCACTCTGTGCTCCTCCGCCCCTCGCCCCTGGGCTCTATGTTGCTCTGTCTTGCCATGTGCTCCTATGGCCCGCCTGTTTTGTTTTCCGTCCTCTGTATTGCTCCAGCCGTCTCCTTTTTTCTGTGCCTTACCATGTGCTTCTGTACCCCCATCACCGTGTTGCAGTCTTGCTATACCCCTCCCAGACATGTTTTTGTTCTTTTTGGGTAGCGATCTAACTCGGTTGGTAACCAAAAAACATAAAAACTCCCATCTTTGCCATACAAAAAAGATGTGGTGATCCACGTCGTTTTTTTATTTTTTATTCTTTATCCTTGCAGCATAGCATCAGGAATTCTGTGCAGCATGGCTGTAACCCATTGACATAGCCAATAGGTCCAAAAGGTGCGACCTCATGGCTTTTCCAATGCTTGTTATATGAGCCAGTGGAAGAAAATGTTTCTCTTGGTGCATGCACCATACGTGGAATAAAGGTGGTGGCCATCTTTTTTTTTTTTTTTTTATAGAAGAAAACAAACATGAGATTTTTGTGTCTCATCTTGGGTGCCATATTTGCGAACAGAATAGTTATCTTCGTCACTCGTATTTATTTAGTTTCTCATGAAGAAGGAGCTTTTTTAAAGAGAATAATCTGTGATATGTAATTATTGTTAAGATAGCTGCTGGATTCAGAGATCAGGTTTCTGACCTTATTCAAAAAATCATCCAAATAAAATTTAGGGGCATATTTACAATAAAGTGGTGCAGTGCCAAAATTGGCAGCGCCGTGCTGCGTCACTTTAGAAACACAGGAATGTGCCCTATCAACAAGAATACAGCACACCCCTGTGTTTCCCCCTGCGCTGGCACTAAATTTTCTGCTGAGCTCCAACGCAGCCACCCTTGCGCCACGGTGCAAGGATGGCTGCGTTGCAGGGGAGTTTGTTTTTGTGCAAGAAGGAATGCCTTCCTGCACAAAAACAATCTTCAGTAGCAATTCTGCAGCACACATAGAAAGAGCAAAAAACAAGGAGAAATTAAAGCGTTTCTCCTTGTTACGCAACTAGTTTTTGGCGCTGCCTCAGATTTACGAAATCTTGTAAATCTGGGACAGCGGCAAAATGCAATTGGTGTTCCTCTGGAACGCCCACAGCACCAACCATTGCACGCTCCTTCCACGCAAAGTGCTGCGTATGAAGGGGCCGTATTTGCAAGCCCACGTTAAGCCACAAAAAATGGCTTAACGCCACCTTGTAAATACGGTGCAGTGCACAGTGCCACCGGATCGTCACAAAAAGTGATGCTCCGGTGGCGCTAGGGGCTTGCAAATATGCCCCTTAATTTTCAAATGAAAATACTCTGTTATTCTGCTCTTGCTTTCTTTCAATAGGTTGAGAATTTGACTGTTCTAGAGACTGGACCAAGCAAAGGCTTCTCACAGAAAATGCTCACATATCAGGAGCATTGCAGAGCTCATTTTTGAGCGTTCCTCAGTACAGATGAATCTTGCCCTTATACTTGCGCCTTTCCAACTGCTTCAATCAATTAATCAGTCAATCAACCAAGATATTTGTAAAACACGACTACTCACCCTTTAGGGTCCTAAGGCGCTGGGGGGGGAGCACCTGTGGTTCAGTTGAAGAGCCAGGTCTTGAGGTCCTACGTGAACTGAGGCAGTGACGGCTATTGCCTGAGATACAGAGGCAGGGAGTTCCAGATCTTCGCAACGAGGGAGGTGAAGGATCTTCCTCCAGCCGTGGTCTTACGGATTTGTGGGATGGTGGCTAGGGCCAGTTGGGTGGAGCCAAGCTGTCTGGAGGGTTTGTAGAAGGAGAGGCGTGGTTGAGGTATGCAGGTCCATCATTGTGGAGGGCTTTGTAGGAGTGCGTGATGAGCTTGAAGGTGATCCTTTTGTTGACCTGGAGCCAGTGGAGATCTCTCTGGTGTCTGGTGAAGTGGCTTGATGAGTCTGGCGGAGGCGTTCTGGATGTTTTGCAGTTTCTTTTGAAGTTTTTGGGTGGTGCCGGTGTAGAGTACGTTGCTGTAGTTGAGTCTGCTGCTGACGAGTGCGTGGGTGACTGTTTTCCTGGACTCGGTAGGGATCAACTTGAAGATCTTCTGAAGCAGGAAGAGCGTGTGGAAGCAGGAAGACGAGAAGGTGGCGATTTGGCAGTTCAGTGAGAGCAAGGAGTCCAGGATGATGCCAAGGATACATGCGTGGTCCATAGGCGTCGGGGGGGGTTTCCGAGCGTTGCGGGCCACCAGGAGTCATCCAGGCAGAGGGGGTGGAGCCCAGGATGGGGGCTATGGTCTTGTCTGAGTTGAGCTTGAGGCAACGGTCCTTCATTCAGGCAGTGACTGCCTTTATTCTGTTGTGGAAGTTGCTCTTGGCGGCTGCAGGTTCGTTGGTGAGGAAAAGAATCAGCTGGGTGTCGACGGTATAGGAGACAATGTTGAGTCCGTGTTTTCTGATGATGGCTGCGAGCAGGGCCATGTAGATATTGAAGAGGGTGGGGCTCAGAGAGGAGCCCTGAGGCACTCTTCAGCTGGTCTCTGAGGGTTCTGAGTAGAACGGCGGAAATCTGACTCTTTGTGTTCAGCTGGTGAGGAAGGAGAGGATTCATTCTAGGGCTTTGTCAGCGTTGTGGAGTCTTGTGCAGAGGGTGTGATGAGAGACGGTGTCGAAGGCAGCCAAGAGTCCAGGAGGATGAGGGCTGCAGTTTCGCCTTGGTCGAGTAGGGTGCGGATGTCATCAGTAGCGGCAAGAAGAGCGGTCTTGGTTCAGTGGTTGCTTCTGAAGCCAGATTGGGATGGGTTGAGGATGTGGTTCAATTCGATGAACTTGGAGAGTTGGGCGTTGATGGCCTTCTCAATGACTTTGGCTGGGAGGGGGAGCAGAGAGATGGGTCTGTAGTTCTTGAGGCCTGTGAGGTCGGCCGAGGGGTTCTTTAGCAGGGGGTTGATTTCTGCATGTTTCCAGTCTTCAGGGAAGGTGGCCCTCTCAATGGGACAGTTGATGGTGCAGCAGAGTTCAGGTGCAATGGAGATGCTGGCTCTGTTGAAGATGTGGTGAGGGCAGGGATCCGCGGGGGCTCCAGAGTGGATGCTCTTCATGATCCTGAGGGTGTTGTCGGCGGTGAGGAACTGCTTCAACCAGTTTCTGTTGCTGCTGCCTATCGGGCAAGACATAACAATTGGATTCCAAGCCCTTTCCCTTTCTTGGATTGTACTGTTGCTTTCCTCTGCCCTCCCCACTTCTTCAGTAAGGCATGTTTTGATAACTTTTCCAAATTCAATTGGCAAGTATTTCTGTGCTGTCGACCTTCAGAAAACCTGCATTGTGTCTCTTGAGAATGACATTCAATGTATTTATTGTATTCTAAGCTGGAATTAATCCACAGTTACTGTGTATCTAGCTTTACATGTACATGCTTGTATTTAAGGAGACCCTTTTCTGGCCAAGACTTTGAGGCAGGCCGAAATGTGTTGCCCTTGGGTCTTAGTGCCAGATGCAGTATTTGAGTTAGCAATGTGTAGCAGTATGTTGTGAAAACAATTGTAGTCCCATACTGGAACCTGCTGCATCTTCAGAGTAACAGTCTTCAAGCATATGCTTTATGAGTACCTCTCAGACTGAGGCCCTTATTTCTGGGGATTAGTCGTAGGGCTGCGGTACTTCAAAGTGAAAGGGCAGAAATGCATTGTATTTATCCAATACAGTGCATTGTTGTTCTCTTTCTCTGTGCTGGTGCCATTTCGGCAGCCTAGCGCCAACGCAGGCACCCTTGCACCACTGTGCAAGAGTGTCTGTGTTCTTGGCAAGATTGCTTAAGTGCAGGAAGGTGCCCCTTCCTGCACAAAAACAATCAGTAGAGGCATTTTCATCTTACTATGCATGATGCAGAATGCAGCACAAACAGAGGAAAAGATGAGGAGAACTAAAGATATTTCTCCCCGTTACGCCTGCCAAGAGGAGGCACAAGGTTTTGATGCATTCCCAGGTTTACAAGTCCATGTAAATCTGGGAATGCGTTAAAACCCATGGGAGTTGCATTGGAACACCCACCACAAAACCTGTGAACACCTCACTTGCACAGATTAAGGCGACACAGCAATTTGAACTGCTTTGCCTTACTCAAGGTTTATAAGGCCACTCAAAGCCACGCAGTGTGGCTTTGCTTGGCTTCGTAAATCTGACTGAGAGCCTTATGTCACTCATGAACCACTTTGTAGCTCTGTGCAGAGTGAAAGCAGCAACCCACAGTTCATGGGGTCCTGTGGTCATCAAAGGTACTGCACAGTGCCCATTTGCTTCAGAGGCCCTCTGATTAGGAAATACTTGGATTAATCAGACTTTCCAAGCCAAATCCCCTAAAACGGTTAATGGGCCTTTCATCCAAGACCCTCTGTAAATGAACTGTGGGAGGTAGCAGCCTGGTCAGACACCTCCCTCAATGTCGCTGGGCAGAGCAGTTCAGAGGGATACCCACACAGATAGACGCAGTCCTCTCACATCTTTACAAAATAGTGCTGCTGTCTGTAATCCGCCTCAATACTGCCAGCATCCCTTGCATCTGAAACCCCTTTCTTCTCCAACAGCCCAGCCCACCTATGTGAGCCACTGATGCCCGTTTTTACCAGGCGCCATCTCCACTCCCAGGACTTGCACTTCCTTCTGGTCCGAAGGGGAAGCCTGCATCTCTCCTGTGCCCACCATACATGTGCACACAGACCAAGTTGGTCTCATGTATTTCTTACCTGTCCCAGTTACCTCTCATTCCTGATTCAGCAATAGTGGCAGAAGTACTTCACAACTTCCTACCCGAAACTCACAGCCCAGCCTTTGCACTGTTCAGGCACCCTTTTCCTACATGCCCCTTTCTCTCAACCGGGCTTGGAAAGGTAGACACGCCAGAGGAAACACCCTTAGACTTACTACAGAACCCATATAAACAAAACACTGATGGACACACTTTCAAACAACCTAGTTGCAAGGAAGAAGGGAGAGTTAAGGGACACCGACCAATGGGAATATGTGGAATTATAAACAGGTGACAGTGGGGATTTTTTTTCCACGGGGGTTCTGAGTGACATCGCATAGAAACCTATAGGGAAGTTAGAGTTATTTATGATGTCATTCAGAACCCAGATGTGATAAATATCCCGATTGTCACTTTTACCAAACCACTATTTTATGCTATATATGACTCTTCCAAACCATCTCCTCCTGGTTTCGACAGAACTTCAAGAGTAGATGAGTAGTTAGAGAGCTATACAGTTCATGGTCTCACCTGCCCTAGCCCCCTGCCCAGTTATACATCTGGTGGCTTCCCACCCTCCCCCACCCAAAACTAAGAATAGAATATCTGGCGTCCTGCCATCAGCATTAACCCGTCTCTCCTCCGAAATATAAAAAAATACTTGGCCTCCTTCCACCCAGTCCCACCACCCTGTGCATTTAATCCCCCTCCCCGGTATCCCACTTACCCACTCTACCATCTCATCTACCCTCCTCCTCCCTCGCCGGATATTGAAAAATACATGGGTTACTGCCTTCCACTCGCCTCCCTGCCCAAAGTCCCGCTCTGTCCTCTTTTACTGAGACCGCAGAGTTGGCGCCGGGGTGACTCCACCTCTGTAACAGACGTGTGTCCGTACAGCATGTTTTTCTCTCTTAGCATAGGTTAAGGAAGACAAGGAATGTAGCAGTTTGATCAGCCAGCACGCCGTCCACATTCTCCTGCCTCCCTTTGGCCTGTGGAGACCTATGATTAGCAGAAAAAGGTACTAGCCACCATTTCGTCGCTTGGATCTGTGGACATTCGGCTGAGGGGGGTGAACAGAGGAGTTTAAGTAAGGGCTTCTTGTTTTACGTTGTAGTACCAGTGGGAAACAACATTGGTGTCCACTGTTGTTACGTTATGGCAGTGAATAAATGGGTTTCAAAACCAGATATTCGTGCTAATTTCTCTTAATGAGATCAATACATAACAACTTATTTTAAGCTTGTTGCTTGACTCTTTGACAGCCAGCTTGGAAGAAGAAAGGAAGAACCAAGGATCCTATTTTAGGGGCCTGAGCAAAATTACTCTTTGCCAGAGACCCTGAAATCAGTGAAAGAATCTGATGGGAAACAAGCCAAAGGATATGCATCCTGAGACCCCATACCCGGGACCAGTGAAGGAAATAGGTTGAATAGTGACCCAGAAACAAGTATAGTGAATGGGTTGGACACGGAGTTGGAGACCTGTGAAGGGAAGTGGTTAGGGCCTGATACCCTTAAAGAGAACGGGTCATAGCTGGAAACCTTTGATTAAGAATGTATCTTACTACTTTAATAAAGATGCCTGTGAACCCTTCCCTGTGGTCTATCCTTTAGTCGCCACCTTTCAGTGTCACGCACGTTCCTTTGGAAGGTTAAGTATATCTCTTTCCAGGGTCCTTATACTAATACATGGGGATGAGGCGTACCTCGGTTTATTACTTTGGTACTCAAGATAGAGAGTATGACTTCTGGGTCAAAATCACCACTGTTGGGTGCAGATCCTGCTTTGGGAAATTATTCATCTTCTCAAAATTTCAAAGAAAAAGGCAGTAGAGTAAACCTGACTCAAAGCGGGGATTGGTATCAGTTTCAGCCAATCCTTTGTTAACGAAAACTGTTGTAGTACAGGAGATGGTGTCTCATTCTTTGACTGGGAATGCACAGGCAATTCATTTCGGAGCTCAGGTCGCAACTGTTCGTTTTTCTTTCATACCTGTTTTGCAGTACACCTAGAAGGGAGTCACATTGCTCCCCAACTTTGCTATTTTCCCAGATTTGGGATTTCCTTTTTTAGAGCCATCAGCTTCAGAGCAGCGGCTCCAGTTTGCTTTTCCACCACGTATAGATTACTTTCCACTTGTACTTTTAGCCCGTCTGAAGGTGACCCGGTGTGTAGCTCCCAACCAGTGTCAAGACACCCTTAACTCTGTTCTGCATTTCCTTCGACACCTATTGTCTCTTCTGTGACTATAAGGGATAAGTAGCTTGATGTATTGCCTCCTACAATGAATTAGGATGTGTGTATTCATGTGCAAGGCTGGAAAGGTTCACATCTCGTCCCTTCACCAGGATATCCAAGATACAGTCAAGGATTTACCTTTTAAAACTCTGTCAGGGTTTATAGGAGTGGTGAAGCTATACTTTTCACCTGCAAAGATAATAATCTCGTTAAAAAGGACATTTTTCCATTCAGCCTGTGACTTTGGTGTTGTGGTTTTAGAGAGTCTGTCTCTGCATGTTTTTGTGTGAATATTCACACAATTGGACTATGCAGATTAGCCTGCCATCCAAAATGATTGCAGTTTCACGCAAAGCTCCTCCTTCTTAGACAATTCATACTATTCAGCCACAGCAGAGGCTGCCTCTGTGACCTTGCAAAGCCACGACGATATCCACGAAATTCCTACTGCAGCCAAGTGGGCTGCTCTGCATGCTTTTTGCAGGCATTATCACTGGGTGCATTTTGAAGTAAAGATACATCCTTCGGCCAGGAAGCTCTGCACAACCTGTTTAAGCGATGTGTGGCGAGGCACGTGCTGTCTTCTCTGTTCATATGTCCTAAGTTTTGGCGTCAGTTTCCCAACCAGTTCAAAAGAAGAGTTAACTTGTGGGTGGTTTAGGTATTCTTGTCTTTCCTTCACAACAGCCACAAGTACCCCCGTCAAACAGCATATGCTGTGCTGGAACCTTGCATGTGTGAAATGACACCTCTACATCGAGGCTGCAGGCCTCTGCCACAAGTGCACAAGCGCTTTGTGAACGGTGCCCTTCCTGTGGCATTTGCTGATAAATACAAATAGAGATGTTGGTAATGTATGCTGATGGACTCTATTGCATGGGTACTACAACGTTCTTAAAGTGACAGTATTCTTTTTGAAAAAGAAATCTGTTTGCTTGACTGTCTGTGCAGGTAGTTATTTTGCACAGTCGTTCTGCAAGTAGATCAATGACTAAGAGTTGAGGCAGGCATCCCACATTCTTTAACACTTCAGCAAGTCTGTCCCTTGGCTTGTTTGACATATTTACTGCCTGCACCAGTGTTAATGAAGTATCAGTACTCTAGAGTCTGCCATCTGTTAGAAGTTTGTTAAACTGTTTTGAATCTATAAATTGAAAGAAATTCAACCAAACCTAGTCCCTATTTATTTTTTCATGTCTAGGTATTACCACCATACAATGGCTTTGGATTGATTGAAGACTCTATTCAGAACTGTCTATCTTTGGTGCCCCAGCCTCCTAGGAAGGATGTTGTGAAAATGCTGGAAAATGACAGAAAGGTGCTACGATATGCAGCTGTCTTGGTATGTATTGAATGCGCTAACTAGATTGTAAATGCTGTAAAAGTCAGATTAATCACCAATGCTAGGCCTCATTTGTGCGCTACAGCCCCTCAGACATTTGTCTTGGAAGGATGAAATAATACGTTTCATTTCTTACCTTTTGATCCAAGGTATTTTGGGTTTTTTGCCTTGGCAGTTCAAGTACTCAACCCATTAGAGAAGGACCACAGCTTATATGAAGCAGGACCACACCCGAATTGCAATAATTACCAGTAACTGAGATTGATTCAAGCAGCCCACCAATCACTTTTTAAGTCGAGCATAGCAGCACACAATCGCTGCTTTTCCGATGTGTTGGTATCTATGTGGGCTTTTAACCACGCCACCTCACGCCCATCGCTTTCACACGTTCCTGGGCTTGCCTTTCAAAAATCCTTTGTTAACATTGGTAAATGCTTTATGTTTGTCCCTCCTTGGGGCGGTTTTGTTACGGCCTTGGGGACCGAGCCTGTTACATGGATAATGTTTGCCGATACGTTTGACTGCAAGCAAACTTCTTTTTCCGTTTGTGTGTCTCCTTCACACTCATGTTAATGGCGGCCGCGGCGCTTTGATTCGGCTCACTTATATCAAGTATTTTACTTTTCATTTTTTTTTTCTGTGCACAAGCAAGAGGGATTCCAAGGCTCTTATGGGACTGGAAAAAATCCTAGCAGACATGAAATCTTTTATCAAAGTAATGTCGAATTCAGTTGAAAATAATAAAATTTGTGCTAGAGTTTAAAACCTCATCAGCATCAAGGCGTTAGTTAATCTGTTCAAGTCCTTTTTTCCCCCACGTGCAGGGAACTATCTATTGTGACAAATAAGGTATACATTTCCAAAATGACATGAAATAGTTTTGCTGCCTTTATTTTCATTAACTTCTCGTGCTGAAAATAAAAAGCTTAGACTACTTTGCGTTCGTCCTGTCAAGAGAGGGCAGTATAATATTGTGCACAGTGACCTGCTATTGGCGGAAAAGTGCATATAAACTGCTGGCGCTTTTCCATAGTGCTAGAAGGGAAAAAGTGCAGGGTGAAAAGTGCCTAAGCAAGTACTGGAGAAGGGATGACTATCAACTATTTTAGAAAGAATAATAATTAGTGGAAACGTTAACAAGAAAATAAATGGCCCGAAACCTCTTTCACACAAATTATTCTCTCATGGTTTGTGTCTCGAAGGTACAAGGGCATTTGGTACATTTATTAAAACAAGTATAATTAATCTGCCATAAAAGTAGGTGATAAAATGACGATTTATGTCTACTTAAATACATTTTAATTGATAAAGTACGTCACTCTCACAAAATATGCATCTTCCAACCGCCCGCATCTTATAATGTCATACATTTATTGTTGGCGATGTCAAGTTTGTCTTCTTGAAAATATTTGCTATGGACATCTCTCTGATTTCTTTCCCCGAGGCAGAAATCCACCATGTAGGACAACTGGGGATCATATATATGAAAAGGGGCGTGTCTCTGCACATAACCAAGAAGATTTATCTGACTGACCCACCTGCTCAAGATTGCCTTAGATCGTTTTACGCCCTTATGTTCCTACTTTAAAGTCACAAAAAAGAGTTCAACAAAAGTAGTGACATAATTGCACTTCCTAGCATCTTTCTCCAAGAAGTTATATCATTGGTTTCCAGCCAAAACTTTCTTTAAAAGAAATTCAGCAGTTCATAGAAGCACACCGTTAAATACTTGACAATGAAGATGCACAAGTTCAGGTTACTGCCTGCTGAAAAAAGGGTCTTATCATAGACCAGATTCTTATATACCACTATTCCATCATGGGAAGTATCATATATTTCTGTGGATACTTCCTATGAAACTAGCATCCTGTTTTTAGGTCGCGCACACAAGCACTTTGACCTATAGTGAGTATTGTGGACTTTTTACCATGCCCACCTAACGCCCATCAGCTTCACTTGTTCGTGGGCTTGCCTTTCAAAATCCTTTGTCATCATTGATAAATGCTTTATGTTTGTCTCTCCTTGGGGAGGTTTTGTTACCACCTTGCAGACTGACTCTGTTACATGGATAATTCCGCGATTGCCGATATGTTTGACTGTGAGCAAACTTCTTTTTCCTTTTGTGCCTCTCCTTCGCGCTCATGGCAGCCATGGCGCTTTAAATCGGTTCGCTTATGTCAACTAATATTTTACTTTTCATTTTCAATTTATGTGGTCAAGAAAAGTCCAGTTATGAATTTACAACGCCAATAGCTCTAACTGGAGCAAATGCGAGGCCCATTGTATTGCAAATGCTTGTTTGTTTTCTCAGCACAAAGCCCTGAGTGTGACAGGTATACCCAGACGTGGGCCTTCTGCTTAGTATGCTATAGGTCTCAAGCTGCATCCTACTTACAAGGCCCAAATAACACTCTAAGGTTGCTTGTGTTCCTGTTCAGAGGGGACATGGCCTGACAGCTGCTGCTGGATTGTGACTATTGGAGCAAGACAAAGACTGATTTGCATGTGTATCATTCCTATCTGAGGTTGGATAGTGGACGAAAAAAACAATAGCATGTATTATTGTGACTCAACTTAATTACCAACGGGTGAGATTGATTCCAGAAATCCACCTATTACTTTTTCTGTTCCTCGGTCAGAACCAGCAATGTCTTTGAAACCCATGCAACATCCCTCCTGCTTAAACCTGAATAATCTACATAGCCCTCCTGTAAAACCTGTGATTGTGAGATTTGTGTAATGTGTTATTTCACTGTTCCTCTTTCAAGGAGATTCTGCCATAATATATGAGTGAGACTCAAGTTAGAATTTGTGAATAGGAAAGGAAGTGAAATACAAAGGTGTTGATAATGTCATGGTTAAAGGTTAGGCCTTGTGATCTTGCATTACTGAACTATCATGTATGACTTTGTAGACAGTTTACGGAAATCTTGCTGACAAATACATCATTTTCCTACCATTTCTAAAAATTATTTTATGGCATGCAAAATTCAGCGTTCCTGAGAGGAGAACTGGAAAATGTCACTTAAGTCCACAAAAAATAAACACTGAAAAGGGACTGCCTATTCTTGATGTAGGTGGCTTACTCACTACAACTCAGGCCAGATTTTCAGAACCAACCAGCTGCCAATGATCTAGCCTACACAATTTCTCTTATTTGACTTGACTAGAGGATATTTTCACTCCTCTGGTTCATGTTTATTAGATTTATAGGTTTTAATCTAGTCTGTGAACCGCAGCAACTATCTTGTCTGCAAACAAACATAGTGAGTGGTCAAAAGCTTTTGGCGGTGTCCTTGTGGGCGTTCGATGGTGCCAGCAGTGGAATTGGGTGGTGCTTGTGGAAGGAGTTCATGACAGGCCTCCTAGGAAACAATTTGGGTCCTGAAACTATAAGTACTGTATTTTCCTCTCATTCACTGATCTATTGCTTCCATACAAGGATGAGTCTGAAGTTGTTTGATCCATTTTTGTGTTTAGTTTTCTAATGACTTGTGACTCATACCTGCCTAGCTATAGAACCAGATTCTCTAAAAACCCTAAAAAAATTAGCTTAGTTGAATCTACACAGCAACGATTGAAGGACAGACCCAAATTAGTGCATACCCATAGTTTGAATCTGAGTAAAACCCATTCTGATGGATACAACTACCTGTGGATTCCTCACCTAATGAATACTCCCATGGCGCCAGCATTCAACGGAAATCTTCTTACTAGTCTCTGCACGTCGACGAGGACGTCACTCTAGCCCACGCGACGCCGTCTGACGTCATACAGGCAATAAGAGGTCCTCGCCGATGTGCCGATGACAGTTCCCTTTTTTCCGTGCATTCGAAACGGTTATCTTCGAGGGAGCTACTGTTACCTTCGTGGTTACAGTGTATTGTCTGCTGCGTAGTCTTCTCTGCGGTAACAATGTCTCAGAGGAAGTCGGGTTTCAAGCCCTGTCGAGAGTGTGGGGGCAAGATGTCAGTTACAGATCCTCACTCCGACTGTCTATGGTGTTTGAGCTCCGACCACGACGTCTCGACTTGCGATTCATGTCAACACATGAATCCGAAGGCCCTCAAAGAGCGTGAGGCCAAGTTATTCATGGCAAAGTCAAAGAAGAAGGAGAAACATCATAAGAAGTCTTCTTCGCCAAGGTCTCACCGGCGTCATCGAGACTCCCGGCGCCGTAGAGACTCACGACGTCACTCCAGCAAGGAGTCTCGTTCGAGGTCACCTTCGGCTCGGCGTCGGAGGACTTGGGAGGTCAGCCCCACGGTCACGCCGCATCCATCGACGCCGTTGCCCTCTCCGGCGTCACCGACTTCGCCTGGTCAGGCGTCAGTGATTGAGGTGGTGCAGCCTCTTGTGTTTTCTCCGGCGTCGCAGACGTCGAGGCCGGCGTCGGGGTCGCCCTCGATCCAGGCACCCCAGTATCCGGCTTTTCCCACTCCTGGAGCCGATAGTACTGCGTTTCTTAATGCGATGTATACCATCTTTCAGCGGATGGCTCCAGGAGCTACTCCGGCTGGTCCTTCGGGGCCCTTGGCCTTTTCGTTGGGTGATCCTGCGCCTCTTCGGCCGGCACCCTTTATGCCCTTTCTCCCTTTTGGGAATGTGGGCTCGGCGCCGGTGCCGGCGTCGGTGGCCGCTCCGGTGGCTTCGGAGGTTTCGGCCCCGGAGGTTGCCCCTCCGTCGAAGTCAGGATTTTGCCCTGTGACTCCGGTTGGTCCATCGGCTCCAAGACCTCGTCCTCCGGCTCCTGCCTCGGCGCCGAAGCTGCCTGTGGCGCCGGACGCGGCGTCAGATGCTTCCGGAGATCGGCGCCGTTCTTCGACGTCGGCGGAGGCCATGTCGACTCCGCGTATCGAGGAGAGACTTCATTCGAGGAGGCGTGCTCTCCGTCTTTTAGAAGAGCAAGAGTACCAGCGAGTCCTAGAGGAGGGAGAAATTGAGGACTCTGGAGACGGACTGCATGGTCTGGATACAGCCAGTGGGCTGGACACTTCCCCTGAGTGGGACCTTTCATCTCCAGGGGAATATACGGAGGAGGCTGCTTCCTTTCATGCTGTGGTGAGGAAGGCAGCGAGCTTTTTGGACCTGCCTTTGCCGGTGGCAGAGGCGAAGCAGAATTTGCAGACAGAGGTATTGCATCCGGACTCTGCTGCAGCTGAGCCTCTCTTGCCATTTAATGAGGCTTTGCTGGATCCGGTGTTGGAGGTGTGGAAGAAGCCGGTGTCTTCCTCGGCCGTTCATAGGGCTGTGGCCAGGTGGTATCGAGCTGCACCATCTGACCCTGGCTTTCTCTCTAGACACCCTACGCCGGAGAGCTTGGTGGTGCAAGCCTCCTGTTCCTCAAAGTCAGCGCCTGGTTCCTTCCCGACGGTGCCTGGAGACAGAGACTCCAAGAAACTGGATGCGCAGTCCAAGAAAATATTTTCGTCATGCAGTTTG
Source organism: Pleurodeles waltl (assembly GCF_031143425.1). NCBI lineage: Eukaryota > Metazoa > Chordata > Amphibia > Caudata > Salamandridae > Pleurodeles > Pleurodeles waltl. The sequence continues at coordinate 1,752,612,709 of NC_090444.1, forward strand.
GCGTTGAAGGCCACCAACGCAACGTGCATTCTGGGGAGGTACATCCATGCTCTGATGGATGATATTTCGTCTTCATTTACGGAGCTTCCCCAGGGTCTCTTGGATGTGGTCTCGGACGCCCAGGCTGCCGCGACCCAGATTATCCAGTCTGGGCTGGACACGACCGACTCGGTGGCCAGGGCGATGGGCACGGCTGTGGTGGCAAGAAGACAGGCCTGGCTCCGAAACTCAGGGTTCTCTGCGGATGTGCAGTCGACCCTGCTGGACCTCCCGTTTGATGGGGACAGACTGTTTGGAGCCAAGGCAGATTCGGCCTTGGAACGATTTAAGGAGAGCAGAGCCACAGCCAAATCGTTAGGACTGCAAGCTCCTTCTTCCTCTGCCTCTTCTAGAATTTTCAGGAGGTTTCGGGGATTTGGGCGTGGCTCTTATTCCTCTTCCTTTCGGGGGAGGTTCCAGCAACCCGCCTCTTCCCTCCCCTATAGGTCATTTAGAGGGAGGGGGAGGGGTGGGGTCCGTACCAGAGGAGCCTCTCAACAGCACTCTGCCTCTTCCTCGTCCTCTGGAGGGGTGCAGCAGGGGAAGCAGCCTTAGGCTTCCACCCTTTCCCACTCACTCCTCTCCTGTAGGGGGAAGATTACAGCATTTTCTCCACAAGTGGAAGTCTATCACAACGGACACTTGGGTTCTCGGCATTGTGGGAAAAGGCTACGCCCTTCCCTTTCGGGAGTTCCCGCCCCTCATCCCGCCCCGCCCATCTTATTGTTCAGAAGAACACCTCCTGTTGCTAGAACAGGAGGTTCAAGTCCTCCTTTCAAAGGGCGCGGTAGAGTTGGTCCCAGAGCAGGAAAAGGGTCGAGGTTGTTACTCAAGATACTTCCTGATTCCCAAAAAGGATGGTCAGTTGAGACCAATCCTGGATCTGAGGATCTTGAATTGGTTCCTCAAACAGGAAAAGTTCAAGATGCTGACCCTAGCACAGGTGCTTTTGGCGTTGAACAAGGAAGATTGGATGGTGTCTGTCGACTTGCAGGATGCTTACTTTCATATCCCGATACTCAAGTCGCACAGGAAGTATCTCCGGTTTGTGGTAGGGTCGCAGCACTATCAGTTTGCGGTCCTCCCGTTTGGTCTTACTTCAGCACCTCGAGTCTTCACAAAGGTGATGTCAGTGGTTGCGGCGGAGCTCAGAAGGAAGGGGATAGCAGTATTCCCTTACTTGGACAACTGGTTGATCAAAGCCAAGTCCCCGGAGCTTGTGTCGCATCATCTGCAGTCAACAACCCAGTTGTTGTTCGACCTGGGCTTTTCGGTGAACGTGCCCAAATCTCACCTGGAGCCCTCTCAGCGCCTCCTGTTCATAGGGGCAGTACTGGATACAACATTGAGTCGAGCCTTTCCTCCGCCTCAGCGGATTCAAGATATTCAGGAATTGGTTCCAATGTTTCGAAATGGAGCGGTAGTTCCAGTCCTCAAGGTCCTTCGTCTGCTCGGTCTGTTCGCCTCCTGCATTCTGTTGGTCACGCATGCTCGCTGGCACATGAGGGCTCTTCAGTGGTGCCTCCGAAGGCAGTGGTCTCAACACAAGGGAGATTTAGAAGGTACTGTCAAGATCTCCAGAGATGCTGCTGTGGAATTGAGGTGGTGGATTGCGGGCAACAATCTTTCACAGGGAAAGCCGTTCGCGCAGTCGCCACCAGTGGCCACGGTAATAACGGATGCCTCCACCCTAGGATGGGGAGCTCATCTGGGGGATCTGGAGATCAAAGGGCTTTGGTCTCCAGAGGAACAGGTGTTTCATATCAATCTGTTGGAGTTACGGGCTGTACGTTTGGCTCTCAAGGCCTTCCTCCCATCCCTTCGTGGTCAGTCGGTACAGGTCCTGACGGACAATACTACCACGATGTGGTACATAAACAAACAGGGAGGAGTAGGGTCGTACCTTCTCTGCAGAGAAGCTCTTCGGCTATGGTCCTGGGCAAAGGACCATCAGATTTGCTTGGTGGCAAATCATCTGGCCGGGGTCTTGAATGTAATTGCGGACAGTCTCAGTCGCCAATTCTCGGCAGACCACGAGTGGCGTCTCCATCCAGATCAAGTCTGTTTAATCTTCCAGATGTGGGGGTTTCCTTGGATAGATCTGTTCGCCACTCGGGAGAACGCGCATTGCCCGTTATTCTGCAGCCTCCAGTATCCGATGCAGGGAGCGTTGGGGGACGCGTTTCAGATAACCTGGTGCGACCAGTTGCTTTACGCGTTTCCCCCCATACCCTTGATTCCTCGAGTGTTGAGGAAAATTCGCCAAGACCGGGCCCAAGTCATCTTAATAGCTCCGGATTGGCCAAGGAGGGTATGGTACTCCGACCTTCTCCAACTCTCACTGTGCCCTCCGCTCCGTCTCCCTCTCAGGGCAGACCTCCTCTCGCAGTCGCAGGGGCAGGTTTTACACCCCAACCTCCAGAGTCTGCACCTACATGCTTGGAGATTGAACGGGGCAACCTGAGTTCCTTCTCTCTCCCGCCTGATGTAGTGGATGTTATCTTAGCGGCCAGGCGACACTCCACTAAATCTATCTACGCTAATAGGTGGTCTAAATTTGTTATGTGGTGTGGAGAGAGACAGATTGATCCCTTACATGCTCATCTGTCACATGTTTTGTCTTTTGCACTGTCTCTAGCGCAGAAAGGTTGTGCAGTAGCTACCATTAAGGGTTATTTGTCGGCCTTGTCAGCCTTCATTTGTCTTCCAGACCAACCATCGTTATTTAAATCCCCTATTGTTCTCAGATTCTTGAAAGGTCTTCTGAATCAATATCCTCCAAAACCATTCGTTATGCCTCAATGGGATTTGTCCTTGGTCCTGACTTTCCTTATGGGGTCCCCTTTTGAACCTATGCATTCTTGCCCCTTAAGGTATTTGGTTATTAAAACAGTATTCCTGGTAGCTATAACATCTGCAAGGAGAGTGAGTGAGTTGCAGGCCTTATCGGTTAAACCCCCTTATATAACGTTTTATGGGGATAAGGTGGTGTTGAGGACCAAGGCTGCTTTCCTTCCGAAGGTTGTTTCACCCTTCCATTTGGCTCAGACAATCACTTTGTCCACGTTTTATCCTCCGCCTCAACCTTCAAAGGAGGAAGAAAGACTACATCGCCTGGACCCAAAAAGGGCGTTGAGCTTCTATATCGACAGAATGAAGGATATCAGGCTGGAGGATCAGCTGTTTGTCGGATACGTGGGCAAGAGGAGAGGAAAGGCAGTCCACAAGAGAACACTCTCCAGGTGGGTTGTTCTTTGCATTAAAATCTGTTACTCTTTGGCAAAGAAGGATCCGCCTGAGGGCATTAGAGCTCACTCCACCAGAGCTAAGTCGGCCTCTTCGGCCTTGGCCAGGGGTGTTCCTGTGGTCGACATCTGCAAGGCCGCAACTTGGTCGTCCCTTCACACTTTTGTGAAACATTACTGTTTGGACTCTGAGGTCAGAAGGGACGGTCATTTTGCACGGTCAGTGCTGCAGGATTTCTTGGTTTGACCATTTAGGCACCCACCGCCGGGCGTGGTACTGCTTTGGGACTCTATTCATTAGGTGAGGAATCCACAGGTAGTTGTATCCATCAGAACAACGAGTTACTTACCTTCGGTAACGACTTTTCTGGTGGATACATTAGCTACCTGTGGATTCCTCACGGTCCCACCCGCCTCCCCGTTGCCTTTTTGGTCTCTCCAAGCAATCCTTGAGTGTGCTCCTTTTGGTCTTCAAAGTTGCAATTCATTTTGCATGTATGATATTTGTATATATGTGTATATTTATATATAAATCTATATATATATTGGGTATATACATGATTCGTATGTATAAATATATTTATTAAAAAAAAAAAAAAAAAAAAAAAAAAAGAAGGTTATATTAAATCTACAGCTATTTTATTGCAATGTTGTGTGATTTACAATATTAAGAGATGTTGCTTTGCTCTTTCATCGTCGGCGAGGACCTCTTATTGCCTGTATGACGTCAGACGGCGTCGCGTGGGCTAGAGTGACGTCCTCGTCGACGTGCAGAGACTAGTAAGAAGATTTCCGTTGAATGCTGGCGCCATGGGAGTATTCATTAGGTGAGGAATCCACAGGTAGCTAATGTATCCACCAGAAAAGTCGTTACCGAAGGTAAGTAACTCGTTCTTTAGAGTCTTTGTTTTCAACCAGCCAACCATTTATACCATTATAACCACAGCACATCATGTTTTATACCTTCTTCTGGCTTCCTTAAAAGGAAGATTGCAGCTTAAAATGCTGCATAGTAGGTTCTGCATGACCCTTCAACTTTTTCCACAGTGATCCCTACCTTACTCCATGTCAGTTGACTGGATCAACTTCACTCAACCTCCTCTTCATGCATTAAATTAGGTAGACATAATCTGGATATTAACAACTGCACATCCAAGGTTCATCTCTCTGGTACTCTGTTATGCTGCTGTTCTGCCTTCACTGCTGGCAGGATTGGCAATACCTTCACAATTTATCAACCAATAAACAGGACTAAGGGAATAGCTTCTTTGGGTGAACCCTCAGATTCAGCTTGCAAGATTCCATCAGGACTCCTCTACAACCTCTACTTCAACTTCTGGCTACTGGAACTGCGACTGGACCTTCCAGGAACTGACAATCTGCATCCATAACAGTGACTCTGCTTGCAACATTGTTTCCACGGCTCCTTCCAGCTTCTACAACATTTACCCGTCTTTGCATCCCCTCAGGACAGCAAGTCTTCAATCTGTACGAGAAGGAAGAAGGAATCTCCCTTGGAGTGAAGGAATCACTTCCCTGCATCTGCAGGCCCCAACTGCAACGACGACCGGCTGCGTGGATGTTCTCTTATCCTGAGCTGCATGGATCCTGCATCACGGGTGGTGGTCTGGAGTGGTTCCTTTGGGCCTCTCTACCAGCTGCCCAACTTTGGTGAAGGTAAGACCTTGCCTTCCCATGCAAGACAGGACCCCTGTGCAGCGCGTCTCTTGCAGCTACCAACGCTTGTGGGCATCTCCTCCAAGGGATCTTCAGGCTCCGTGTAGCCCCAGCACTCTTCCCTGGGACGCACAGCCCTCTGTGTGCTTTTCCTGCGGCGGTGGGACCCATTTTCAGTTGTTCTGCATGGGCTCCTCTGAGACTCCTGGGTCCTCTTCCAGTGGGTCTTCTGTGGGGGGCTGCCTTTTCTTCTGTGGACTCTCTGCCTTGCTGAGGGCTCCCCAGGACTCCCTCCCTTAGCCCTCGCCCCTAATGGGTTGAGTCCACCTGGAGCTTACTGGTCCCCAGAAGCTCCACTTTTGTTTCACCGTGACTTCTGCCTTTGAAAAGGCTTGTTGGTGGCTTTTCCACGTCACTGACAGACTGCAGTCATCCATCTTGCGTGAGACATCGACTGCATCCTCCAGGAACTCTTCACCTGCTCGAGGGCTGCATTCCTGACCGTCTTCGTCCTACCGTCGACCAACTCCTGCATCCACAGCTGGGTGGGTAGAAGCTCCTACTCCTCCTGGGCTCTTCTGTGACTTCAGGACTTGGTCCCCTTCTTCCACAAGTCTTCCTCTTCAGGAATCCACCGCTGGTTTCTTACAGTCTTGTCTGGGTGTTGCATTTTCTTCATTTTCTTCCTTTTCGGTGGTTTGGGGAAAATCCAGTAACTTCCTCCTTTCTTCCTGGTTGCTAGGGGGCCCTGTGGTACTTACCTTTGGGGTTTCCTAGTACCCCCAGCTCCCTTCTACACATTCCACTTACCTAGGTGGGGGTTCTGTGTTCGCATTCCATTTTGTTTAGTAAACTATTGTCTATTTGCATTTGCACTGTTTTCTATCACTTTCTATGCCTATTGCTGATAACTAGTGTACATATTTAGTGTGTTACTTACCTCCTATTGGAGGTTTGCCTCTCTAGTACTTTTTGGTATTGTGTCACCAAAATAAAGTACCTTTATATTTGTAACACTGAGTGTTTTATTTCATGTGTGTAAGTGCTGTGTGACTACAGTGGTGTTGCATGAGCTTTGCATGTCTCCTAGATAGGCCTTGGCTGCTCATGCACAGCTACCTCTTGAGAGCCTGGCTTCTAGACACTGCCTACACTACACTAATAGGGGATACCCGGACCTGGTATAAGGTGTAAGAACCCTAGGTACCAACCACACACCAGGCCAGCTTCCTACAACCTGTAGCTTAGTGGGACTTTAGCTGTCTTCATAGTCCTCATTTGAAAAATTCATTCAGGCATTTTCAGCGTTTTTACTCTGAGCGTATTTACTTTTCCCTAGCAGGTTGCCATTCTTCTCTGTTTTTAGGTCGAACATAGCCACGCACAAGCACCTCGTTTTAACATAGTGTAATCTATTCTGTAGGCTTTAACCACGCCCATCACTTTCATTTGTTCCTGGGCCTGCCTTTCAAAAAACCCTTAATGTGGTTGGTAAATGCTTTACATTTGTCCCGCCTTGAGGCTGTTTTGTTACGGTCTTGGAGACTGACCCTGTTACATGGATTTTTGCACAATTGGCCATGTATCTTAATGTGGCGCACAATTTTTTTCTTTTGCCTGGCCGATTCGCGCTCATGTCGGTATGTTGTTTCTTCCTCTTTCTTGTTTTCGGGCATCTTGTTGTTTCTTTGCAATGTCTGGGGATCTTTTTTATTATGTATATTTTCTTTTGCAGTTTTATGTAGCGCGAACTCGGCACAAAGGTATTGGAGCACTTTATTTATTTTATTTGCAGTTGTACATAGCGCATACTCAATACAAAGGTATTAGAGCACTTTACGTGAGCACCGGTTATATTACACAAACACATTCGTTTTTGGTAGCAAGAGGAGAATAAGTGATTTGCCCAGAATCACAAGATGTTGAGCCAGCACCGAGACGCGAACCGTGTTCCCCAGCTTCATAGCAAGCAGCTCTGGCTGTTGTGCCACATCCTCTCCCCTATGGTTCTACATCTGGTGCAAGTTGGGGCAGTCTGGGAACATCCCTTGGTCATTCTCTCCAAGGCCGGTGGTTCCTTCTGCTTCTCACCACTCTGCCCTTGATGAGACGTGGGGAGTTTGTCATAAGTGACCATAGAGCATGACCTGTGAAAGAGGGGAACTTGAGACAGTACAAAGATATTAGATGTACACAGTGTGCACGGATGCAGATGTAGAGAATGCTGTATAAAGACAGATGCTGACCTTGGACGTGAGGAGCCAGGTTCAAATCTTGGCATTCCCTCCACATCCTGTGATCTGGGCAAATCACTAGATAACTCGGGTGTAAAAAAAAAAATTCCAGTGCCTTCAGTTGCGTTTGCGCTGTATAAAACTGCAGAAAACAAAAACTGGCCACCTACACGCATTTGGTCAGTTCTTTTATATTGACATTTCAGCTGAATTAAAGGATTTATTTTACTGCTGGACATTTAATGGAGCAGTGCGCATGATCTACAAATATGTAAAATATGTTTGATTTTACGACTCTTGTGAAATTCTAAACTTTTTAACTGCCTCCCTGCATTGTGAATTATTTATCTCACTGCATTTTGAGGCTCTTATGTGAGCGTTTTGATGTTGAAGGACTGCACAAAACACTGCACTTTCAACTTGTACTCCCCCACAACCCACACCGGTCCTGTTTCTCCTCCACACCACCATCTTGTTTCTTCTCCCCCTCCCACCCCGTCTCTGTTTGTTTTCCCCCGGCCAACTGACTGAAAGAAAAAAAAGTAATATGAAACAGCAATCGCTAGCTGCGTCATATCGCTTTTTTATTTAACCGTGCCATTTCCCCCGTTCTCCACCCGGTTGCCACACCCAATAGCTTGTTCTCTGCTGCCGTTGAGACTTGAGACCTCTCCTCTGCATGTACCCTCGGCCACGTCACATCACATTGCAGGGCTTTTCACATGATTCTGCTTCTAGTGCCGCTGGGAAGGAATGAGCCTTTTACGTGAATTTTTAAATTAGATGTTTTTTCAGTTTTCATTTAAAATAAATGATATTTCACCATAAGACTCATTGTCACACCCCACCTACCTTCACAGCACTCCTTCGATGTACATATTAAGCGTAAATCTGTGTGATCTATAGCATTATCCCAATTAGTTCCTTTGAGGATGCCAAAACTACAACTTCCAGAATCCATGGTTTGTTAAATGAAAATTGATGTGGCTTAGAATTCATGTGTGTCATGTGGAATCCTCTGACGGATCTTGATGATGTCTGGGCATTCCACATGACACTTACGGATTGAAGCTCACGTTTCTCCTTCCTCTGTGCCCCTTTTACTTTCCTTACTTAAACTGGATAATACTACAATAAACATCTACTTACCTTAACCACTCTCGTTGGAGTCATCACTTCAAAAATCTTAGATGGGAGAATGGGGTCCCTGACGACATGGAATTATCTGGTTACTTTAATTTGGGAAGTATAGGGGGTGTGGATCAAATATCTTTGTATACTACAGCTATTGTAAAAAGGCAACAAAAGGTAAACTCAGGATGCAACTGCTCCAAATCCTGTACCAGTTTCAGCAATCAGATGGTTAAACTTCTGAGAAGGCAATATTATCTCAGTAAGAAAGCTTTTCTTTGGGCAGATGCGGGGAATAATGTTTCTGCCTCACGCACCCTTTCCCTGTGACTAAAGACCATCAGACCCTGTGAACCTGGCAGACAATAGGCTGGCAAATGAGACGATTCATCCATTCATGATGTATTATAATGTGCTGCTTGGAGTCTCGTTTAAAGCCCTAGCTCAGACCAGGCAAAGATAACAGTGCTACATAAACTCTGGACATAAAGGAAACAGATAATAAATGGCTTTGAATGGGAGGGGTGGGGGCGGGAGGAGTATATTCTTGGTGATGGCACGCTTTATTCTCGTGACAAGTGGAAAGAACCAAAGCCTGATCTGTATGCTCACTTATGTCTGGCAAGAAATCGTGAACAAGTCTGGACTAACACAGAATACAGTATACAGCCGGCCGCAGACCCAGTATTTCACCATTTTAGACCCAAAGTGTTGCAGCGGTAAACGTGTGGGTAAAGGGTGTGTGCTACACACAGAACACAGTAAGCTATTTTAATTGATTTTATATAGCGTTCTCTACCAGCAGCAAGGCGCCAAAGTACTTTATGGACACACAGCAAGCTACCATGGCAGGTGGTATAATAAAAAATAAAAAAAACAGCTGTGATAATGTTGTTTATTTATCCAGCTGCCTAAGCTTGAACTTTCTGTGGCACACACATGACTTTGAAATTTTATTAAAATGTCATAGATAACTAGATAATTTTTTTTTTTTTTATGTCAGTCGCACAGTTGGGAGGAGGGCAGTCGTTAAGATACATGGATCTGTAGGTGTGGTTTGACAGTACAACTGTCACTTGACCTTTTAATATATGCCAATATTATTTTACAGTTGTTTGCTTCCATACAAATACATATCTATCCCTATGCTATTTACTTGTAATGCTTCACATTACCATACAGCATTCATTTAAAGCCAGACCTATTGGCACTGACAATGCTTATTAGCCTTCTAAGCCCAAAAGGCTGTTCTGGAGGGAATCCCCGCACCACTGTGGCTTTCGCTTACCTCAAAGGATGCTTCTGTTAAGTGGAGATGGGTGTGTGGGAGTGGTGGGGTGGGGGAATGGAGCTAAGGAGGGTGGGGTAGGTCTGAATGGGGCAAAGGGTGGAGTCAAGCCTCTCAAGTCCACAGTGTCAAGTCACACCTGGGGCTGGAGTTTTTTTTTTTTTTTTTTTAAATTAAGATGCTTTTGTGGGGTCAAAATCCCAGCGAAAACAGACCCTTCAAACTCTCAGATTTCGTGCTCAGGCACATACATATTATGTCACCCTTGTTTGTAAAATAAAAACTATCTATCCCTCTCTATCTCCCTTTTCATCTATTCTGTGCAGCTCTCACCCCTATCTATTCACTATCTATTCCACTACACAAATACACTCCACACCACACAATTCCTCCCCAATCAATTTCACAACTAACAATTCCATTACAACCCACAGAATTCCACTCCACACCACATACATCCACCCCACTCCAAAACAAAACTCATGGGTAAAAAACATTGTAATTTACAACGCCAATAGCTCTAACTCTCGCAAATGCGAGACCTATTACATTGCAGATGCTTCTTCTCGAGATGGCTCTTTGTACAGCTTATTGTTTTTCAAGAACTGGTGATACTCGAACCTCACAGACCACGTTCGTTGTGAAGAGATTCCTCTTTTATTCTTTAATATATTCCCAGAGGTATACCATATATTGGGTCCACTGATATTTATATATTATATTTGCTGATATATAATCAGACATTCTGGCATGATTTAAATAGTTCTTGCTATCCAACCCAATGTCGCACATTGTGTCAACCTGAAAAGAACAAAAGGCTGTGTTAGCCCATTCAAGACCGAAATCTCTGCTCTTCAGCTTACTTAGAAAGCACCTGTTTGGCAGAATCAACCATGTAAATGATTTCCAATGGTGTGAGGCAGGTCAGCTACTAAAGTCTCGTTTTATGGACTTCCTCAAAGCCTGGTCAACTCAGTTATATCTGAATGAATAGTTTAAACACTAAACCAAATAGTTTTGACGGTAACTGTGAAATAGTTTTATTAGATATTTCCGAACCTTCCGTTTTCTTGCCCTTTTCTCTCCAGCAAAAGTATCCGTGTAGTCTGCCTCTTCATCCATAATCTGCCATCCTCAACGACCTTAAAGGTGGCTCCTTCCGAGTGAGCAGGAGAGGCTTTATACTTTTGTTTGTGCTTTAATCGGGATATGGAGCAAACGTATTTTTGCAAATGAATGTCCTTATGTCTGAGATCAGCAGATTAACTCAAAATATTTAAAACATTACTTCTTGAATAGCGACCTTCTAGGAGTGCTTCAGCCGGGGGTGACAACATCAGAGCCGATGTTGCCCTTCAATAAGGCTCTTACAGACGTCCTTCTGGGTACGTGGTCCAAACCCAGCACAGGGGCTCCTGTGAATAGGACGGTCGGCCGCCGCCATAGACCCGCTCTGAGCGACCCTAGTTTCCTGACACAACACCCCACTCCTGTGAGCTTGGTTGTCCAAGCCTCTACTTTCCGTGGTGCCTTCCCTTCCACTCCCCCGGATAGGGAATCCAAGAGGCTGCATCAGCTTGGGAAGAAGATGTTTTCTTCCACCAGCCTGGCTTTGAGGTCCGTAAACACCTCTTGCCTATTGGGCCGTTATTCCCATACTTTATGGGATACGGTGGCACAGGTGCTGCCTCAGGTCCCGGAGGGCCTACGGGACACTCTCACCCAGGCTGTCAAGGATGGGAGAGATGGAGCCATGTCTACGATCCGGTGTGGTTTGGACGCGACCGACTCGCTGGGCAGAGCGATTTCATCATCAGTGGCCCTACGTCGCCACGCCTGGCTACGTTCTACTGGTTTCTCAGGGGATGTCCAGTCCAGCTTGATGGACATGCCCTTTGATGGTTCTCGCCTTTTTGGCAAAAAGGCAGACTCTGCGCTTGAGAGGCTCAAGGATTCCCGAGCCACGGCCAGATCCTTGGGCCTTTCAGCGCCAGCTCGAAAGCAGTCTGGCTTTCGTCCCTTTCGAGGCTTCAGAAGGGGCGTGGTGCCACGCCAGCCACAGTTCAGCCACCGTCCTCAGGCTTCACAGCATCCCGGAAGAGGACGTGGTCGTGGTACCATCAGACCCAGAGGGTCTGGCCAGAGGTCAGCTGCCACACAGCCCCCCTCCACTGCGCCCAAGCCCTCCTAGTATGGTTCTGCGGGATCACGTCCGTCCAGTTGGAGGGAGGATTCGTTTTCATCTCCCTCACTGGCTTTCCATCACCACGGACAAGTGGGTCCTGCAGATCATACGGAAGGGCTACTCCCTTCCCTTCCAGTCTTTCCCTTCTTCTATCCCTCCGAAAATGGAATGGCTGATGGAGGACCATCTAGTTTTGCTCCGCGAGGAAGTTACGGTTCTCTTGGCCAAGGGAGCCATAGAAAGAGTCCCGATATCAGAAGTAGGCAGTGGTTGTTATTCCCGCTACTTTCTGATTCCCAAAAAAAACAAAGGCCTTCGCCCTATCTTGGATCTAAGGGACGTCAATCTCTTCCTCGAGAAGGAGAATCCAAGATGCTCACTCATGCTCAGGTTTTGTCTGCCCTAGGCCAAGGAGACTGGATGGTAGGGTTGGATTTGCAGGATGCGTATTTCCACATTCCTATCCTGCCAGCCCACAGGCGTTACCTGCAGTTCAAGGTGGGCCACGAGTACTTTCAGTTTACTGTGCTTCCTTTCGGTCTCAACAGTGCCCCTCGGGTGTTCACAAAGGTGATGACGGTGGTGGCAGCTCATCTGCGCAGGTCAGGGATTTCAGTCTTCCCCTACCTGGACGATTGGCTGTTGAAGGCTTCTACGCCCCAGGCTCTCGTCACCCACATCCAGACGACGGCGGACCTCCTGCATTCGCTGGGATTCTCTAGAAATGTGCAGAAGTCACACCTGACTCCCTTTCATCGGAGCTGTTCTGGACACAGTGCAGAATGGGGCTTATCCTCCCGAACAGCGGGTCCAGGATATTCAGGTTATGATACCGATGTTTCGGCCTCTATCCTGGATTTCGGTGAGACAGACTCTGAGGCTGCTGGGACTCATGGCTTCCTGCATCCTGTTGGTCAAGCATGCTAGATGGCGCATGAGGGCTCTGCAGTGGGACCTGAAGCTCCAGTGGGCACAGCATTGGGGAAATCTTACCGGCGTGGTTCAGATCTCGGAGGGGATTGCAAAAGATCTGCAGTGGTGGTTAGTGAACTGCGATTGGGTCAAAGGCAGACTCCTCTCCCTTCCCCAATCAGATCTAACGGTAGTGACAGATGCATCACTTCTGGGATGGGGCGGCCATCTGGGGGAGGTAGAGATCAGAGGTCATTGGTCTCCGGCAGAATCCGGGCTCCACATCAACTTGCTGGAGCTTCGGGTGATCCGACTAGCATTAAAAGCATTTCTTCCTGTTGTGAAAGGGAAGTTGGTGCAGGTGTTCACGGACAACACTACCGCAATGTGGTACTGCAATAAGCCGGGCGGTGTGGGGTCGTGGACCCTTTGTCAAGAGGCTTTACGTCTCTGGACATGGCTGGAACAGCAGGGTATCACCCTGGTGGTTCAACACCTGGCAGGTTCTCTGAACGCCAGGGCAGCCGAGCTCAGCCGAAAATGAGCAGTTTTGCGCGTTGGAGTTTCCAAGGGGGCTATCGCTAGGTGACGCTTTTCGTCGCGAGTGGAGTTCAGGCCTCCTGTACGCCTTTCTGCCTATACCACTTCTGCCCAGAGTTCGCAAGAAAATCAAGAACGACCGGGCCCAAGTAATCCTAGTGGCTCCGGATTGGGCATGGAGAGTTTGGTATCCAGAGCTTCTCAAAATGAGCATTGGTCCTCCAATTAGGCTGCCTCTTAGGGAGGATCTTCTGCCGCAACAGCAGGGGAAGGTTCACCACTCTGCACCTTCTTGCATGGAGATTGAGCGGCGACCGTTGATGGTTTATGACCTCCCTCCCGAGGTCTGTGGTGTCATTCTGGCAGCCAGGCGTCCTTCTACTAAGTCGATCTACGCCTGCCGTTGGAAACGTTTTGTTTCATATTGTACAGAGAGGTCTATTGATCCTTTTTCTTCTTCTCTGTCTAATATCCTTCTGTTTATATTGTCTCTCGCCCAGCAGGGTTCCTCCTTGGGGACTCTCAAGGGCTATCTTGTAGGCTTATCGGCTTTTCTTCAGTTGCCCGATCAACCATCTCTGTTTAAATCACCTATAGTACAGAGGTTTTTGAAAGGGCTTGTGCATCTTTTCCCGCCTGTGCCTTTCGTTATGCCCCAGTGGGGTCTTAATTTGGTTCTTACCTTCCTTATGTGTGCTCCCTTCGAGCCCTTGCATAACTGTCCTCTCCGGCTGCTCACTATTAAAACAGCCTTTTTGGTGGCAATTACATCTGCCAGGAGAGTGAGTGAGCTGCAGGATTTATCTTCAAAGCCACCTTATCTCATGATATATCCTGACAAGGTAGTGTTAAGAACTTGTGCCTCTTTCCTCCCCAAGGTGGTGACCACTTTCCATCTGAGTCAAAATATCACCCTGCCCACCTTCTTTGCACCACCGTATCCCTCTAAGGAAAAGGAGCGTCTCCATTGGCTGGACCCAAAAAGAGCGTTTTCGTTCTACCTTGACCGCACTAAAGAATTCTGGGTGGACGACCAACTCTTTGTGGGGTACATTGGTGCAAAGAAGGGTCGGGCTGTGCAGAAACGATCCATTTTGCGCTGGGTCTTTCTCTGTATAAAGATCTGCTATGCTTTGGCAAAAAGCAGCCTCCCGAGGGCTTGAGAGCTCATTCTACTAGGGGGAATGCTGCTACCACTGCGTTAGCACGTGGCGTACCGGTGGTGGACATCAGTCAGGCTGCAACGTGGGCTTCTTTGCACACGTTTGCAAAACACTACTGCCTGGATAGCCAGGTGAGAAGAGAGGGGCATTTTGCCCAGTCTGTTTTGCAGGACTTCCTAGTGTAAAAATCTCCTTCAGACCCACCGCCAGGGGTTATAGCTTGGGTATCTATTCTAAGGTAAGGAAGCTGCAGCTAGAAGTCTCTATCAGTATCTGGTAGAGACTCTATCTAGCTGCAGATTCCTTACACCCACCCAAGCCTCCCCGCTCTGTGGATATTTTTATACAGATCTATATATATATATATGATTTTGGCATTTTTGCCTTTCTTAAAGGCATCAACGAATTTTGACTTCAAACAGAAAAAGAGGTAAAATCCATAATTTTTGGTTCTTCCATGACTCTGCGCTTCTGGCCGTGGGAAGTTGTGGAAAAGAACTGACATACGCGTGCCGAGACGGCGTCTATATAGATAACCGTGATGTCATAGACGGCTCCAACGACGCTCACGACGCACGCGGAGCTTTTCGACGCATGCGGATCCGAACGCCGCCGACCGACGGCGCGCGCGCACGGTACTGCTCAGAAAAAACTCCGGATTCGAAGCTGACGCCAGGGAATTCTAAGGTAAGGATCTGCAGCTATATAGAGTCTCTACCAGATACTTCGTTACCGAAGGTAAGTAACTTGTTCTTCTCGAATATATTTCATTAAATGTGGAAACCCCTCGTTTTTTTAAAGGTTTAATTGAAAACTCTCTTTGGAATGTGTTGATATAATCGGATATAATGCAAGTCTTTACGATTCCATAATATCATGCTTATGCATCACTATGGGACGATCCTCCTCTTCTGGAAAATTTTAATACTGAGGCTTTTAGAATTTAGAAAAGGTCTACTTTCCGGTATTTGGTTCAGTTCTTTAACGGGGAAGACTTTAATCATTTGCGTTCTTGATTTCTTATACTTGAGGGGGCTTTTCATGAATCATTATAGATTGATGACTTTATCTAAGGAACAGGGTAGTGTACTCTGGCTCACCATAAATTCTGTGATCTCCATATCTGTGATATTGGTCATCTATTCATCTCAAACTGGCATCACATTATTGAGCAATTACAATCTAGTGGCCTCGAGGGAATAAGCGACATGTTGCAGTAGGCTATTGGACACTAAGGGCCAGGTTTACTAACATTTCACGTCATGGTTGCACCACTTTTGTGGGCCTTTAATACGGGAGCGGGCCTTTAATGGCCGGTAGAGCCTGCTACGGTGGGTTCTAAGGCTATGGTAGATATGTTGCATTTGTGCTCTCTCCCTTTCGCGCAACGCAGGGCAGCAAGTTCCCTACCTACACTGCGTTGCGTGAAAGGTTTGTAAATCTGTCCCTGACTGTTTAAGGGGATGTTGAGAGCTGGCTTTCACTGATAAACTGTAAGTTCTTGCCTCAAACATGCACTACAGCACTTTAAACAATTGATAACCAATAGGGTGCACTTTATTATCGTCTTAAATTACAGATATGTCCCTGTTCTGGATGTTCCTAATACAAAGAGACGGAGGCTTATTAGGCTCATATGGTGAAATTTGAATAGATGCTTTGTTTTTGAAAGATGTTTGATAAAGTTGGTGCTTTGATACTGCATGATACTGAATCATTGGAAAATTTTATTTCTTGATGCCTCACCCAAAATGCATTGACGTGATAAAGTGTTGGCCTTTTCATCTCCGACTATTAGGTTGGAAATAATTGCAGACACATGGATAGATGTGATACTGCCTCGTATGAAAAAAATGGGAAAATCAACTTTTGATTATTTGATTATTTGTATTTGAGTCTGCAATTAAAGATCTGGGAGAAGAAAATTGCTCACGAGTGGGACTTAGTTTTAGTGGTGTTTTCAGGATACAACAGATACATTTTATTAGCTGTTTTCCTGTTAAACTTTCAATTGTAATAATAGACTGCAGGATGTAATTCTTTCTGACCTAGAAAGATGTGTCTATTGGTCAGTCTGGAATGTTTTAAAAAATGCAACCTAAATAAACAAGTAAAATGGTCTAATTTTTCTTTACACAATCAAGGATTCTGTGCATCCTGAAGACAAAATTCGGCGATTCGTGCTCTCCTACTATTTATCAACCGATATGATCAGTATCTTTGAACCACAAATTCGCAACTCTGGAATCATAGGAGGCAAATTTCTTGAGCGGTCCAAGATCCCGAAACCTGACTCCCCAGTGGATAACCCATGCTACTATGGGCCAGCGGACTTCGCCATTGGCGCTGTTGTTGAAGGTAGGTTGTAAACAGACTTTTGATGGATGTGATACGTAATCTTCACTTAAAATGTGATTTAATATACTAAGCAATGGGCAACACCATGGTGCTGCCCGGTTGACTTCATGTAATGAGCCTTGTACTTCTCCTGGAGTAACGCTAACATAAAAGTTTTCCAATGATGTATATTCTTTACCAAAGTGGCGACGTGGTCTCACAGCTTCTTGACATGTACTGGGCACCAATGTTCTTTTGCGAGGTGGGGCTAAAATTACAGCTCGGCTACAATTACTAGACAGTTGTGCTTAGGGACATAAGGAACCTTAGAATTAGCAGATGTGCTATTTTTCCCAATGCAAGCCTTCCTCCTGCCTGTAGCTCCCAACTCATCTCCCTAAACTAACACTGTAACTGATGACTTTGTTGATCAGCCTGGCTGAAGTATCTGACTGCTTTCATTCATCAGCACAAGGGCCATCTTTGATTCTCTGGCATTTGTCTGCTATTTCATTTGCTCTTGATATTGTTCTGTGAGCTTCATGACAGCAAAGCCACTTCATTCTTCTCTGCCAACTTTAGACTCACTGATCCATTCCAATACATTTATTGACAGTTTGATGTTGCTTTTATTTATTAAAAACAGTTCATAAAACCTTTGCTGTTGTTCAGAATATTTCTAAAATATGTCATTGTAGAGGATCTCAGTGTAGGTGCTTAAGTCCAAGTTTATTCTCATATCATTGAAACAGCATGATCTGTTTTTCATCGCACTGCAATGTCTTCCCATCTGCCGTTTTCAAATTATTTCTGGGTGATCTCTTTTGAAAGTCAGGTGTATGCCTGCTTCTTTTTGTTTCAGGTGGGCAGCATATTTGTGAGGGTGAACTGGTGTCTTCAAGCCGCCTAGATTGATGCCATTAATTATGAAATAGCTTCCTGGTTGCGGCATTGAGCTCACTGTTCAGTAGTGTTGGAGGCAGTCCTACGTATAAGGAATCCCAGTAATCCAGCCTTGATAACACCACTGCATGAATTACTGCTTTGTGCTGCTCCACTGGTAGAAGTGGTAGTATTTCCCTAACTTGATGAATGTGGAAGAAGCTATTGGAGCAAACTATGTTAATTAGTTTTTTTCATTGTGAATTTGTTGTCAGTATAGACTCCCAGGCTGTTTGCTGCTTTTTCTGAAATGGGTGTCCACGACTGTGTCGCCTGCGGGTTTTTCGCTCTTCTTCTTGGTGAAGCAGGCCCACAAGGTGCCAGCAAGGTTCACTCTACCATGTGTGCCACCAAAGCCTGCGGTGGCCAAGCTTATGAACTTTAGAGATAACACAAACATCCTGCAATCCATTCGGAATGCTGGACCCATCACTTACGACAGTGCACTCATCCTCATCTTTCCAGCTAACGCACTGGCAGTCCAGCTCCAATGGGCTTCATTCTTAGGGATGAAGAAGAAACTGCTGTCTGCCGGCCTCACTTATTCTCTGTTATTTCCAACCAAACTGAAAGTCAAAGCAAATCACACTAGCTACACCTATTCACAGAGCCCGCAGACATCTGGGAGTGGATGGAGTATTGCCAATATGAGCCCACAGAGCCGGGAACACCAGAGGTGCACAATAGACCACTACCCCTGATGCTGGAAGAGGCGGTGGTGGCGAGGGAGTGGAGAGACTGACCGCAGACGCACCTAGCCGAGGCCTGCGAGGAACTGGCACAAGCACTCTTGGCAGCCATCAACATGTGAGCGTGAAGGGCCTCCCACCTAATAAATGATACAGACCGGGCACCGTTAGAGGCGGGTCGTGTGCCTCTGATCACAGCACCGCCTCAGCTGGTCTCCTCATCTTTACGCTCATAAACTGTGGATGACACTGTTAGAAATTGGGTACTGGTTGGCAGAGGTATGCACCCTGTCCAAGCAAGAATCACAATCCTAGTCAGGGCAAATCGGTTACACACCTTAAAATAACCTGCGCTCATCCTCTGGTAGCCTTGCATGGAGCAGGAAGGCTTAACTTAAAAGGCAATGTGTAAAATACTTGTGCAACAATAAAAACAGTAAACCAGTGAAAACACCACATAAAAATAATCCACACCATGTTTGGAAAATAGAGCTAAATTTAATGAAAAAAAACAAGACCAAAATGACATAAATCTAATAAATAGAAGTTGAGATATGAATTTTTAAAGATTAAAATGTAATATAGTGCTTAAAAGCATAAATTGCCAACTGGTGCTACCTGGTCACACAAGACTGGGTTAAATCCAAGAGTTCAGGCAGACTGCGATTGAGCACAGGTTGGATTCAGTCTCAGACAAGTCCTGCTGAAGTTTTACCTTCTCAAAGTTGAGCCAAGAGTCCCATTCGCCAGGAAATAGTTTGCCAGGAACACAGAGAGGTACGCTGGCGGTGGACTGGACCGCAGGCACTAAGAGTCGGCTGGGCATCGCAGGCAGGCAGACTGGAGCCTCAATGCTTGCTGTGTAAAGAGAGAAACTTGCTGCGGCTTGCGCTGATTCTTCTTGCGAGTGGCACAGTTCTGGTGAGAATGAGCCTGTTCACCAAGAGCCCAAAATCTTGATTTCAGAAGCCACAAAACCACTTTCATGGTCCCAGGACTGGAGGGATGCCTCTTAGGGACCAGGAGCTGGTTGAAGGCGGGTCCAGGAGCTGTAGCAGATGTGTTGGAAGTATTTTGTGTCACAGACTGTAGAAGAACAGGAGGCAAGCCAGCACGCCCTTGGAGTCACTCTGGTTCTGGGTTGGTGAGATTTAGAGCCAGTCCTTCTCACCGCCAGGCAAGGAGGGCAGCAGGAAGCAGGTCAGCACAGCAGAGCAAGAGTCCAGCAGAATGTGGCAGAGTGACAGTCCTTTCAACAGCACTGCAGTCCTTCCTGGCAGAGTATCCACAGGTCCAGAAGTGTACTGATTTGGTAGAGTCGGAAGTCCAGTTCTTATATCCAGAGGTGCCTTTGTAGTGGGGATACTTCAAAGAGAGGCCTTTGAAGTGCACAAAGTCTCTGACCTTCCTGTCCTGGCTCCAGACACAATACAGGGGGGTTATGAAGCTATTTGTGAGGGCTCAGGACCCAGCCTATTTTGGTGTAAGTGTTGTCTCCTCCCTCCCATCCTGCCCAGGATGAGCCATCAACATGCAGATGGCCACTCGGTCACACCTAAGCTCCCTTTGTGTGTGGCTCTCCGGAGGGAATGCACAAGACCCAGCCGTCACCCACCCTAATGTGTATTCAGAGACAGGCAGAAGGCATTAGATCACTAGATGATTTAAAGTAAACCTCAACTTTCTAAAAGTATTTATACAAAAAAGTAATACCTTCACTGACTCTACTCTAATCAATTATTAATGGATGGGTGCAACACCTTGTCCTGTTGCGACCACATGTTTATTTATGCAATGACTTCATATTTTATTAAACAGTCTACGAAAAATGTGATTGAAAAGATGTCATACACTTCAGAGAGGCAAAAAATGTCCACACCCAAATACAACAGATGGCTTTACCACCTCGTTGTCTTGATCTTACCCAGTACAATAATGTTAGATATAAATTAAACACTGACATGACATACAGACTGTTTTACAATAGACAACATGACAATGTAACCCCATTGATGCTAGTTCAATCATTCAAAACAGTAGCAAAAGAACTTTTAAGAATTTTAACAACAAAGAAACTCCTAACTCATATATTCAGGGAATGGATGGCAATTATCATTTTTGAGTTTGAAGGGCCTGTATTAGAAAAGGGACCAAAATGACTTGTAATATTCCTAAAAGTTCCCTTTAACCCAGCCAAATTCCTAACAAAATCCCCAGTAGAAAACTGTTGACGCATTTCCAGCCCATCAATTCAGGGTTCTCCTCAGGACCATGAACTGGATAAAAACTCCATCCTAAAAGGGAAGAAAATGATATATACCAAACTAAGGGGCATATTTAAGAAAAATGGCGCTGCAATCAGTGCAGCACCACTTTTCTTGTGCCTGCTTAACGCCACCATGTGTGTGCATTATTTAAAATAGGGCGCACTATGATGGTAGTTAGGGGACTAGTGTCAGAATTTTTTACACTAGTCCGGCGCTTTGCAGGATTAGCGTAAAAAGTTCTGACGCTAATCCTGCAAAGCACCCAGAGGCTCATTGTAACCAATGGAAGCCTCCTTTTAATGCCTGCTCTGAGCAAGCGTTAAAAGTGCCGAAAAAAATGGCGCAAGGAAATCTGTTGGATTTCCTTGCACCATTTGTTTGGCCCCCCTAACGGGGATATACCCCCTTTGCATACATTATGCCTGGCGCAGGCATAATGTAGCGCAAAAGGTTCAAAGTAGCACAATGCATGCATTGCACCACTTTGTAAATATGGTGCGGTGTTTTTGGCCTTCTAACGTCACATTAGAGTAAAACAAATGACACTAATGTGGCGTTGGAATGTCATTAGGGGCTCTTAAATATGCCCCTAAGAACATAATCCAAATGTATTAAATATTGTTTGTAAACCATGAGACCTACTTACTGTAGTCTAAGGCAATTCACACTCATTAAAATGATTAAAAAAGAAAAAATACCATACTTGAAGAAATGTATCCTTTAGGCAAATAATTTCAACTATGACAGACTTCTACTTCCAAAGCCGTGCAATTACTTCAGTTTCACCAATTTCGCTGAAGAACGAATTTCATCAAGAATAGCCAGGTCGACATGGCAGTTTAGAACTGCACACTCAGGCTATACATTTGCAGGCCTGAGTCATGTTTAAAGGGCTACTGAAGTGGGTGGTACAATCAGTGCTGCAGGCCCACCAGTAGCCTTTGCACCTGTAGTGCACTTTACTAGGAATTGATAAGTAAATAAATGAAATATGCCAATTGTAACATGTTTTAGGAAAAGAGCACATGCACTTTAGCACTGATCAGCAGTGGTAAAGTGCCCAGTGTCCTAAAGCCAGCAAAAATGAAGTAATCAAACAGGAGGTCAGAAAGCAAAACGTTTAGGGGAAAGCACGACAAGGATGCCAGGTTTTACAATTGTCAAAGCTGGATGTGAATACGGTGCCATCGCTTACTGGATGGGGGCTGATCGGAGGGGGATGTGTGCCTGGGAGGACATCACCTTGGGAAGCTTATTCCCCTGATGTTATGCTGTACCCACACTGCATTAATGAGGTCATACATAAGTGGGGCGGGCGCTTGGAGAGGCGGGCCAAGTTGGCTTGACACACACAGTAAAACCCCCACTTTCCTGTAAGTCACACCGCCTATATGTGTACTAGTCATTACTGGTGGGCAACTCCCCCCCCTTACTCTCCAGGGGACTTGCTACGCATTATAGTAGAACACCTTGAGGTCCCCACGGGTGGGACAGTGCATTACCTATTTGGGCAGTTAGATGTTATTCTGCCGCCCTGGGATCAGAAATTGGGACTTTCGCTTCTTGTTTTTACCGAGCCATATGACCTGTTTAGCTGTTACCATACAGCCCTCATACCAGCATTCCTCATGGCCACGGCCCCCACTTCCTTGTTCACCACATGCCACCTTTACTGGGATTGTAAAATGGCTAGATTATTGTTCTTAACATGGAATGTGCGAGGGATGAAAGTGCCAGGTAGTTGATCAGTATGTCACGAGGAGGGGTGCCCAGATAGTGTTCATCCAAGATACACATATTGTGAGAAGCAGTGATGAGGCCAGTGTTACAGCACTAAATATTCAGGCTATGCCTGGGGACAGTTATATGGGTTACGCCCTCAATACCCTTCAAGAGCACAATGGTTGAAATAGACCATGAAGGACACTCTGGTTTCTTTGAAGGACAACCAGACGGTAAGAATGTCTTACTGGGGAGCCCCGAATATACTGTAGTACAACAGCAGTTTCTAGCAAGCCTTTCCACTCTGCTGACGAGATGGTCCCATTTATCCTGGCTCAAGGGAGGGGACTTCAACTATGTTTTAGACCCACAGATGAATCACTCACACCCGCCACTACTGAACTCCCCCATAATTGGAGCTGTGTCCTACCTGTCCCAGTGGTTTACACACTGGTCCTGGACCGATGACTGGTGCACACTGTATTCAGACACTAGGGAATATTCCTATTACTTGCCACCACATGATCTGCATGTACCCTTAAACTGAGTTCTATGCAATCACACTATACAGCTATGTCAAAATGGTGGAATATTTGTGGAAAAACCTCCTGGACCACAACCCACTCCTTCATATAACATGGGGAGCTCCACTTCCTCCTGTACCGTCATGGTACTAACAGCCCGCAGCATTAGAAGACCCTGTATTTTGCTTGTCGACCAGTGACGCCTTGTTGTCCCATATTGTAGACAACTGGGGGTCCGCCACCACCTGGCTAGTGGAGTGGGAGGCTCTTAAGGCTGTTACACTGCTGGCACACTGTGGTGGACACTAGAAATCCCATCCATTGAGAACTTACACAAGTGGAGACTGTGTTGGGAACCCTTGAAAATTACCCAAGGGGGCGGTGGCTGGAGGAGTATCCCCAGCTCCAAGTGATCCAAGACCACCCACGGGAGGCTGCAGGTCGAGGGCATTTGGGGGCCAGGCCAAAACTTTGGTCTATGGCAAAGAAGAGAAAATCCCGACCTGGACGGGGACGAGAGAATCCAGTGTGGGAAAGGAGACGTCCAGGAGGGGAGAGAGGGGGCTAAAGACTCAGAGGTAGAGGTGCCACATTGGGGGCACCAGCCCCATCGGGCAGGAGGAGATGATCCAACGATCCGACCACCACAGAAGATGAGCAAGAATGAGGCTCGAATGGAATGGTGTCAACTGCCGAACTTGGGAATCAAGAGACTGATGTACCTGTGGACTCTTGATTCAGGTGGGGTCTGAGAGGGCCCCATGGGGTGGGGGGCTACCAACTACACATGGACATATGGAGAGATGTTACTCTGCCACCCAGGGAGTTGAGAGTTTCGTTTATTGTTTTTACCAAGCTGTATGACATGTTTAGATGTTACCATACACACAGCCTGCCCTCATACTAGCATGCCTCATGGCCACGACCCCTACTTCCTTGTTCATCCCACACCACCTGGACTGGGACTGTAACATGGCTAGGTTGCTGTTCTCAACATGGAATGTCCAAGGGATGGGTTCAGCATGAAAGCACCATGCAGTACATCAGTATGTCAGGAGGAGGGGTGCCCAGATCGTGTTCCTCAAAGAGACACATATCGCCAGGGGAGAGGATCTTTGCCTCCAGAAGCACTGGAGAGGCCAGTGTTACAGCACTACATACTCAGGCTTGGTGCATGTTACTTACTCCTTGACTAGAGGCCCACCCCTCTTGGTGAGTGTGGTGTGTAGTTAGAGAGGCACAACTAAGACTGGCTGGTTTATTTTGTTTTAGTTGGAATTAGTGGGTGGTAGTGGATGGGCCACAGACCTCTCTGATCTTGCCTGCCAGTAGTAATGTTTTCTTCTCAGTGGGGGTTGGGGGGATGTGTGTTGGTGTTTGCTGTTGTTGTTCTGAGTTCATGATTACGGGAGGCAAACCTGGTCCTACAGTGCATAGATCCTGGGTAAGACATCTAATGATTTTCATGCATTATGCTGTCCACGACACAGGGGAGTCTCTAGGTGACACACAGCTCTCCATATTGTCCTGGAATGTCAATGTGTTGGGCAATGAGGTAAAGAGAGGTCTGGTAACCCAATATATATATGTGGTCTCAAACACACCATAGTCCTCATTCAGAAGACCCATCTGCAGAGAACACACTGCTCCTTACTGAGTAGGTGGGCATACCGGACTTTGGCACATGCAGGGTTCACTTCGGATTCCAGTGGGATTGCGACAATGATTAAGTAATCCCCGCTCTTCTAGGTCATCCGAACTTGGGTGTATCTGTATGGAAAATTTGTCGGGGTCCAGGGACTGTGGGGAAGAATGGACATTACCCTGGTGAGTGTTTATGTACAACACCCTCCCCGCACTAGAGAAAGTAGCATCAATCTTAATGGAGGCAGATTCGTCCTTGCACATAGTAGGTGGGGACTTTAACAATGTCATGGCTTTTCCCTTGGACCGCTCAGGGCCAGATATGGTGCACTTACAAGGCACACCCGTCACATGTTTTGCAGTGACACTGGGTCTCTCTGACCTTTGGTGCCATCATTTCAGCAAACGGGGATACTCAGACTTTTTTTGGGGGGGGAGGCATAGGGTTTTTTGTAGACTAGACTTCGTCTTGGCCCCTGCAGGTGAGATCGAGATGGTGATTAAGGCTGAAATATGTAAGAGCTAGTGAAATTCTACCCCCTGAGCTTCAACAGCAATACATAAGGAGGGCAAGCCAAAAATTAGCTGTGAGTCATATCGCCCGATCTCACTCCTTAATGTTGAAACAAAGTTGCTGGCTGCGATTCTGACTGCTCGGCTGCTTAAGATAGTGACACCAATGATACACTCAGACCAGTCAGGATTTATGCCGGGTATGTCCACCAGACTGAATCTATAGAGACTCCACACCTGGATAGCCGAGGGTCGGGATAGGGAGCAACACCACGTCTTTCTATTGCTTGATGCGGAAAATACATTTGATGCAATACAGTGGCCCTATCTCCAGAATACGCTGGTGAAATTTGGATTCTGCCTAAAGTTTGGGTACTGGGTGGCACTGCTGTACCAAGCCCCAACCGCAGCAGTGAGGGTTAATGGAGTTGTTTTGTCCGCATTCCTGATAAAGAGGAGGACTCAGCAGGGAAGTCCCCCTGTCCCTATCTCCTATTCGCCCTCACCATAGAGCCTCAGGCATGTATGGTTTGGGGTCAATCAGGTCTATGGGGCTTCGGGGTCTCTGATTCTAGCACAGTAGAAGTACATTTTTCACTTTACCCGGACAACATTCTTCTTTGTTTCACAAGAGGCGCTCCTGGTAATTTTCCAGACCCTGGAGATGTTTGGAAGCTATTCGGCATACCAGATAAACTGGGGGAAGTTGGTACTGTTTCATCACCGCTTTACTAGGTGATTAAAGGTGCAAACAGTGGGCTTCAACTTACTGGGAACATATGTCACGTCTGATAGGGACTTCTGTCTCCCAGCCAACCTCAGGAGGGTGTTCACTACCTTTTAGGGAGGTGTGAAACGCTGGTGCAGGCTGCCCCTGACCATCTTGGTGAGGGCTGCCATTTTTAAGATGATCACACTCCCTAAATTGTTATGCAGCCTACAGAACACATACTAAAAAGTCCTGAAGGAGCTCTTTAGCAATATTGACAAGGAGTTAAGAATGCTACTCTGGAATGCAAGGCACCCTAGAGTGGCATTACGGATACTACAAAGGAACTCCTACAATGGTGGGATTGCGCTCCCGGATGTCAGGGCCTCCTACTGGGCTGCGCATTTGATGTCAATAAATGACTGCATGTTTGCGCCTCCAGACCACTCAACCTATGCGTTAGAGAGGGCCCGGTTTCTGCTGCGTTCCCATCTGCATTATGTGTATGGAGGAGCCGGGGCAGATAGACTGCTGCCAGTGACACAGGTAACACTGGAGGCCTGGAGGAAACCCTCTAGCAGTCTAAAGTGACCAGGAAAAACTTCCTTATGGGAAGGGGGAATGATAAAGGAGCTGTGGAAGCTGGGTTTGCAGCCTGGGATTTGATAGGCATCTCCAAGATTGGGGATCTCCAGGAAGATGGAGGGAATACCAACTTCATCAGAACCAGTACTTAAAATATGCACATCTCTGTCATGCGTGGGGGCCGAGGGGCAGGGAACAATAGACATACCTGAATATGCCCGCTAGAGGGTAGGCTACTTATGGGTGAGCTTGGAAAAGGGGTGACCTCTTACACCTACAGTACGCTAAATAAAAATATGCCTGACACATTGGGTAAACTGCAAGATAGATGGATAGCTGATACAGGAGTGATGGATGATGTAGACTGGACCACAACCCTAATAAACCTCACGAAAAAGCCATTAAGTCTAGGCTTCGCTAATACAGTTTAACATACTCCATCAGGCGTATTATGACTGCATAAGTCTTCATAGGATGGCAGAACAATGTCCCCTGGTTTTGTGAGATGCACTAGAACCAGGGGCGATTTTCCACACACTCTCTGAGGATGTCCCGTAATACAGGTCTGTTGAGCCTAAATAATATGGCAGTTCCAAGCAATACTGGGGATAGATATACCGGCAGAACCTACATTTATACTCCTTGGGGTGCCAACGGAAGTGGATGTCCCTAGGGCTAAACTTACCTTTTGTAACCTGGGCTTGGTTGTGGTGAAAAGGGATGTAGCCAGGTAGTGGAGAGTGCCTGAGGTTCCAACCCTGCAAGAATGAAGGTCGGGAACGGACATGCACATGGCCGCACAGAAGGTTACATACAAAGCTAGAGGGTGTCCACGCATATTCTTCAAAGCTTGGGGACACGAGATGAACCACTATAACTTAAGGCCTGAGGAAGACGGGACTGAAGTCCTGGTGCAACAAGCCCAAAGTGAAGTATAAGATATACCCAGCCATGCTGTTTGTCCATATATAGTATTATCTGATATGGTATCTTCTTTGATGCTGGGTTTTCTGTACTGTGATCATGTCGCACACTCATCTGGGTCCAACCGCAAAGATGACACTGGAGCCAACAGTGGACTGCCTGTCCCTCTCAGGACTGTGCAAGATGCAGGGAAGGAACTCCTGCACTGTCCCAGGGGGGAAATGGGGTTGGGACAATGTAAGAAAAGAGAGAAGAGAGACTTGCGGTACTGGATCTGCTCAGCACCAGTACAACACTGCTTAACAGGATATGTCGCTCCTGAGACCTGTGTTTGCAAAGCTGGAATTTTACTGGACAGGAACCTCAGATTCTGTGAAGACGAATTACATTGGTAACAAGAAGAGGCAATTGCCATAAATTCACGTAGGGAGCCTCTACATACACTTACAATCCATTAACTTCAGTGACAACACTTACAAACTTCTTCAAAATCACAGTATGATAGCAGGATAACTAACTTTCTGGATAAGAATCTTACTGATTGGAGCCCCTGACACTTCCAGGGTAAACTCAGAACATGGAATGGAGTTACTGGCTCTCCCCAGATTACGCTCGGAACATAAGTTGGAGTTAGAGACACTCCCAAGGTTACACTCGGAACATAGGTTGAAGTTACTGGCACTCCCAAGGTTACACTCGGAACATAGGTTGGAGTCACTGACACTCCTAAGGTTACACTCGGAACATAGGTTGGAGTTAGGGACACTCCAAGGTTATACTCGGAACATAGGTTGGAGTTACTGCCACTCCCGAGGTGTGCTATAAACACAGGTTGGAGTTCACAAGGATCATGCAAATATCAATCACTCTCACAGAACATTCTTCTTGACACTTCTGTTCATCAGAAAAACATAATTAAGTCTCTAGTCCTTGTGTAGAAGCAGTTCAAGCGCCAAGGTTGTAGGGTGGTCTGGAGTACGAACAAGCAAGGAGCTGAAGGAAAATCACAGAGAAGGGCCTGGAGACAAGTCTTTAGTCTTGAAGATGCCGATACACAGGGCTGCTTACTACTATCAGAGGATTAGCGTGCATTAACCTGATATTGAGTACTTAGCTAAGTTCTAAAACTTGTATAAAGTTCACAGAAGGTCTTGAGGACTTGACTTGGGAAGTCACCGGCGAACAAGAAGCTGTGCAGGATGCGGAGAGGAAAAAAGCGTCAAGGAAGCTGGAGCCAAGAGGAACCAGAGGAGCTTGAACAGTAGAGCACTAGGGCTCTAGAAGTTCCAAGCGATTCAGGAGGTGAGTGCAGGGGTGATGCTTGTGCAGGACTGGGACGAGGTCAGGCGCTGATGCAGATTCAGATGGGGTATTTATGCTAGAAGAAAAAAGTGTTCCAGGAGGCACGTGCCCCCGTGGATGTGTGGATATTCCAATGAACCTGAGTAAAATCACTAGTTACATACAACGGACATGAAGCCTTGCAGGTGGCAGATGAAAACAGCGATTGGAAACAAATATAACGGAACCCCAAGTACATGGTGGTATATTTCAAAAGGTCACAGTGGATAGCGTAACTTATCCAAAAAAGACACGCAATAACCTACAGGTATAAAACAACCTATACTTGCTTAGCAACAGAAAATGAAAGTTAATGGTTCAGGCTTCCTGGGGGGGCAACCATGGAGCGCTCGAGACAGGAAGGTGCCACAAGGGAAGGATGACTTGGAGCACATGGGTCAGGGAGGTGCCACAAGGGAAGGTTGACATGAGCCCAATTAGTAAAACCCACGGCACATAGAGCACAAGTTGGAGTTATGACAGATCACTTGTGAAGTGGCTGCTATCATGGAACTCCCATTGACGTGTTTGGTGCCTCTGATGATCTCGCAAATCTATGGTTGCATTAATGAAGGCGCAAAATGGCACTCAAATGTATTGTCTCCGTCTCAAAAACAAATAAATATATTTAAAAGAAAAAAAATGATGTAAGGGATGACCCCTCCATGAGGACCAACTTGACTAAGTAGAGAGTGGAGCTTGCTTGCTTGATAGAGTCACTACGATGTCTTGACTGTAAGGCATATCAGACTAGATTGCATGCAGAGGGGGACAAGATCTGCCATTTATTGGCGTGGCTACTAAAGAGTGCAACAGCCACTACCCTGGTGACTGTGATCCACATTTCTCCAGCAGTGCTAGCCACTAGCCAGGATAAAATACATGAGGCTTTTAGCACCTATTATCGCATGCTCTACAATCTGCCCCCGGAGGACCGTCAGGTCCTGATCTGTGAATTCTTGGGCTCGGTCACATTGCCCACTGTGGAGCATGAGCAACAAGAGATTCTAAATGCCCCCTTATTGGAGTAGGAAATCCGAGGTGTAATTTTAAAATCCCCTATGTGTAAAACCTGAGGATTAGATGGATTGCCTATAGTGTTTTATAAAGCTTATGAGGTGCCACTGACCCCCAAGCTATTGGAGCTGTATGCTGCTACCCTTACAGTGGGGCAGCTACCCCTAACTCTCTGTGAGGCGTTGCTGGTCTCTAATCGAGATGGATTCCTATAAACCACTGTCCATGTTGGGCAGTGACTTTAAGATATTGAGTAAGACTATAACTACATGGCTCTTTGAACTTCTACTTGACCTAGTCCATTCAGATCAAACTGGATTTATACCGAATAGCTCCATAACACTTAATATCTGCAGACTACACAGGATGCTGGAGGATGATCTCAGTCGTTTTGAAGTCTGTGTATTCTTAGACCTGAAAAAAGCTTTTGATACCTTCGACTGGGGATACATGTTTGCGATGGTGGACGTGTAGGGCATTAAAAACAGACTACAGTGCCTTATAAGGCTCCTTTACATAGCTCACACAGCAAGGGTGACAATATGGCAGCAAATATCCCTCCCCCCCCTTTCTGGTGGACAGGGGCACGCATCAGGGTTGCCCCCTCCTCTTCACCCTGGCAATGGAGCCTCTAGTGCAGAGGTTTCGGCAGACAGGCCATGAATGGGGCATATCGATTGGAGATACGATTTGTGTAGTCTCTTTATATGCTGATGATTTTCTAATCTACGTCAAGGACATCAGGTCCGGAATCACTGAGATAGCGAACATCGTAGACGCCTTCAAATCTGCCTCGGGATTAGGGATAAATTAAACACAGATCTGCTTGCTCCCGATCCACCCAGATTGCCCCCAAAACATGTTGTGGTGAGCTGTCATGCTCTTCGCTGGGAGCCGTGCACCTTTCGCTATCTGGGCATCAATGCTTACCAAGTGGCCTGAGATCTCATAGATGGTAATCCTATGAAGGTGATCACATCCCTCTGTCTTTAAATCACCTTCTGGTGTTCCTTCCCACTTTCAGTGCAGGGCAGAGTGGCTCTCTCAAAAATGGTGATGCTTCTGCATCTATTGTATTACTTTGTTAACCTACCAGTAAACATCCCCGTAGTACATTCAGAACACTGCACACTATGCTCGGTGGTTTCATCTGAAATAAGGGAAGGTAAAGCCCTGGCCAAGCTGCAGCTCCCTGTGGAGAGAGGTGGACTCTGTGCCCTGAACTATGTACATTACTACCAAGCAGTGCAGCTACAGTGGCCCACCTGCTGGCTTGCAGGTAGGCACATAAAGGAGCTGGGACTAATCCCTGGGAGGAGAGCATAGCAGTTGGTGCAGGAATTATTTCTCCCTAGGGCGATACTGTTAGTGGTTTGCTGCTTGTGGTACATGGCAGCTTTGGAAGAGCCCTGCACCCCTTGCCAGATAGGCCTCAGTATGCCCCATGAGTCCACTTGAGTTCCATGCAGGCACTCAAAGAACAGATCGGCTGGGAGGGAGTGGAGCTTTAGGAGTCGGCAGGCGTGAGCACCCTGGGTGATTTGTTCCAGAATGAAGACCTTATTCTCTTTGAGTAACTCATGGACGATACAGTCCTCCTGGTGGGCTACTTCCTGGCCTTTGGGAGATGGCTGTCGGCTGAATGCCTGGCTGACCAGGGCCCTAGCCCATACACTGCAGGATCCCTGGAGACTCTCAGGTCATAGTGTTGCACCCACAGAAAACTTCCCTCAATGCCTTCTTCCAGTACAACACAACATCATGCACAGGGCATACTTCACCCCTGCCAAATTTTGTAAAATCTATCTAGAGACTTCTTTGGAATGCCCGTGATGCCAGGCGACTGGAGCGGATATACTGCACATGTTCTGGAGCTGTGTGAGGGGTGCAGTCTTTGATCAGGGGCCACAAACACCCTTGCCAAAATCACAGGGTGCACTAACCTCAACTGTGTGGCTGACATGTTAGGCCTTTACAGACTCTGAAAGGTCGGGGTATGAATTACTTTATTGACCTAGTATTGCTAATGGCATGTAGATTCATTTATATGCACAAGAAGGCTAGCATGCTGCCAAAGGTAGTTCAGTGGCAGACAGCAGCTCCTAAGTGGGGCAGGGTTGAAGCCACAGTGATACAGCGAAAAGAGGCACGTGGGCTGCAGAGGTGACCCATCACGGCGGACTGGGATGATATGTTAGTTGCCCTCCAGGTACCATAGGACAGTTCACTACCTCGGACTGATCAACC
Source organism: Pleurodeles waltl (assembly GCF_031143425.1). NCBI lineage: Eukaryota > Metazoa > Chordata > Amphibia > Caudata > Salamandridae > Pleurodeles > Pleurodeles waltl. Next base: position 1,752,644,584 of record NC_090444.1, read on the forward strand.
ACATGCTGCAACAGCCTGCTGGACCTATTTCAGGAGTGTAGACCCTTTTTACCCCACCCATCCTCCCCAACTCCCTTTTCCCTGCATTGCCGGGGCGCATCATTGATGAACTTTATGCCATATATGGTCAGTCTAAACGGGAACCACAACGCCACTGGGGACTCTAGGGGTAGTCTGCGTGATGCAGATATACAGTACATGTTTTTCTTTTCGCCTCCATCTTCAGACTGGCTCACAGAAGAGTTTGTTGAATTATTGGTGCATGTACGTCCTAGTCACCACAAAGGTGTGCTCATAGACATGTGGCTCTGTGGCATAATACTTGTAATAATGTCAAAATGCAAATATGGAATGATATGCCCGCTATACCCCCCATAATAAAAATCCAATAAAGATTTTTTTTTAAAAGAGAGTGTAGAGTCACATACTGGTCACAGACCAACATGTGGAAGAACCATGTCTTTTTCACCAATCATTACATCCTGGACATGAATACAACAGCTGATGTGGCACTGTGTCAAACTGTATTTTTGCAAACTGTTTCACTAAGTCTTGTTTCCCACAGGCTCAAGATATGTATATTTGATGACTGCTGCCTATTCATCAATCGAGCATGTGAAATTATGGAGAAGAAAAGGTTACTTGTAACAACTGTTCTCCAGTGTTGGTATCTTCCATAGATTCACATGTGACCCTTCTCTATCTGTTTCTTCAAAGGCTCACATTTTATTCCTTGCATGTGTGTGCTATAAAATCAGAGCAACTGTGGCCTCTGAGGAGTGTGGTTCAGAGCATAATCTCATTCACAAATGTTTACTCAGTTTATGGTGAGATAAATGTGCAACTAAATAAATATTACTGTACTGCTATTCAGGCATGTACACACTATTCAGTTCTATTTATAACATTATGATTCTGAACATTTAGCACCAGTTATAGATTTGTAGTACTCATTTTGATCCCCTTATTGCCTTTGATCATCTTTTTGCTGTGACCGATTGTTCCTAAGTCAATAAGAATAGAAAGGGGGATAGAGGACATTCTTATGTCGTTCTTCTTTAGAACTCTAGTTTCTCTGACATTTAACTACTGCCATGGAGTCTTGGTAGAGTCATTGAATCCTACAGATACAATTTCCAGTGTTCAGAATAATTAACCCCAATCTATCCTGTCATATGCCTTTTTTGGAAACAAAAGGAGATGGCTAACATTTCTTCCTGGTACGTCTTAGTTTACCACAGAAAATGTAGCATGGTGCTTATTTGGTTTCTTAATGATTGGTCATGGACAAAACCTACTTGATACTTGTGTACTAGGAGAGGATGATTTGTCTGAGTTTTGTTGCTAGGACATCTGCCAATGTTTTTATGCCACAGTTGATCAGGGATATAGGGCTTAGGTTTACATAGAACAAGAGATCTTTATCTGGTTTAGGAATTAGAAGAATGCAAGCTCTATTGAATTCTGGACGAAGGCCTCCTTCTTTAGCACCCAACCTAAATATTTTCCCCAGATTGGATAGTAACACTTGAACTATTATTTTCTAAAAGTTGAAAGGAAAGCCATCTTTTCCTGGGGCTTTCCCTGTTGGCATTGCTTTTAAGGCTTGCACTAGTCCCTCATCTGTGATTTTGGGTCCAGTTCTTCTCTTAGTTCTGCAGTGAGTCATGGTGTTGGTATGTTGACTGCAAAGTCCAGTTTCCTGGTTTCATCTTTACCTTCCTCCAAAGTATACCGTTTTGAATGAAAGAAGGTGAAATTTCTGGTGTCTAGTGGATGGGATAAAAGTTCCCCACTCTTGCTACATACCCTCGCTATTACTGATTAGTCGTCTATGTGTTTTTATTGAACACCGCTAGTCTTAAACAAGTGTACATTTGGTACTAATTTCAGTGCATTCTTTTTTGAGTTGGGAATAGGGATTGAAAGCCTTTATGAAAAGAGATGGTTGCTGATAGTTTACATTTTATTTTTATGTATGGATGTCCTTATTGTGTGCCACTTGTAGTACAAAGCTGCTTACGTGAGATTGTTTTCTGAGATCCAGTAATCCAAGTTTACTGGTTAAGGCTGATTTAAGGAAGATTAAGGAGAACATCAGACAGTGTGAAAAGACATCAACTGTGGAATTTTCACTGACTGACCCAAGTCTTAGGAATCAACCTAATATGGCAACTTTTTAAAAACACATGAAAACAAGCCTCTTCAAAGAAACCTTCCATAAGTCGTAATGGCTAATGTGAACATCCCGATAAACGATAAAGATAAGCCCTCCCCCTGTGCACAGTTTTACCTCACTGATGATGGAACTCTAAAAGTCTGGCTTTATAACTCCTAGAATTTTAATTGCCATTCCACTCATAAACAACTGCTGATTACACTTATCAGTGCTACAAAGTGGCAGTCTGTTTGAAGCTAGCACTCTACAAAAGAGAGCTTTTTGTTCTGAGAATGACAGAATCGGTTTGCAACAGACTAACAGAGGTGAAGCAAATAATGGTTCTTCAGGGCATATTGATCTCTGAACATGTGAAAGTGATACTTAGCTTCCTACTAACTTCCATATGATGGTTACTAATTTTAGTCACTGAGGTACTGTATATTTGTGCATACAATGTTTTGGCTTCTATTTCACTCGTATACATTTAATTATTGTTTTTCAGTTTTTAGCCACAGGTTCATCATCAGTGATGCAGATGTGTATGTTTTGAACTACTTACTCGCCAACAAAGACAAGTTTCCCTCTGAAGTGCTGACATCTATACAAAAGCATTTGGAAGGCCGCACAGAGGGCGAACCCAGGTTGATATGGTGAGTTGTAAAAGATTCAGTATTATATAATTTTGTATATTGTAAACCTATTTATTCTAAAGTGTATTACTCAGTCAAACCATGTATATTTGACTAATTTCACTTTGGAATCACCGGCTTAGTGAATTATTTCAATGTAGTTACTCAAGTTTCCAATGCCTGCCTTCAAATCATTCACTTAAGGATACCAAGTGAAAGACAGTGAAGAAAGTGCTCTTTAGCATACAGTAAGTGTGGGTATAATTGTCTCAGAGTACCAAGCCTATTCTGGGTAGATCATAGCAGGTACGTAAGGCACAATTTTAGATTCCTTATTTTCTGCCTTTCCAAGTACAGAAGTACAGCTTTCATGGGAAGTGTCTGTCTAAAGTCAAACATCATTAAAATATGTTCAAACGTTTACAGTATACAACATTGGGATATACGTGTCATTCACAAATTTACATTTTTGAATTGGTGGGATTCTTAGAATCTTTTCTCTACTGAAATTGATACTGATTAAAACCCTTGCTACTAGTTTGATTAGATCACAGCAAAGGATGGTAAAGGCTTGGGATTAAAACAGTTGGAAATCCAGATAGATGCTGTTTCTATAACTAAGACTTAATACAATAACAGATTGGTCTGCTGTCTTGCAGGTCTTGACTGGTGGAATAATTTTCCATATCACCATGAGATTAGAAAAGCAACTAGAGGAAATTACGTTGAGTACGTCAGAATGGACAATAAGTTACAAAATACAAAGCTGAGGTTATTTGAGAATTTACCAGGGTGGATAGTGGGTTGATGGCCACCACATACACAACTCCTGGAAATCAGAGCAAACATCTGTCCCTCGGGTCTTTCTACCCACCATTCACCACCAGTTCCATTATTGTATAGATATACACTATAAAAACAATGTAATAACTCAACAAAAAAGGTTGAGGCATGGTTCAGGAAAATCTTAACTGATGGCCAAACCAGTTCGCATTGGTTGTTAGGGAGGACTCTTTTAATCACCACTCCATTTACCTTTTCTAGACAAGACATCAACATTAAGGAGAATCTTGTAGTAATCTTCTTTCTGTCAATTTTGTATATACATATGTAGTTTATTGGCATAAGATAAATGCACCCATACAACAAAGGAGCACCTGGAATGTAGCTGTACATGACATAGCTGTACATGACAACACTCTCCCCTTTTTATAGAGAAATATAATTTCTTATCTAAAAGTCATTATGAAGCACTGCCTACACATAATTCTTATTGTAATAACATCACAAAATTGATAACACTACACAATCCACCAACCAAAAAAAGCTATACACTCAAAATATAGTTCTAAATAAGATATGTGAAACTATATACATGAAATGCAGTTCTTAACAAACATATCAATTTACAATTTTACTGCTTGACAAAATCTTGCCATTTCTTTGGTGCATAAATAGGAGAACTTTTCCTTATTAAATTGCTAACTTAACTAATTTAGAATCAACATTTACTCTTTTGCGAGTCATATTCATGTAATTATCAGGCATCAAAGCGACATGAGTAGTACTCCACCAATTGCCATCCAACACCTTCACAGAATTCTTCCGTAATTCACACACTTGAGTTGGTTCTTTAAGACCGTTCCCAACCAAAATGGGATTTTCAACACGCACCCAGTCTCCTGTTTTCAGCTTACACACTTTCTTTTTTTTTCAACATTCGTAGTTTCCAAGGGCCAGATGTATCAAAGTTCTGGTTTGCATTTCTTAAATAGCGAATTTTAAGAAATAGCTATTTAAGAAATGCAAAATGGTATGTATGAATTTTGCGATTCAGTAATAGCGATTTCTTAAAATTCGCAAATGCTATTACCGAATCACTAATAGAGAATCGGACTCCATTTGCACCTATGGGCCTGTTGCGAATGGTTTTGCATTTCCCAAATTGCGAATTCCAGTTAGGAATTCGCAATTTAGGAAATGCAAATCCCAGGGTGCTGGGGGCCTAAGGTCCCCTTTGCTGCACCCCAAAAATATTTTTATGGACATGTGAAGCACACACGTCAATTTTAAAAATGCATTTATAATGCATTTTTTAAAATTTGCATATGGATACCACCAACCTTTAGTTTGTGGTTATTACATTTCCTAAATGCCCAATTCGCATTTAGGAAATGCTTGATACATGTGCTTTGGAAATCGCAAATAGGAATTCTCTATTTGCGATTTCCTATTTAGAGAATCGCAATTTGCGATTCTCTAAATGGGGTCGCAATTTTAAGGAATCGCTATCTTATTGATTCCTTAAAATTGCACAGCGAATGCCTTTCATACATTGGGAAAGACAATTTTGCATTCGCAAACAGCTGAATTTTAAAATTCACACTGTTTGCGAATGCAAAAAAGCTCGATACATCTGGCTCCAAATTAGCAAAATTAGACTTCCTTTCAGCCATCTTTTACCACTCACCAACATACTCTTCTTTTGAAAAAAGTTGAACCATCCAAAAAGGAAGTTCCATGGCAGACTTTCTTCCTCTCATTAATTCAAGTGGCGATTTTTCAGTAACACTCTGTGGTGTAGTGTGGTATGACCAAACCAATTCCTTGACTGCTTCATGAACACCCATACTGTTCCTAATTGTGGATTGTACACATTCTGCTCTATTAAAGCGTTCTACCTTTCCATTACTTTGGGGATGATATAAAGGTGTCCTCACATGTTGTATAAAACACTTATTTAAGAATGAAGTCATTTCTACAGATGTAAACTAAACTCTATTATCAGTCAAAATTTCTCCAGGGATTTCTTCCCAAGCAAAATTGTTTTTAAAACAATCAGTCTCCTTGTGGTTGGTTCACTGACTGATTCTACCTCAACCGATCGTGAAAGATGATCGAGCACAACTAGAAAGTATTTCATGTGACAAGGTAAGATATTGTATGGTCCTAAGAAATTCACACCCACACGTTGCCAAGCTCTACTCGGACACAGTGATATAGACTCGGCTGTGCCCTCAGTTGTCAAGACTTTGTCACTCACTTTACACTTCAAGCAATTTCTCACGTAATCCTCAGTTTTATTATCCATTGTTGACCACCAAAAATTCTCTTTCACCTTATTTTTGGTAACAGTTGAGCCCAAATGCCTCAAATGTGCTTCTTCAATAATCCATTGGCGAAAGGACAATAGTGAAATCAATTTATCCCCACATACCAACTTTCCTCTTCAATTAACAATTCTTCCGAAATTTTCCAGAACATTTGCAAATAATGCAACAAATTCCTCTCTTTTGGCCAACCAGATTTCGCTAGTGAAATTACTTCTTTCAAAACCTGATCCTCCTCAACTGCTTTAACCCAATCTTCTCCTTTACTACAAATGTTGACTTCTACAACATGGGCAACTAAACATTCTTCAATCTCTGATTCCCATTCAAGATCTTCCGAATCCTCAATCAGTAGTCTTGAAAAGCAATCAGCTCTCATGTTTCCCCCTGGAATATATTCTACTGTGAATGTAAACTCCAGCAATCTTGTTGATAACCTTGAAATTCTGGCTGCTGAACATTTCATCTTCTTCCCTGAAAAAATATTCACTAAAGGGCAGGGATCAATTCTTAAACCAAATGGTCTTCCCCATAGATATGGCTTAAACGTTTCTACACTCCACAAACACACCAATAGTTCTTTCTGAATGACTGAGTATTTTTGCTTAGTTTGGCAAAATGTCCTAGATGAGAACCCTAAAGTGTATTCTTGTTTGCCTTCCAGTTGGGTTAAAACTGCTCCCAATCTGTTCTCACATGCATCTACTGTAACAGCTGCCTTCCACCCCTCAGCAGACAGTTGTAGAGCAGGTACCTTAATAATCTCTTCCTTGATTTCTTTTATTTTTTAAGTACCTTCACAGATTGCAGACCACACACAATCTACACTTTTCTTCAACAGGCATCTGAAACATTCAGTCATATCAGCAAAGTTTTTAAAAATTTGGCATACAATTCACATAGCCCCATGAAGTACAACAGTTGTTCCCTAGTCTTAGGAACTGGTGCTTCAACTATCCTCTTGACAAGACTGGGTTTAGGTTTCACTGCTTGTTCAGAAAATACATGACTAGGATATTCAATTTCTATTTTCTTGAAGATACATTTATTTTTTCGTAATATAATTCCTCTGTTTTCAAGTACACTTAACACCTTACTCAACATTTGGTCATGTTCATCCTTGTTTTAAAATATAAACATTTTATCTTGAAAATCATTGAACATTGTTGACATCAGTCTTTGAAAGACTGCTGTGGCTGAAGCAATGCCAAACGATATCCTGCGATATTGAAATCTGCCCACTAGAGTGACGAAAGTGGTCAAATGCCTGGAGTTTTGTCCAGTTCCACTTGATGGTAAGCTACTCTTAAATCTAATTTGGTGAACCAGATAGAATGACCAGTTTTAGTAATCAGATCTTCAATTCTTGGTAGAAGAAACGTATCGACCCAAATGGCTCCATTGAGGCTTCTTAAGTCTACACACATTCTGAGCTCACCAGACTTCTTTTTGGCTAAAACAATCTGGGACAACCACAATATCGCCTCCATTTTCTCAATAATGCCATGCTCACACATATCTTTTAACATTTCAGACATTTGTTTTCGTACACTCAGGAGAATGTTATTTAGTTTGTGCTTTACAGGTGGTACTCCTTGTTTGACTTTAATAGTGCATGTAAAATTTGTATTTTCCCTAATTTTTCCTGGAATATTCTACTGCATTTTTTCTTCCAAAGATTCTCCATATTGGTAATAAATCCGATTTCATGTTTCTCAATAGTGACAGGTTTATCAGAACCAGGTCTTATTGTCATTTTAAATTCTGCCTGATGCACCAATGCCAAAACTTGAATGCCACATACATCTTCCCTTTCATTGATTCCCCTAATGTTCCAATGGTAACCCTAAAGTAGCCAACTAGATCCACTCTGCTACCCTCAAATGCTACTGTCAAGACATCTGGTGGCAACAAAGTTTTATTAGGCCACTACTGGTCAAATTTCTCTCGCGCCACAATGCCAAGGTGTGCTCCAATATCCACTAGTAGTTTGATCATCTTCTCTTCTATCATGACACCAATATCAGGGTTGGCAACATGATTATTTCCTTCCAAACTCTCACATCTTACTCCTAAAACTAATTCCTGTTATTCCCCACCACTAACGGATTTTGTTGCTTTTACCATCTCTACACAGTGTGAAGAAATGTCCAGTTGTCCCACATTTCTTACACTTTTGACCATGCGCCGAGGAATGTTTTATAGCAGTGGTTCCCAACCTATGGTCCGGTGATCCCTGGGGGTCCATGAAGCCTCTTCAGGAGGTCCGCAACTGCTTAGAAAATTAAATAATATTAATAGATTACGTCCCCAGCTTTCAGTAATGACTCAGTGGGGGGTCCTTGGATTACAATAATGATTCAGTTTGGGTCCCCGGGTTCCAGTAATGATAAAGTGGGGGTCCACAGAAGTCAAAAGGTTGGGAACCACTGTTTTAAAGAAGATGAATGATTTGGAGAACCACATCTATAACAACTCACTTTTTGTGATTGGAAAGCTGATTTACTTGGTTTGTTTGACCCTCTAGCTGTTTTTTTCTCTGAAGGAATCTTAGGAACTGGTTTGCCAACTACAGCTCTTGAAATTGTAACTTTGGCAAATGAGTCTTCCAAAGATGTGCATTCTCGCACAACACCTCATTGCTTTTATCTATAGCTACAACTTTTTCCAAAGATGGGTTTTCACAAGATAGTGATCGCTGCTGTATTTCCTTTGAGCTACATTTTACTTCTAATTTGTCCCTTATCAGTTGTGAAGTAAAATTATCGAATTCACATTTAGCTGCAAGAACTTTCAATGCCGTAACATAAGTATAAATACTATCAATTTGTTTTTGTACCCTTGTAAAACATTTATACCTGTTCACTACTAGATTTTTTGTTTTTGAAAAGTATTTATCTAATTGGGCTACAGCTGTGTCAAACTCGTCGAGATTCTCTTCAGCTGTGGACTCGTACTCAGCTCCTATATCATGATCCTATGATGTATGATCATATACATTTTGGCCTTCAACCCCTAAATAGTAATACGTTAGGCTTTTTTCCTTTCTGGTCTGAATTTTTGAGCATTAATTGCACCTAAGTAAGCTTTAAATGACCTCAATCATAAATTCCCTTCTGAAGGTGGATCACACAGTTCCTGTAAAAAAAGGGGCAGGTGGAGATACATTCTGCATTTTCGTGTAGTAACAAAGGCTAAATGCAACACTTGAAGAAAAATAATTTTATACAAAAACAATGAATTTGCTATTTTTCACTGGTAATAAGTATTCCTGTATGTCCCTGCCTCTTTTATTTTTTTTTGCGTGCAAATCGCTGATTAACGGTTTGCTCCTTTCCTGAGATTAAGGGTTAATCTGCACTTCTACTTTAGAGTACTAGCATGCAAATCGCTGAATAATAATTTGCCCCAATTGCATCTTCCTTGAAAACTGAAAGTTGATCTGCATTTTTGCTTTTTAGTATTAACGTGCAAATCGCTGAGTGGAAATCTGTTCCAATTGCACCTTTCTTATTACTAGAGCTGATCTGCACTGTTGCTTTATGGCCCAAGCATGCGAATTGCTGAAAGAGAAAAACAGTCTTAAAGCAGTCTGTGTTTACACTCTTTTCTCTAATTCTGGCAGCAATGCATAGTCCTCTTTCTTTGTTCATTTCCAGATATGACGGAGTGATAAACTGGACTCTGCCAGAATGACATACCTGAAAGCCACTGGTGTATGAGTAATTCTTTTTCATTTAGGGCTTTATGTTTTATAAATACTAAAGAGGCTTGGTTATGCCTCCAAACTTGTTCTCGATCAAAATCACAGCGTGTCTACACAGCGCGAACAGATGGCCGCATGCATTCACTGTGCTTCATTGAAGTGGAGCCGCGTGCAGTAACCAAGAAGGCTGCATGCGTATACTCGTGGCTTCATGCGCTGAGTTTGAAAACTGCTGACAGTGGCTCAAATGCACGCGCAGCTCCCTGGATTGCTGTTTGAAGGTAAAGATGGCTGCTTCTATACAGTGACCAGCAGTCAGCTGTAAAAATAGTTGATCACAAAATTCTGCAACTTTACTGCACAGCAGCGCTTCTCACCCTTAACCAAAAGAAACATAAGCGGTCACGATCCTTAGATGCTGGGAAGTCCGCTTTGAGCAATGTAACCAGTCACCTTCCGGCCCCTGGAGCAAAGCTCTCCTTGTGTGCGTAATGGTTTCCGCTTGTCGCCAAAATTGTAGTAATCTTCTTCACATCAATTTTGTGTATAAATATGAAGTTTATTGGCATAAGAGAAACGTGTCCATACAATAAAGGGGCACAGGGTAACTCACACACTTGGAATGCAGCTGTACGTAACATAGCTGCATTCCATGACACATCAACACTCTGAATGCCACATTACCACACATATTTTAAGAATGTTATAGATATTTTGCAGAAAAATTTGCAAGAGTAGTTTCAAGAATGCAGCTATCTATGAATAGAAAGGGCCAGACTTGCCATCCTAGTTATGGATATGCAAAGTTACAAAGAGTTGTAATATATTGTTATCTTCATGAACTATCTGAAATGTAAAAAAAAAATCACAAATAATAGGAGAACACATCTGATAAAAGCTGGCTTGTGGCAAAAACACAATAGTGGCAGAATTCTTGTGCAAAATGCTTTTGTGTGAAAGTTCTTCCACAAAAATGGTTTTATGCGGATACTGTCTACTGCAAATGATGTTAGGTGAAGTTAGTAAACTCACTAATCTTTGCAAACTGGGCAAAATGAAACGTTTGCTGTTTTCCCAAAACTTTAATGGCAAAGGGTGAAACTTCATCTAACCCAAGTGCAGGTTCCTTTAACCTACAGCGAAGGGCAATGCTCATTTTGCTTAACTGAAGTCAGGGATGTCTCCACCCTGCTACTTTGTATATGACTTATAACAAAAATTGAGACAGTACAAACTAGAATGATTGTAATTGCACCAGAATGGCCATGACAGTAAGTATGTCTGTGCATTTATAATGCCTTCCACCACTTTCATTGTCCCTTAGCGCTTTGTGAAACTAAGAACCTTTTATGGTTCTAGGGTACTCTTTGCCTGGAGTCTAAATGATCTTGGCTACATATTTGTATTTTGCATTGTTTAGACTTGTATTTCGTAGTAGATGGTGAGTTTAGAACAGACTGGTGTATTGTTTAGTGATACATTTCATCGGATATTGGCCTCCCGGATCTTTCTATGGGACTTTTTGGGAACATCACATTGCTAGATTATGGGCCAAAGGACATTGCAGTTTGTTTCGCTCTACTGCTATGGACACTTAAACTTCATGTGGCGTTGATACCAATCTGCCACTAGTTGGGTGAAGAAACATCAGGCCATCTGGCAGGGCAACTGTGGGTGCTGTAGGGCTCAATTTTGCTCCTGTCCTTTTTTATGATTTAAGTGTTACCTCTAGCAGAGCTAAGTGAGGAAGCATCAGGTGTTGTAGACCTGACCTGTCAGATACGCAACCAGTGGCGAAGGTCCGGGTCAACAGCACCCCATCGGCCCAGTTTGGCTTGCCCTAAGGCACCCAACAGGGATGTCCGGTCTCGCTGCTGCTTTTTACTATTGCCCTCGAACCCCTGGCATGCTGGATTAGGGTGGACGCCCAGATTAGAGGCCTTCGCTGGGATCCGAATTGGGAGGGAGTGATTTCCTTATATGCAGACGATATCCTTCATTACCTCGTGGTTCCCCCACGCTCAATACAAACAGTCCTATAGGTCTTTGGATCCTATGCGGGATTCTGTATTAATTGGTCCAAGTCGGTTGAATTTCATATTGGCATGGGTACTCCTCCCGTAAAGGAAGGTAGCCCCTTGTGATAGGTGACCGTGGGTCCCGATATCTAGGAATATATGTCACACCTAACCGTGATTTATTCCTTCAGGTGAACCTAGAGGAGATTCTTACAGCAGATCGCGTAGATGTGGTAATGTGGAGGAAGTTGCCACTCTCCCTCCTGGGCAAACAGCCCTCTACAAAATGATTTATCTCCCCAAATTCCTATATGTTCTTCAGAATACCCCATATCCAGTCCCAGACCAGTTTTTCCGCAGGGTAGACCGCATGACAAGAGTGTTGCTCTGGGATGGTGGAGCTCCTAGGATAGCTCTCTCCACACTAACACAAAGCCAATCAGTGGGCGGCATCACCCTCCTAAATCTTCAGTTGTATTATTGGGCATCACAACTCCTGATTGCCAATGACTGGACCTTCTCTTTGCAACAAGAGCCCTCTTGGAACGCTGATTGGCTCGCCATGGCCCCAGAAAGCAATGTACATCACCTTTATGGAGGGAGAGACCTCCCCACCTTTCCCACTTCAACACAGGTGATAATTACAATTTGGAAAAAAGCGACATGTAGACTGGGGTGGAGAAACATGGCAACATTGTGGACCCCCCGTCTGGGATTCAGACCTGTTTAGTAGCTCCATAGAGGGCCACAGGAAGAGGGATCTCTTGGGAATCTCTCAACTGAGCGAGGTCTGGAGGGACGGGGCATTGATACCCTTTGAAGAACTACAGGAGAATATGAGCTCTTGGGGAGTTAATTCCTGTGCAATCAACAGCTCTGATCCCCCCTTGTGAAATGCACTGCATTTCATAAGGAATGTGATTGAGGACGAGTGCACACTAAAATGCAGAGTATTGGGCTCCACTCTGACGAATTATGCAGTGGCCTGAATTTACTTCAAACTATTACATCACAGTCTCCCAACAATGGATCTCCTAAGAGAGAGGTGGGAAAGGGACTTGGGTAGATTGGAGGATGAGGACTGGAGTCAGGCAAGTGGATACCCTTGGGAGGTGGCAATCCAGCAGGCTTCAGACTGAATTAAAAATCTTTCATAGGGCTTAATATACCTAGACCCACTTGTTTCGAATGGCTAGTGTCCCTAGTGACCAATCTCTGCGGAGCTGTCACAGGCGTGGAACCTCGATCCACACTCTTTGGGAATGCCCAAGAGAGTAAGAGACGAGAAGTCGGAGACTCTGGGACTGGAGATACAGCTGACATCACAGCTGGTCACCTTGGGAATCGGGGTGAACAAACTCTGGACCACCATGCGCTAATATTCAGTTACCTGGCACTGATGGTTGCCTGCAGGGATATATTTAAACACTGGGGAACGCCCTGCTTGCCCTACTGCAGTAATGGAAGGAGGGCTTAGACTTGGTGCATGGCAGTGGAAAAAATGGTGTAGCAGACGAGGGGGTAAATGTATAAATGGGACAAAATATGGGCTCAGTGGAGCTCAAGGAAGGAAGAGGGGGAATAGAGAAGCAGTGCTGGGACCCAAATTGGTATAGGATGGAACGAACAGTGCCCTGGTGGCTACTAGTGGGATCGGGCACAATCTTTACCCAGAACCTGGGAAGGCTTGACGGCTATTCCACTGCAGTTTGGTCCGCACAGGACCCAATTTTTGTAACCTATAAAACTGATATTGCACATCTGTCTGTGCAGGCTTGGGGTGGTGGGTGGAGTGTTTATGATGTTTACACCGCTTGAAAAAATTAATAAAGAGATTTTTTTTTAAAGCTTAATGGCTGACAAACAATAAGTGGTACAGTTATGAAGTGTGGACAATAACCATATTGCAAAATGTTTTGCAGATATTCAAAGATAGATGTCAGTGAGCAGGCTAGTCTTAAATGGAGCAAATACTGAGGTCCAAATTGTCAACTCTTTCTTTGGTCAAATTACACTGGGGCTGCTCCATCTCCAGCTTACAATGTGAAACCCTTGTAAAGACCTGCAACTTTTTTCTACAGCACTCAAAGAATATCTTACCTTTTTGACAACTCATCTCAGCTCTGATTTGGATTATCTCTTGTAATCCCGTATATTGGGTTTTTCCTATCCTACACTGTGGCCCTGTTGCAGCCCATACAAATTTGTGCAGCAAGATCAGTCTTTAGACTGTAGCCCTGGAATCATGTCTCCATGATTGTGGCTCCTTGGCACTGGTTACTAGTTCTAGCTGATAGTTACATTTGTGATCCTTAGAATGGCTGATAGGGCAACACAACTGAGAAGCCCTTCATACCCCAAAACACATTTATAGGTTTGCAGAGCAACCTGTATCTGAGCTCCAGGGCAGCCCTGGATATGACAAAATGGAATAAAAGCCAGCCAGTGGTCACTCCATGAGTGTCTGTATGAAAAATCCATGATCACAAAGCCTAAGAAGTACGTTGAAGGCTCATCTGTTTAGGGAAACCTTTTCAAGCAGGATGTAGGCTGCCCGCAGAACAGAGTATTGCTCATTGGTGTTCTCTGTATCAGTAGGTCCAGTTCCTATGCACCCTCAGGTGGCCTAAGAGATTCATGACAGCTCATCTTTGGAGATGTTTTCTAACAAAACTAACATAACATTGTGTTCACATATTGCTGTGGTAAATTTAGCTTTAACTGGAAGATTGATATGGAGGTTGGTAATGGAAGGCAAATGCTTAGCCAACTGAAAGAGAAGTCAAGTAGATGCCAGGGTGATCACACAATAGTTTGTCTGGTCTTTCAAGAGTCCAGAACAAGATTCTCCTGCCTTATCTATATCCTGAATATGTAGTATGACTGCTCCTTTGCTCCAATAAGGTCATGTTAATTTCCAAAAAGACTCTATGAACTTTCTTAGAGAATCAAAACCAAACAAAGAACAAAAGACAGGAGAAGCAACCATTCTCCAGTATTAGGGTATCTTTCATAGATTCACATGCTTGAATCATTCCCCGTCGTCGAAGTGGGAGTCCCACGGTACATAGAAAGCAATAAATAGAGAAAAAACTTTTCTTTCTTCTTTATTTTTTTTTTTTCATTGAAGCCAATAGGAAAAAACATATTCAATTGTAGAACTATCAGCCTCTTTAGAAAGAGCCCAAACTTCAACCAATCAGGCGTGACCACCCTCTTAGAACCCTCAGCACAGAGGCTCAGTCTGTCAGATTTTCTACCGCACGTCGTGTGTAAGGGAGTCTCCCTGAGCTCTGCTCAGTTTTCCATCTCTTCAAGAGAAATCCTTAGAACTTCATTTTTCTTCAAGACTTTTTTCCATCATGTCTACAAGAAAAGGCCTTTTTAGACCTTGTGGGACCTGTGGCAAATTGAGACTTCACTGTGAGGACCCTCACAAGGAATGTATCTATTGCTTACATCCAGAGCACAAGGTCAAGGACTGTAAGATCTGCAGGACCTTTCCTAATAAGACTCTGAGGGACAGAGAAGCTAGGCTCCTACTTTGGCTCCAGAAAAAGAAGGCAAGAGAAGCTCTTTCTGAAGAAGAGAGTGACACTGCAGTGACCTCCAAGAAAAGAAAGAGGTCTGTGGAGAGCCTATCCCCTGTAAGCACTAAGTCAGCCAAGAAGCTGCATGCTTTTAAGGACACCGGGGATCTACCTTCAACATCTAAGGTAGCAAGTGGCAGGGTTCACTCAGAACCATCAACACCTGCTTCTTCTTCAAAGAAGCTTAAAAAGCCTTCCAGTTCTCTACCTTCGTCGACGTCCAAAAAATCTACACCGTTGACGACACCGTCAACGACCGCTCCGTCGACGATAGCTCTACCTGTGACGACGACTACGATGACGGCTACGTTTACAGCCCCTTCGTCTCCGATGATAGTGACTTCATCTCCGCTGTCGTCTACGACGATAACATCGGTGAGTCTCAAGTATGGTCCGTCGTCGTCGCACACTTTGAAGATCGTTAAGAAGCCGTCGACAGGTAAGAAGCTTAAATCTTTACCATCGACGAAGAGATTCAGGAGGTCGCCGTCGGTTTCGCCGACGAAGATTCCATCGACGCACCGGATCGCGAAAACTCTGTCGTTGTCAACCCCGTCGACGGGTGACGCAGTGACATTGGCTTCGTCGACGGCTCCTTCGTCGACAGTGATACCACCAACTACACCGACGGCCCCGTCGACGCCTGCTCCATCGACGCCTGCTCCGTCGACGCCTGCTCCGTCGACGCCTGCCCCGTCGACGAGTGCTCCGTCGACGACAGCTCCGTCGACGGTTTATTTTCCTGGAACTTCTCCTTACCTACCACAAAGGATTTTGCCGGTACAGGTCAGGTCCTCTGTATTACAACCGTCGCATACATCGCCCAGCAAGGTTACACCCGTTCCTCCGCAGCATCTTTTTGCTGATGATGATGATGATGATGGCGATGGGTACTCTGATGACGGATTTTTTCCGGTAGCGCGTAGTCCGTCCGAACTACGTATAAAATGCCAGGAGGAGGATGAAGAGGAGGATCTTCAGCAATTTTCGCACCAACAGGATCAAGGACATCTCGAACAACCAGAACAGACAGTACAAATGCCGGTATCATTGATTAATAACCTTCAGCAAATGATGCAGGACTACTATGCGAGGTTTCCCCCGCCTGGTCCTTCTACACCAGTACAGCCTCACAAGACACCAGTGTCCACTCCAGCTAGACCTTCCACATTACCAGACCCTACCACAGCACCTCCATCGGTTCAAACTATTGAGTCACCGTCATCCGAGGAGGAACAGGAAGAAGGGGAGATACAAGACTCAGACTCTTTAATACCGGAATGGGATGAGTATCAGATTCAGACTCCATCTCCGTCTACACCACCGCCAGTAGACTCTCCTCCTCAGGACATTGGGGGTTTCCATAGTGTCATGGAGAGAGCTGCCAAAAGATTTCAGCTACCGATTACGTCAAAACAATCAGATTGTTTTCTTTATGATTTTAAAGAGGACACTAGAAAATCGGTAAGGGCCATTCCCATAGTCGATTTCATCTGGGAAGAAGGTTTAAAGGTCATGCAGACTCCGTCCTCCATTCCTGCAGTCTTGCCCAGACTAGAAAAGAAATATAAGGCACCTGACAACTCCCCAGCATGCCTAATCAGCCATCCTAAGCCGGATTCGGTTATCTCCCAAGCAGCTCAGAGAAGATCCAGGAATCCGTCAGCTTCTCTGACTGCCCCTCCAGACAAGGAAGGACGGCGTCTGGACTCTATAGGTAAAACATTTTCAACCATGGCTGCCACCACCGTTAGAGCCGCCAACTCTCTAGCAATACTGGGGAGATACGATCGTCAGATGTGGTCTGACATGTCACAATTCATTGACATGATACCTGAATCCAGTAGGGCAGAGGCACGCAGAATTCTTCAAGAAGGAGAAAAGATTTCGGCCGAAATCATAGACTCAGCCATTGATGTTTCTTCTACAGGTTTCAGACAATTGGCCGGTGCTGCGGTTCTAAGACGCCAAGGGTGGCTAAAGGCTACATCTTTTAGACCGGAAGTTCAGTTGAAAATTCTAGACATGCCATATGATGGCGAACTTTTATTTGGAAAACATGTCGACAATGCTTTGCAGTCGATCAAATCAGACACTGAAACAGCCAGGTCACTTGCAACGCTTCAGTACAAAAGGCAACCCTTTCGAGGAGCGAGAGGGAGAGGTACTTTTTCACACAGAGGAGGTTTTCAACAATATAGACCGTACTCCTCTTACCAAGGACAATATCGCTCAACTTATGGCCAGCAGCAACAGCATTCCTTTCGCCAGCAAACATCAGCTCGTTTCAAACAGCAAACGAGAGGAAAGTCTGCTTTCAGACCCAAGGATACGGCTAGAAAGCAGTGACCCTCATCAAGTGCCTGCACCCAGCCCCTGCACCAACACTCGTATAGGGGGCACAATTTCCGGATTTCTACACCAATGGTCCAGAATAACAACAGACAGATGGGTTTTGGATATTATCAGCCGGGGACATACTCTAGAATTCAACCAGTCTCCTCCTCAAGTACCACCAAGAGGCCCCCCCGCCAGCCCATCTCAACGAGCTTATGGAACAGATTGCTATCTTAATGAGCAAGGGAGCAATAGAGATCGTACCAAGAAACCAGAGGGGAATAGGTTTTTACTCCCGTTTTTTCCTTATCAGGAAGAAAAACGGAGACTGGAGGCCTATTCTCGATCTTCGATCGCTCAACAAATAACTCAAGAAGCAATCTTTTCGCATGATCTCTCTTCAAGACGTTCTGAGCCTCCTCAACCGAGGGGATTTTATGACCTCGCTAGATCTTCAGGACGCATATTTTCACATTCCAATTCACCCCAATCATCGGAAATTCTTGCGGTTCAGGGTCGCAGGCATTCACTACCAGTTCAGAGTGCTTCCGTTTGGCCTCAAGTCGGCTCCAAGAGTGTTCACCAAGGTTTTGGCACCAGTGGCAGCCCACCTCAGACAACTAGGGGTGCAGGTGTTCCCTTACCTAGACGACTGGCTAATAAAGGCACGTACAGCGTCGAAGGCTGCCAGAGACACAGAAACATGTCTCTCCCTTTTCGGAGCTTTGAGTTTGACGGTCAATTACCCCAAATCTCACACAGAGCCCACTCAGAACATCACGTTTCTGGGAGCCATCTTGGACACTTTACAAGCGAAAGCCTTCGCTTCACAGGACAGAAGACAGAGACTTCGAAACTTGGCAGCTCGGCAAAAAAAGGTCAGTTTCAGTGCGGACTTACAAGTCTTTTCTAGGGATACTATCGTCTTGCATTCCATTGATAAAGAACTGTCGCCTCCACATGAGGACTCTTCAGCAACAACTAGACAACCAATGGAAACAGACAGAAGGCTCTTTCGACGAGCTAGTACGGATCACCCCTGCAGCGAAACAGGCTTTCAGGTGGTGGAAAGACACTCCCCTAGTCTCGGACGGGCTGTCATTTCTGAAAGACAGGACCATGCACATAGTAACAACGGACGCATCCCTGGAGGGATGGGGTGCTCATTTACAGGATCTTTCCGTGAGGGGAAAATGGTCTATGCAAGAATCAACTCTCCACATAAATGTATTAGAGCTCAGAGCGGTGTCTTTGGCACTCAAATCCTTCCTCATGAACATCAAGGATTCTTCAGTGTTGATAAGGACAGACAACACCACGGTCATGCACTATATCAACAAGCAAGGATGCACAAGATCTCGAGCATTATCCCTGGAGGCGCAGAAGCTGTGGCATTGGGTGATTCAGCAGGGAATCACCATACGAGCAGAACATCTCCCAGGGATCACCAACATCTGGGCAGATGCCTTGAGCAGGAATCGGACCAGCTGCCACGAGTGGGAACTCAATCAATCGGTTCTCGACAATCTCTTTCGTCTTTGGGGCAAGCCCACCCTAGATCTATTCGCGACCAAGGACAACAAGAAATGCCGACACTTCGCAAGCTGGCGTCCGCAGAAGGGTTCGAGGGGGAATGCATTTTTGATCAGATGGTCAGGGATTTATGCATACGCTTTTCCCCCGCTTCCACTCATCCCGAGACTTCTGCTAAAGATGAAGAGGGAGCGATGCAGGATTCTTCTAATCGCTCCGAGATGGCCGCGCCAGTTCTGGTTCACAGAACTTCTATTGCTATCGGAACAACCTCACATTCGGCTGAAGGCAATTCCGGATCTGCTGACAATGAGCCAGGGTCAGGTTCGTCATCCCAACCCGACATCTCTTCGTTTATCAGCCTGGCTCCTGAATTCTATGAATTCGATGGATTGAATATTTCTCCGGAGTGCAGAGAGATACTTGCCTGTGCCAGAGCCCAGTCTACGAATCGCACATACAAATTCAAGTGGAAGAGGTTTTGTTTGTGGTGCGCAGCTTCCAGCATCCATCCTGTAACATCATCCCCTGAACAAATTTTGCCATACTTACTACATTTGGCTAAATCCGGTCTTTCGCATTCATCGATTAAAGTGCATTTGGCTGCCATATCTCGTTACCGACGAACCTCTCAGTCACCTTCACTATGGTCCGCCAGAATAATAAAACAATTTCTTAAAGGTTTGTTCAGAAAATATCCACCAATTCATCGTCCTGCACCACAATGGCATCTGAACATTGTGCTCTCCCAATTAATGAAACATCCGTTCGAGCCTATTCATAGAGTGGATTTGAAGTTCGTTTCTTGTAAAACGGCCCTTCTTTTAGCCTTGACATCGGCAAGGAGAGTCAGCGATATCCAGGCATTTACAATTTCTCCACCTTTCCTTCAGTTCAAGCCAGAGGTGGTCATTTTGAGAACGAATCCAAGGTTTATACCTAAAGTTCCATCATCTTTTCACTTAAACGAACCAGTAGTTCTACGAAAAAAAATTCCAAATCCTCAAACGGCAGCTGAACGAGCTCTGCATTCGTTAGACATTAAGCGCTGTTTAAAGTTCTATATAGAAAGAACAAGTGCTTTCCGTAAATCTGAACAGTTGTTTATCAGCTTTGGAAACTATAGCGCGCTGGATTTCTACTGCCATTCAGTTGACCCACCAGTTGGCGGGAAAGCCATTATCATCTAAGGTCCGGGCGCATTCCACTAGAGCGGTATCCACTTCCACAGCTCTGTTCGCTGGAATACCTCTGGACCAAATCTGCAAGGCAGCGACATGGACGCGTCCTCATACTTTCACCCAGCATTACTGCCTGGAAGCTACGGACAAGGTGGATGCTGCGGTAGGACAAGCAGTTTTGCGCAATTTGTTCACATAAGGTGAGCCTATAAACTTTACCCTCCGTCCGCTGTGTATTATTTCTTATGCAATTTAGAGTATAAGCTTCTTATATGCAGTTAGGAATACACATATTTTCTTTGCTACATGGAGGTATATGTATTTATATTCATCTGTAAATGTTTATGTGGATATGGATAGGTATAATATATACATATATACAGTATATATATATGTATATAGAATAGATGGTTACTACATGTACTTTATAATGATTACTTCTTAATTTGCAGATTTAACTGCTTATATACATTCAGTCAACATGCATTATGTTTATGCATTCTGTTGGTACTACAAGAAAATAATAACTTATCCTTACTGCTGGCTATTCTGATTCAAGCATGTGAATCTATGAAAGATACCCTAGTACTGGAGAAGAAAATAAGTTACTTACCTGTAACTGTAGTTCTCCAGTATTGGTATCTTTCATAGATTCACATGCGACCCACCCTCCTCCCCGGAGAGGCTCACCTTCTGAGATTTTTTCCTGTGTACACTAGTGCGGAGAAATCTGACAGACTGAGCCTCTGTGCTGAGGGTTCTAAGAGGGTGGTCACGCCTGATTGGTTGAAGTTTGGGCTCTTTCTAAAGAGGCTGATAGTTCTACAATTGAATATGTTTTTTCCTATTGGCTTCAATGAAAAAAAAAAAAAAAAAAGAAGAAAGAAAAGTTTTTTCTCTATTTATTGCATTCTATGTACCGTGGGACTCCCACTTCGACGACGGGGAATGATTCAAGCATGTGAATCTATGAAAGATACCAATACTGGAGAACTACAGTTACAGGTAAGTAACTTATTTTCTTCTCAAAGGAGGAGAATCCTGAGGAAATGGTATTGGATGAGGAAGAGCAAGGAGACGTTTAGGTTCGCCGTTTAATAGCAAAGAAGATGTTAGCAGTAAAGCAGATAAAGATGAGGAGACTACACACAGTCGGCCTGGAACACCAGAAGATAATTCAGAATGGAATTAGTTGATTGCACCAAAAGATGTTAGCCTGAAACCTGCACAATATAATTCCCAGGTAACATTGGAAAATGTAAGTCTCTGATCGAGAAAGCTTCTGAACGTTTCAGCCTGCCAGCCTCGGTTTCAGATAAATCTTTTTTTCTATTTGATTTTAAGGAAAACAAAACACACAAAGGCACAAGAGCAATTCCTATATTACTGCATCTATGGGAAGAAGATTTGACAATGATGCAGAATCTAGCAAGTGCATCAGTAATTCTATTGAGAATAGAGAAGGCAGAACATGGGATTCGATAGGGAAAAGAGTAAGGGGCATATATACAAGCCCTAAGCACTGCTTTACACCAAGGCAGCGCTAACCAGTCCCCCACCTGCGCCATATTTACAAAGTGGCGCAATGCAAGCATTGCACCACTTTGTAACCCCTTGTACCACATTATAACTGCAACAAGTTTAATGTATTCAAGGGGGGCATTCTCCCGCAGGGAGGCCCAAAAAAATGGCACTGAAATGTACAATATTTTCCTGTGCCATTTCAGTGTCATTTTTTTACCGCCTTCTCTGGGCAGGCTTTAAAGTTATGCTAGTGCATTAGCCTATGGGCCTCCCTGTGCTTTGCTGGACTAGCGCCATCATTTTTGGCGCCAGTCCTGCAAAGCGCCACAGTACTTTCAAAAATGTTGACGCTATCGTCCTAATGTGCGCCATGGTGCGCTGTATTGTAAATACATCACTACCATGGTGTTGTTAGGGGGTCGCAGGGTGACCCAAGGAAACGGGCGCATCGGAGCCAATAACCCATTTCCTTGTAATAAATGCCCCTAAGTATGCTGGCAGCAGATGCAATTAAGATTGCAAATTCATCAGCAGTTGTAGCGTGATATGACAGGCAGTTGTGGAGTGACATGGCTGCAATCCTACAAAAATTGCTGGGGAAAGATGATAAAAAAGCAAAGGCACTATTGAGTCATAGAGAGCTGGTGCCAACTTCACTAATGTATGCGAGCATGGATGATTCAACTTGCGCATTTAGGCAGGTTGGAAATGCAACAATCATGCGGAGACATGGCTGGTTAAAAAGCACATCTTTTAGGCTGGAAGTCCAGGCACGGGTTATGGATATGCCATTTGATGGTAGTAATATTTTTGGAAGTAAGGTAGATGAGGCCCTTTGGGCAGTAAAGGGGGACACAGAGAAGGCACATTTGCTGGTTATGTTACAGGGTAGGCAGCCGTACAGAGGGTGTAAAAGGCAATTCCTTCACCAAGGACAACAAGGTTCTTATTATCAACCATACAGGCAGAGTACATCATATGGCCAGTACAGTTCCTATTGACATTAAACAAGACAGCAGAGAGGAGAAGGCTATAGAAAAATTCAGGTTAGAGACAGGAAAGGAAAACAGCCTTCTAGGTTTGAGGCAAAGGCGGAAGATCATGGCTTTCTAGAGAAAGGAGCCACCGACATTCAGCGGCAGGTCAAGGGGAGGATGCTGTTTTACTACAGAGATTTGCAGCAAATAACAGCCAAATGGGTTTTGGATATTGCAAAACAAGGGCATGTTCTAGAATTTATAGAGGAAGCACCATCAGACATGCCAATGAGAGTAAAGCACAGACATTTATGAGAATTGTGGAAAGAAACAGCAACATTTCATAAGAAAAAAACAATCAAGAGGGTGCCAATGAAAGAAGTATACAAGGAGTTCTACTTCAAATTCTTTCTCATTTTAAAGAAATCTGCAGAATAGCATCCAATATTGGATTTGATAGAACTTAACAAGTATATAAAAACAGTTTCTGCATGGTCACATTACAGGAAATACTTCCATTTATAAAGAAAGGAGATTTTCTAAGCACAAAAGACTTGGAGGGGGCATATTTCAACTACTGATTAACAAGAAACACAGAACATATCTCCATTTTATGGTGGCAGGACAACACTATCAGTTCAAAGCTCTCTCTTTTGGTCTTAGATCAGCTTCTCAGATTCCTACAAAATTCATGTCTCCAATAGCAGCCTTTATAAGGAGAAAGAGGGAGGGTATGGTGTATCCATACCTGGTCGATTGGCTTATAAAAGCACGTAAATGGAGAAAGAACAGAGAAATAACAAAGTTGACCAAGAAAGTGCTCATGCACTTAGGCCTTGCAATAAATATGAACAAGACAAAAATATAACCCATTCAAGATTTGGTGTTTCTAGGAGCAAGATTGAGAACGGTGAAGGGGATGGTAGGAAGCTGATAAAGCAGATGACAACTCTGATAGGAAGGGAAGGGTTACTGTTAGGCTGATCAAGGTGGTGTTGGAGATCATGTCTTCATGTTTTTTTTTTTTTATATGTCATTGCCGTCTCCAGATGAGAGTAATTCAGGAAGAGTTGAGCAGGCAATTGCAGCAGGAAGATGGAGATTTGGAGATTATGATCAAAATAACTCAAAATATTTAAGGAAGCTTTTCGCTGGTGTAAGAGGAGTGCAGATCTTTTCAGAGGAGAAAGTCTGCAAATGCAAAAACTGCAGAAATAACTGACTAGGGATACTTCCATGACTGATTGGGGAGCACATCTAGACAACAAGATTTTTCATGGTGTTTGGTCAGAGGAGGAAAAGAGATTATACATAAATGTGTTAGAATTGAGGGCTGTGTGGCTGCAGTTAAAAGCCTTTCAGCGGTTAGTGAGGAAGTGTTAAGTAATGATAAGGACAAACAATATGACCACAATGTACTATATACGAAAACAAGGAGGCACAAAGTCATTGATTCAATTGAAAAAAGCACAGAAAATATGGAGATGGGCCATTGCCAACAGAGTATTGTTGATGACGGAGCATAGTCCAGGAATAGACAACAAACAGGCAGATGGATTAAGCAGACAACATGCGGATACTCATGAGTGGGAAAGAGACTTGAAGCAACTGGAAAGAGTATTTCAGAGTTGGGGAAAGCACGAGTGGGATATGTTTCTCATGGATCAGAACAGCAAATGCAAAAAGTTTGCAAGCAGATGGTTTTGCTCAGGATCGCAAAGGCAATGCATTTTCTATAGATTGGAAAGGAAAATCTGTTTATGCGTTTCCTCCTAAACCATTGATTGCAATTGTATTGTGCAAGGTGAAGAAAGAGGGTTTCAAAGCAATCTTAGTAGCGTCAGCATGGCCACGTCAACATTGGTATGTAGACCCGTTGGAGCTGTGTGTGGGCAGGCCAGTGGAGTTCACGCTGGATGCAAAGTTCCTTTCCAAAAACAAGGGACAGGTGCTTTCACCACAGCCCAAAATCGTTGCACCTGAAGGCATGGCTCATCAGGACTTAGTATAATATGAAATGGTGACAGTTTGTGCTATTGGCACATGAACCAATTCTGTATCCAGTATGTATTTTTACCATATTTACTGCATTTGACAAAATCAGGATTGTCTTATGGGTCAGTGAGAGTGCATCTTTCAGCAATTTCAAGATTTCTTAGAAAACCTGACAGAATGTCTTTATATTCACACAGGATAATTAGAGAATCTAGAAAAGGTTTATTTAGAGTATTTCCACCAGTGCAGAGGATGCCACATTAATGGGAACTGAACATAGTGTTAGCAGGTTTGATGAAGGCTTTATGTGAGCCAATCCACAAAGCAACATTGAAGCATTTGACATGGAAGACTGTTTTTTTTATTGGCCAATACATCAGCAAGGAGAGTAGGTGAATTAAAAGTGTTAAGTGGCAAGTATTTAACATTTACAAATGATAAAGTGACATTGATGACAAATCCAAAATTTATACCCAAAGTGCCAACCACTTTTCATCTAAAACAAAAGATAACATTGCCGACCTTTTTTGCAAAGCCAGTAACGACAGTTGAAAAGGCTTTGCCTTCATTGGACATTAAGCGATGTCTAACATTTGTTTCCAGGCTACTAAGGATATAAGAGATACAGATCAGTTGTTTGTTGCATAAGGTCTGGGAAGAAGAGAAAAGGCAGTGTCCAAACAGATGATTGCACGATGCATTGGGGAATATGTTGTTACAGCTCATACATTAATGAACAGGCCACTGACACAGAAAGTCAGAGTGCATTCAACAACAGCAATGGCAGTGACAACAGCTTATATATAGCAGGAGTATAATTGGAAGATATTTGCAAAGCAGCAACATGGAACACAACACATGCTTTTGTAAAACAATATTGTGTAGACCTGCAAGTGAGCAAGGAGGCAGTGATGAGTCAAGCAGTTCTCATGAATTTGTTTGCATAAGGTAAGCCTCATTTCCCTCCTTCCACAATTGTGAATTGTGTACTACTGTGTTAATCTGGTATGCAAGCATGTGAATCTATGAAAGATCCCATGCTGGAGAAGGAAATACGTTACTTACCTGTAATTCTGATTCTCCAGCATTGGTATCTTTCATAGATTCACATGCAGCCCTCCTCTTTTAAGAGGCTTCCAAATGAAAGAAGAAAGTGAAGAGGAACTAGCTGTTTCGAAAATCTGACAGTTGGACGCATCAGTGGGAGAACAGTTTGGTGTGGTGGGTACTGAATGGCTGAGGTTTGGATCATAATAAAGAAGAGGATAGGTTGGAAAATGTTGCATTGAGTTCAATGTAAAGGAATGCTTATATGTGTACTGCTGTTGTCAATGTATACCTGGGCTGGGGCGGCTCCTTCGATATGGCGAAGGAGCGTCACCCCCCTGGTCAAGAGCCAGGAGATGAAGGCCGGCCAAAAACACACGTGCGCACTTAGGTTTCTCTAACCCAGCTGTATACACAGTCGGGCTGGAGAAACAGCACAGACCTCATGCTTCACTGCCACTCAGACCAATCCTGGCGCTGCTTACATGCTATTTCTGATGGATACA
Organism: Pleurodeles waltl; assembly: GCF_031143425.1. Lineage (NCBI taxonomy): Eukaryota > Metazoa > Chordata > Amphibia > Caudata > Salamandridae > Pleurodeles > Pleurodeles waltl. The sequence continues at coordinate 1,752,670,898 of NC_090444.1, forward strand.
ACTACCTGTGGATTCCTCACCTTATGAATTCTCCCAATGCGCCTGCATTCGACGGACATATTCTTCCCAGCTCTCCACGTCGACGAGGACATCACAATTGGCCGACTCCCACGCGACTCTGTCTGACGTCATCGTGGCAATAAGAGGTCCTCGCCGGCGTGCTGACGTCAGTTCCCTTTTTTCCGTGCCTTCGAAGCATAAAGTTTTTTTTTTTTTTTTTTCTAGCTCTTGGGGAGCTACTGTTGTTGAAGGTGTTTAATTGTTACAATGTCTCCTCCTCTAAAGTCCGGTTTCAAGCCTTGTCGGGAGTGCGGGGGTTGCATGTCTGTGACTGACCCGCACAATGAATGCCTGTGGTGCTTGAGTTATGAGCATAACGTGGAGGAGTGTGGTTTATGCCAGAGAATAAACCCGAAGGCGCTCAAGGAGAAAGAGGCCAAACTGTTTTTGGCCAAGTCGAAGAAGAAGGAGAAGCACAAGAAACGGAGTCGGCATGATTCCCGGCATCGTTCGGATAGAGGTCGGTCTCGTTCGAGGTCTCCATCCAGTTGGCGTCGTGCAACGTGAGAGGTTTTTCCGACGGTGTCTCCACAACCTCAGAGTCCTCCGGCTTCTCCGGCGCCGTCCGTCTTCGAGGTGGTTGGGCCTCAAGAGAGTCCTCACTTCTCGCCTGGAGTGCAGTCGGACGTTACAGATCCGATGCCGATGCCACAGGAGGAACAGGGGTATCCTGCCTTCCCTACTCCGGGTGCAGATCCGGCAGCATTTTTAAATGCCATGTTTAACATCTTTAATTCCATGGCCCCTGGTGGTGCACCGCCTAGTCCCACAGGTCCTTTGGCCTTTTCAATGGGCACTCCGGCTCCATATAAACTGGGGCCTTTTATGCCCTTTTATCCTGTGGAGGGTGTTGGTCCAGTGCTGGCACCGATACCGTTGGTATCGCCTGGAAGACCCTTGACGCCGGTGGCTTCACCTGCTAGACCAGTGGTGCAGATGACGTCGCCCCATGTTCAATCGACGCCGGTGAAGCGGGCCCGTGTGTCCACGGCACCGATAGATTCGGTTCCGGTGTCGGATGGATCTGGGGATCGGGGTGTGTCTCCTGGTCCGCGTCAGCCGAGGTCTTCGTCGACGAAATCCATGTTGACGCCGAGAATAGAGGCCAGGTTAAGGGCCCAGGTTAAGGGCAAGGAGAAAGGCCCTGAGGCTCTTAGAGGAACAGGAATTCCAAAGACGACTCGTGGAGGAAGGAGAAATTGCTGAGCCCCTGGTGGACTATCAGGGCTTGGACCCGACAAGTGGATTAGACACTTCCCCTGAGTGGGATCTAGCCTCTCCAGGGGAATTTACAGAGGAGGCGGCCTCATTTCATACTGTGGTAAGGAAGGCGGCAACATTTCTGGACCTCCCACTACCATCTGCAGAGGTCAAGACTAACATTTTAACAGAGGTCCTCCATCCTGCTTCAGCTGCTGAGGAGCCACTACTGCCTTTTAATGATGCTCTTACAGAGCCTATTCTAGAAGTCTGGAGGAAGCCTGTTACTTCGTCTGCTGTTAGCAGATCAGTTGCAAGGAGGTATAGAGTGGCTCCGGGGGACTGGGGTTCCTGTCACGACATCCGACTCCAGAGAGTTTGATGGTCCAGGCTTCATCTTCGTCACATTCGGCTCCTGGTTCCTTCCCTGGAAGCCTTCAGACAGGGAATCCAAGAGTATGGAGCAGTCTGCCAAAAATACCTTTTCATCATGCAGTATGGCCCTCGAATCTGCCAATGCAACTTGTGTTCTGGGCAGATACATACATGCCGTGATGGATGCGGCCAAGGCTGTGCTACCTGATCTGCCTTTGGATATGCAGGGACTCCTGTCAGGTGCTCAGGCTGCTGCTACGCAAGTTATCCAGACAGGTCTGGACACTACAGACTCTGTGGCCAGGGCGATGGGCACTTCCATTGTCACCAGAAGACATGCATGGTTGAGGTCTTCTGGGTTCTTAACGGATGTCCAGATGACCCTTTTGGACCTGCCCTTTGATGGGGCCAAATTGTTTGGGGCTAACGCTGACTCTGCCTTAGAGCGCTTTAAAGAGAGTAGAGCTACTGCCAAATCCTTAGGCCTGCAGGCTTCCACTGCTACCCCATTCAGATCTTTTAGGAGCTTTACGTGGTTTGGACAAGGAACTTCCTTTTGTGGGAGACCCCAACCGGCAGGCCAACAACCCTCAAGTCTGCCCTATAGATCCTATAGAGGGTGGGATAGGGTTATAACATGAGGGGCTACCCAGCAGCACTCTTCCTCTGGGGGGTGCAGCAAGGAAAGCAGCCTTAGTTCTTTGCCCATTGCGTCTCATGCTTCTCCTGTAGGGGGAAGGCTATTTCATTTTCTCCACGAGTGGGAGTTAGTCACATCGGACTCCTGGGCCCTCACCATTGTGGGGAAAGGTTATGCCCTTCCTTTTCGGGAGTTTCCTCCGCCCATGTTGTTACAGCTGGAAGTTCTAGGCCTTTTATCGAAAGGTGCAGTAGAGTTGGTTCCAGAGCAGGAGAGGGGTCACGGTTGTTATTCAAGATATTTCCTGATCCCCAAGAAGGATGGTCATCTGAGGCCTATCCTGGACCTGAGGGTTTTGAACTAGTTCCTCAAACAGGAAAAATTCAAAATGCTGACTCTAGCACAGGTGCTCCTAGTGTTGAACAAGGAGGATTGGATGGTGTCTGTCGACTTGCAGGATGCTTACTTTCATATCCCTATTCTGAAGTCGCACAGGAAGTATTTCCGGTTTGTGGTGGGGTCGCAACACTACCAGTTTGCGGTCCTTCCTTTTGGTCTTACTTACTTCAGTACCTCGAGTCTTCACGAAGGTGATGGCGGTGGTTGCAGCAAGTCTCAGGAGGAAGGGAATAGCGATATTCCCTTACCTGGACAATTGGTTGATCAAAGCCAAGTCTCCAGGGCTCGTGCTGCATCACCTGCAGATGACAACCCCGTTGTTGTTCGATCTGAGATTTTCGGTAAACGTGCCCAAATCTCACCTGGAGCCCTCTCAGCACCTCCTGTTCATAGGGGCAGTACTGGACACAACATTGAATCAAGCCTTTCCTCCTCCTCAGCGGATTCAGGACAATCAGGCATTGGTTCCAATGTTTCAAAGTGGAGCGGTCGTTCCAGTCCTCAAGGTCCTTCGTCTGCTCTGTCTGTTCGCTTCATGCATTCTGTTGGTCACTCATGCATGCTGGCATATGAGGGCTCTTCAGTGGTGCCTCCGCAGGCAGTGGTTTCAACACAGAGGGGATCTTGAGGAGTCGATAAAGATCTCCAGAGACACTGCAGCGGATCTACAATGGTTGGCTGTGGACGGCAACCTTTCCCAAGGAAGGCCATTTTCACTACCGCCTCCAGTGGCCACGGTTATAACGGATGCCTCCACTCTATGGTGGGGAGCTCATCTGGGGGACCTGGAGATCAAGGGTCATTGGTCTCCAGCGGAACAGATGTTTCATATCAATCTGTTAGAATTGCGAGCGATACGTCTGGCTCTCAAGGCCTTCCTCCCCTCCCTTCTCGGTCAGTCGGTCCAAGTCCTGACGGACAACACTACTGTGATGTGGTACATCAACAAGCAGGGAGGAGTAGGGTCGTACCTTCTCTGCAGAGAGGCTCTGCAGCTCTGGTCCTTGGCACAGGACCATTGCATTTGCTTCGTAGCAAATCATTTGGCCGGGGTTCTCAATGTTTGTGCAGACAGTCTCAGTCGGCACTTCTCGGCCGATCACGAGTGGCGTCTGCATCCAGACCTGATCCTTTACACCTTCTGGTTGTGGGGATTTCTTCAGGTAGACCTGTTTGCCACTCGGGAGAACATGCACTGCCCATCGTTCTGCAGCCTCCAGTATCCAGTGCAAGGAGCGTCGGAGGACGCGTTTCAGATGCCTGGAATGGCCAGTTGCTTTACGCGTTTCCCCCCTATACCCTTGATTCCTTGGGTTCTGAGGAAGATTTGCCAAGACCGGACCCAAGTCATCTTAATAGCTCCAGATTGGCCGAGAAGGGTGTGGTACACAGACATTCTCCAACTCTCACTGTGCCCTCCGCTCCGTCTCCCTAACAGGGCAGACATCCTCTCGCAGTCGCAGGGGCAGGTTCTATACCCCCACCTCCAGAGCCTGCACCTTCATGCCTGGAGATTGAACGGTGCAGTCTTTTTCTCTCCCGCCAGAAGTTATTTTATCGGCCAGGTGACACTCCACCAAGACTATCTATGCTGGCAGATGGGCAAAATTTGTTGCTTGGTGTGAAGAGAAGCAAATTGATCCCTTACGAGCCCATTTGTCGGAGGTTTTATTGTTTGCATTGTCCTTGGCGCAGAAGGGTTGTGCAGTTGCGACTGTCAAGGGCTATTTATCGGTACTGTTTGCCTTTCTGTGCCTTACTGATCATCCTTCTTTGTTTAAGTCTCCTATAGTTGTAAGGTTCTTAAAAGAGCTAACTAATAGGTTTCCTCCCACTCCGTTTGTTATGCCTCAGTGGATTTGAAATTGGTTCTCACTTTTCTGATTGGTTCACCGTTTGAACCTTTGCATTCTTGCCCGTTAAGGCTTTTGGTTTTGAAGACAGTTTTCTTCATAGCCATCACGTCTGCTAGGCGTGTGAGTGAGCTTCAGGCTCTTAGTGTTAAACCCCGTTTCACATCCTTTCACGCAGACAAGGTGGTGCTGAGAACCAGGGCGGCTTTCCTACCAAAGGTACTTACTCCTTTTCATATGGGGCAATCCATAACTTTTACCCTCCTCTCCATCCATCGAAAGAGGAGGAGAGACTGCATCGGCTTGACCCAAGGAGAGCTTTGAGCTTTTTTATTGAAAGGACAAGAGAGTTTCGAGTGTACAATCAACTCTGCATTGGCTATGTGTGGAAGAGGAAAGGCAAGGCCGTCCGCAAGAGAACACTGTCCAGGTGGGTCATTCTTTGCATTAAAATCTGTTATTCTTTGGCAAAGAAGGTTCCTCCTGTTGGAATTAGGGACCATTCCACAGGGGCTAGGTCTGCCACTTCAGCCTTGGCTAGAGGTGTTCCAGTGGCTGACATTTGTAAGGCTGCAACTTGGGCTTCCCTCCACACTTTTTCTAAGCATTATTGCTTGGACTCGAAAGTGAGGAGGGACAGGCATTTTGCACGGTCTGTGCTGCAAGATTTCTTGGTGTGACCACTCAGGCACCTACCTCCGAGTGCGGTACTGCTTTGGAACTCTATTCACAAGGTGAGGAATCCACAGGTAGTTGTATCCATCATAAAAATAAGTTACTTCCCTTCGGTAATGCTTTTTCTGGTGGATACACTAGCTACCTGTGGATTCTTCACGGTCCCACCCACCTCCCCGTTGCCTGTCTGGACATACCAAGTTTTCTTTGGGTGAATATGTATATATATATATACTGTTTATATTTGAATAAATATTATGCATTATATTTGATTGATGTATTTATGTTGAGTATGTGATGTCGGTGATCACCTGTTCGCCTCAAAGGCACTTAAAAAATGGTGAAAACTGACATCAGCACGCCGGAGAGGACCTCTTATTGCCACAATGACGTCAGACGGAGTCGCGTGGGAGTTGGGCAATTGTGATGTCCTCGTCGACGTGGAGAGCTGGGAAGAAAATTTCTGTTGAATGCTGGCACACTGGGAGAATTCATTAGGAAGGTGAGGAATCCACAGGTAGCTAGTGTAGCCACCAGAAAAAGCGTTACCGAAGGTAAGTAACTTATTCGTTTAGCATGTAAGCAGTAACAGGATTGCTGGGGAGCCTTTGCTGGTGACCACATAGAAGGAAGAGGAGAATGAGCCAGCAGGAGACGGCGGCAAGGTAAGTTTTTATATTTTTATTTTCCCACCTCCATCTCCGTCTCCGCCTTCCCCTTGAGATTTGCGGCGGCGGCTGTTTCCAGTCTAACGACAGGGAAGGATTCAAGCATGTGAATCCAAGAAAAATAGCAATGCTGACGAACCAGAGTTACAGGTAAGTACTTACTTCCTTCTTACTCATAAGTAGTGCAGTTTATTCAACATCCTGTCTAGATGCTACAGTTTGCATTGATTTATAACTAGATTACCACTGCCAAAGCTATAGAATATATATATATATATGTTTCTTTCCCCTTTGTTCTTTGTATCATTATTGCCTTCGCTGATAAGTAAGCCAGTTGATTCAGAGACCATGGCAACCCTGCAGATTTAGATAAGAGAAGTAGAGAATGCGTTGAAATTCAAAAACTTATGTGCAGCAATTTCCTTATTTTGCAGCAAGCTGGATTCAGATACTGAGGTAGCATCTACAGAAAAACCAGCAAAGCAGTCACCATTAGAGAAGATAGCAGAGCAGCCATCCATAGGGAAGACAGCAGAGCAGCCATGTGCAGTGAAGACAGCAGAGCCTTCATCTTTAGAAAAGACAGTAGGGCAGTCATGCTTACAGAAAAAAGAGCAGTTAGCATTGCAGACAGTACCAGAGCAGCCATGTCCGCTGAAGACTGCAGAGCAGCCATGTCCGCTGAAGACACCAGAGCAGCCATGTCCGCTGAAGACTGCAGAGCAGCCATGTTCACTGAAGACTGCAGAGCAGCCATGTTTATTGAAGATTGCAGAGCAGCCATGTTCACTGAAGACAGAAGTGCAGTCACCTTTACAAAAAACAGCAGAGCTGGCAGTTGCAGTCAAGCTAGTTACAGAGCAACCATCTACAGAAAAGGCAAATGCAGTGATGCAGGCTGCAGGGCAGAAATCTCTGGGATTCGGCAAAGTTTGTGGGTGCCAGTCAACCTGTACAAAGTGGTGAGCAGTAACAATGTAGGGTGTTTATACAGTCAAAATGTAGCTTCAAGGAGCAGCAGAGCAATATACATAGTACTAAGAGGTACATAGAAGAGTGTGGATACGCTATCCATTTAATACTCCGTGCAGACAGATTAATTGATCGACACATTCATCGATTAATTCATACATTCATTGATTAATGTGCAATTGCAGAATAGGTAAAGTAAGCTAGTCATGGTGGGTGGCTCACTCCACAGACCTGTGCACCATTGGAGTGTTAGTGCTTACACGAGAGGGTTAGAAAGAGCAGAGAGATATTAGGTTCTTTCGGATGTGGTTAATATTGTTCAGGATTAGCTAACTACAGGTAAAGCAGGAATATAGATGTTTTTAGTTCTCTCCTAAATTGGAGGTGGATGGGCAGTCTTAGATGCAAGTGCTCGGCCATTCCAGAGATTACCTTAAAGGCCCTCGTTATGAGTAGCTTGGGATATCCAATTTGGCTGGTAACAGGAGTGGCCACTCCAGTAGTCAAGAATGTATTATCAGGGCAAAATGTCGAGGTCATACCTTGAGGAATTATGTGCAAGAATCCGTGCAAAAACACTGATTCTGCATTATAGAATCTTCACTAATAGTAATAAATGTAGAATATTTCCACCAGAGTGCGGGGTCCCCAGAACACTTCTTTTTCCCTAAAATAGTAAAATAAAATCTTCACTCAAGGCAGACGTCTTAAAGTAAGTCACAAATGTGTCATAGACTTAAGCAGGATGTCTTTGCTGATTTGTTCTCATTGAAATAACAAGTTTAAAGAATAACAAAAAAAGGCTACAGTGCATTATCCAGCTGAATGTTAGTTCCTCATGTGCAACCCTGCATTAGAGTAGGGAAAAATGAAGAGAATTAATGTTTGCTAGGTTAATGTGCATCAGGTCAAAAAAAGGAACACTACTCCTTTAAGACCTCAGCAACTTCCCTCTCCCAGCATGCACTTTTGCCTCACAGCCTTGGTTCTTTTTTTCTGGTGCATGCTGACTGTATCCTCGTGTACTCCAGATACATTTTCTCCTAAATTCTTGAGATATTTGTCTTTCAAACCACATATTTCTGACTTCACTCAGCTTGTTTTGGTAACTTATCAACAGAACACCCTTTCTTCCCATATTTATGAGGTCATTTTTTTCTCACAATGCCTTCACGTTTTGTGAGGTGCCCTGCTGATGGGAAGAAGAAAGCATCTGTCTGTGTGTAGTGTGTCTTTCACCTACAGATTCAGTTAAGTCCTATGGGTTCTTCCACAAAACATCCTGAAGAACCCTGAAAGACAGGTAAGGCATTAAGGGGCAGCTGGAAGATCTCAAGGCAGAGGGAGTGCTCAACAAAGGTGGGAGCCCTTAGTTCAGACATGATTCAGGATCATTTGCAATTAAGCAAAATATCTGTGGGTGGTATTGCAGGCCCAAACTTACTGAAGATTTGTTCTGTTGTTAGTGCAAATCAAAGCAGCAGAAACAGCAGCAACAATGAACTGTAATTTGCAATAGCTATTTTGTGCCAAGAGTTGACCCTGGTGCAGCCACCAAAACTGCTTTACAACAACCCCGTATTAAGCTAAGCAAAAGATGACGCATCTGGGCGGAACCACAGGAATCATAGATTTTTGGCACACAGCTAGATCTCCTTGATTTCCGTCATCTGGTTTTGCACCAAATCCTACCTCCGGATGAAGCCAGGTGGAACAAAGGGGTTCAAGTAGTACATCACTTAAAATGTAATTTGTTACTTCGCCGCCGGGACACTGCTTCCATATCGCTGCCCATTTGGGACCACTTTTGCATAGATAGGCTCATGCTACACACCAGGCAGTGCAGCATCGTCTCCCTTGGTTTAGGTACACCTCCTTTTGGCGCCGGGTGTCCTCTTCCTGAAGGTATGGACCATTGCCCTCAGGTATTTTGCCCTAGTGATTGCTAATTTTTGCATGAGCCCTTGAGACTTATGCCAGGTCCATTTTTACTCATGGTTCTTGGGCTTGGTTTTATCTCGAGTCCTTATGATGATCCCATAACCTCCTTAGGGATCGAAATGTCGACTGAACCTGCAGAGCCTTAACTATATTGTTGATTATCCAATAATGGGCTGTGCTATTCCTGTTTTTAGATACGCACTTTGGATCACTATTGTCGTGTGTATCGATGATAAAGCACGTTTTTCACTCATATCCACTGAGCGGTTATACAATACTTTAAAAAATATATATATTTTATGGATTATTGTTTGGAATAAATAATTATTTGTTTGAGAGCATTGTTGCATTTATATGTGTGGGTATAATTGTTTTGTATTACAGTGTTTACCCAATGTTCCCTTGTTATGTAGAAACATAGTGTAAGGTGGAGCATCAAGCAGAACAACCATTTATAGCATGAGAGCGAATGATGTAATCGACGGGTAACTTTTCCTGAATGTAGTTCCAAATTATTTTTTGTCTTTCCTGAAATGCAGCACTTCCTGGAGGTAAGCATAGTATATCTGAGTCATAATTGTTATGTTCTCTGATAGCTTATTTGGCCAGCAGTTATAATGATTTTTTTGAGAACATTTACTCAGAACAGCAGAGATGTAACAACCTTTGGGCATTCATCCTTATCACATGATCCGGAACAAAGAACAAACTCTGAGAGGCAACTGTCGGTCCAGTGCATCATGAGGAGTGAAAGCTCCTGGAATCCTAAAGGGACAGGAATCTATTTTCACAGCATTCCGATTTGAAAACCTATCAGGCTGCACTTTTCCCTCAATGGTAGATAATTCATCTTCATTTTTCACTCCTGATGCTGCAGTTTTCTGAAGGCTGGCAATCTATATTTCTGAAATCCTTTTCCTTTTTTAAGCTTCTGAACGGTGCTGCTCATGATATGGACATCTAGCACCATCTACGAATTCTGTGTAGACAAGTATACTAAGCCCTGATTTATACTTTTTGGTGCAAAACTGCACTAACCAGTTTTGCACCAAAAAGTTTAGCATAGGCTTGCACCATTTCTGTGCACCAGCCGGGCACCATATTTATGGAATGGTGCAAGCTGGTGCAAATGGTAGGCTAGCGTAAAAGAAAATTATGTTAGTCGGGTGGGGCTTGCGTTATGGAAGAAGGGGGTTTTGCACCGAGAAATGACGTTAGGCAGGTTTGAGTAAAAAAAAAAAAAGACTCTAACCTCCCTAGAGTTGTTTTCTGATGCAAAACCATCCATACCACATTTCTCCTGTCTTAGAAAAGACAGGAGTCATGCCCACTAGCCCAATGGTCCCCTGGTCCCCTGGTCATGGCCATTGCACCCAGTGCCATGTAGGGGTGCCCATTTCAGGGCCCCCAATAGTACTTTAAAAAAATAATAAAATACTTACCTGTACTTACCTGGGATGGGGTCCCCCATCCTCCGCTGTCCCTCTGTTGTGGGTGTCCCTGGGGCCTAGGGAGGGCACCTCTGGTCTTATTCCATGGTGTTCCACAGGTCCCCTTAACGCCTGCCCTGTCTCGGGTGTTAATAAAAGGTCATTTTTTGACCCCTTCTACCTCCGGTGCGTGATTTTAGCATGGGGGCATAAATATGGTGCTAAGTCATAGAGTCACGGGAACGCCTACTTTGCATCTTATTGACACAAAGTAGGTTTCCACGTCCCAAAAATGACTAACTCCAGAAATTTGGCGCTAGACGGGTCTAGCGCCAAAGTATAAATATGGAGTTTGTTTTGCACCGAAGTGGCGCCAAAAAAAATGACGCAAATTCAGTGCAAAACAAGTATAAATATGCCCCTAAGTGTTCCAGGGCATAAACATGCAGTGATGAATTATTCTAATGCTCATTGCTTTAATGACTATACCTACACTGCAGGACCAGTAAGTAACCATTTCTTCTGTTTCATTTGGATGGGGAAAGTTGCTTCCAACATTTGCTTGTGTATGTTAGCACGAGTCAAACCTAAAATCAGGGGTGGCTCCTCCATTAGGGCGGAGGAGCATTGCCCCTCCCGCCAGCAGAGGCAGCTGCAAACTGTGTTTATTATCATTTTCCTTAAAAGGGGAGGGGCCATGGGAGTGACGTGTGTGTTTGGCGGGCCGTCTCTGGCCGGCCAAGCACACATGCACACAGGGCTCGCTCCAGCCCAGCAACATACTTGGTGAGCTGGAGAGAGATTACACAGGCTCCCAGTCTGCCTGGTAGTACCCTGGCTTTGAGCAGCGTCAGGATTGGCCGCAGGACAGGCTGGGAGCCTGTGCCTGCAGCAAGAAGACGGAGGAGTGGCGCAACGGCGAGGCGGTAAGTGTTTTTTTTTCTTTATTTAATTTTAATCCCCCCGCCGTGGCCGCCCTGCCCCTCCTGCGCCCCACAAGCCTCCATTGCCCAAAATACCAAGAATGAGGTTGTGTAGTTATGTAGTGAAGAGCTATGTGATGACAATTCCTGGGCCAAAGAACTACTCCAACTAAATTAGATTCAGAAATGACTGCACTCTCGCTCAGTCACCAGATTGACTGGATCTTTGCTTTCCAGTGTCTATCACCTGAAAGTTTTACCAAAAAAGAAGTTTCCTCTGCCTCACTCTGTTAGGTAGGATATAAGTCCTGGTATTCCAATGGGGGGCCCCCGTGTAGACTACAGCGAGTCCCTATACCCCAGTCTTTCCAAATGCACTTCACATAGTACAGAATGTGGTGGCTAACCTTGCCACCATTACATGTAGATTTGATCATGCAGTTACCCATTGCATAACCTTGCCAGCAGTACACGTACATTCGATCATACAGTTCCCCATTGCAGACACACCATTGGTTCTTTTCTAGGGCATCCCCAACAATAGGGGTAAGCACTGAATTGTCCCGCTGGGATCCCAGATCACTTTGCAAAAATCTCTCTTTCTCTCCATTAAAAAAAAAAATATATATATATATATATATATATATATATATATATATATATATATACATACGCACACACTCAAACTTTTTAATATAGAGAAATAACACATATATACAATAAAAAATTGACTTTGATCCTAAACAAGGCTAAGCATGGCCACATTTCATTTGTTTTTCATTTTACAAGTGTCTCTAGTTATAGTAAAATAGTCACTATATGTAAAGTAGCTAGAAATGTCACTTACAAACCCCTTCTGAAAAAGGAAAAATAAAGGGAATGCAGGGCTGTGCTAGAGGGTAGGGTGCACAAGTGAAGCAGTAAAAAGGCCTTTATGGGCCCTTCCCTTCCCCCAATGTCTCAGCCTGCCCCAGAGGTGACAGGGCAGTTCAATTTTCCAGCTCCTGGAAATAGAATCCTAGAGCACTGAGCTTGCCCTTTTTTTTTTTTAGCCTTTTTTGGCTTTTTTCGCTCTATAAAAACCTTTAAAATTTGATTTAATCCACCTCACTTGATGTCCCTTAGGATTAGAAAGGTTTTTCACCTGTTTTTCTGATTGGATTTATTAATTTTTTCCTGTCAGAATGCCTTCACGTTTTGTGAAGTGCCCTGTCTGCGGTACAAAAAGTCCAATCAGATCCCCATGAGCTCTGTATTGTACAGCTTCTTAAGGATCATCATCCTGAAGACTGACGGAACTGATATTGTCAAAAAAGAACAGACAGAAAATCAAACTACATGGCCTGCAAGAGAGATCAGAAGGCAGCTTTAGAATGTCATAAGGGACAAGCAGATGTTTTCCTTAGCACCTTACTCTCACTTAAAGGACTACCCAAGAGGTAGATGTAAAGAGAGTCAAGGAAAAGACAAAAGACACATTCTTGTTAAACGGCAAGACAAGGCCCTCTAAGTTAAGGAAACTGTAGCAACATGTTTCCAGTCGAGACATGGTACATCCATGACTTCAAAGGCGACATCAAGACGGCACAGTAAATTGACATCAAAACCACGGTGTCACCTTCATCAACATAAAAAAAGACAATCTCCAACACCATCTACTACTCCCTTACCTTTGAGGTCACCACAGAGTCTGAAGTCACCAATGATACCTCAGGCCTCAAGATTGCTCCTAAGGAGACACAGCAGAAAAGGAAGTCACTGAATAGTTCCAGATCTCCAAAAAGATTATCTTGTTGGCCACCAAGGTACTTTAGACACTGTAGTGGACTGTAAGGTTCCATTAGGACCTCTAGAAAACATGGCCCCCTTTAGGTTCATTGTACATTTCAGACCGCTACTCCATCAGGGACTACTCAAATATTTAATCACGCTCCCTTTCTGTAATAATATCGTTGGGCGATGAAATTAATACCTTCAATGAGGTATTAGTGACGGGAGCACCTAAGCTCAACCTTCCTATACCAGTTCCTGCCACCACTAATACATGATTTTTGAAACGCCATATTATAAGACATCATCTAGACCCCTGTTGCCCCCCTATTGCCTATGTTTATGGGTCTTTTGCAATCTATCAATGCAATTAATCATATCATATAGCTTTGCAAGATCTGTTTCTACCAGGTTGCTAGAGGAATATATAGCAGCAGATCAGGACAATCCTGTCCTCAGATCTGATCCACCTTCAAGCTCTATAATTGTATCTGTGGTGTAGAAATCTCATGCTGTTACACCTTCCCCCACTGTTCCTCCAAATAAGAAGAGCAAATGGATGGATTCAGTATGAGGAAAATGTGTGGCACAGCTGCTATGAGCATTAAAACAGCATGTGCCACAGCCTTGCAATGGCCCTACACTAGATCCCTCTGGGACTCTTTACAGATGTTCACAGAGCAGCTACCAACAGAAGGTAGACAACCTTTCCAGGAAATCCTTCAGGAGGGAATCTATTATAAGTACTGCAGCTGATTCCTCAGACATATCTGCTCATAGGTATTGCCATGCAAATTGCCTTAAAAACAAAGCTTGGTTGAGGTCTATTGTGTTAAAAACAGAATTCCAGCAGAATATTCTCAATCTTCCATTTTGAGGCCCTTTTTGCTTCTCTTGCATAGGATGTGATGGCTCGAATGAAGATGGAAATGGACACTTTAATGGGACTAGGTCTCCAAAAGAGGAAAGAATTCATAAGAAGCTATAATCCTTATGATAGGAGGTATTTCCAACAGAGTTCAAGCTCCTCAGTTCTAACCGTGAAAACAGCAACAAACAAAGACAGCTTTTTACCAGAGAAGACCTTTGAAAGGTAGAGGAGGCCAATGGACATCGGCTGACACTTGGAAGCCTCTACAAATACAATGAAACCTTACTTCTCTCCTCTTTGTTAGTCACTCCAGTGAGGGGGAAGTATCTCAAATCATCTACAAGAGTGGCAGAATATAACAAGAGAAAGATGGGTCTTGAATATTGTACGGAATGAATGTCCTCTTAAGTGTGCAGTCTCTCCCGCCTACTGTACCACTGATTTAAAGAGGAACTAAATACCTTACTTCAAAAGAATTTGGTGGAGGAGATGCTTTCTTACCAAAAAAGGAAATAAGCTTCTAGTACAAAAAATCACCAAAGTGAGAATTCATACCCATTCTCAATCTAAGATTAATAAACAAATTGATAAAGAAATAAAGGTTCAGATTTTTGGCATTGCACTAGATCTACCCCCAGTTACATCAGGGGGACTGGATATGCACAATAGACCTACAAGGTGCATATTTCTTCATTTGATCATTGACAAATATAGGACGTTCCTAAGATTTGTGGTAGGGAAACATCATCACCAAATCCTACCCTTGCACCTAAAGTTAGGTCCTCACACTTTCTCAACGTGCATGGAAGTAGTGTCTGCTTATCTCCAAATGTTAAAGCTCTCTGTCTACCCATACCTGGATATTTGATTGATAAAAGAAGTTCTCAGGAGCTGGCAATGAAGCACTTTGAACAAGCAGTGGATGTATTACAAAGAATGGCGTTAAGAATCAAGTTTAAAAAGTCAACAATTTCTCCAGTACAAAAGAATTAGTACTTGGAAGTGACATTAGACACCATTGTCACAAAAGTGTATCATTCAGAGGAGAGGCTCAAAACTGCCAAACAGAAATGTCTGTGTCTGAAGCAAACACTCCATCCAATTGCTTGACAAAATTGGACATTACTTCCTTCAATTGCATAATGCATCTCTTTTACTCAGAATGGCAGACTCCGTATGAGGCCACTACAGCAATGCCTTGGAGACCAATAGAACCAGAAACTTGGAAGCTAGAAGAACAAGTTAACATTGTCCCAAGAAGCACTCCAGTTATTCCCTTGGTGGTATCAAAAAATAACCTCCTGAAGAAAGCATCTTTTCATCAAGACATTCCATCACAGACCATAGTGACAGATGCAGCATCAATGGGATGGGATGCTCACAAGGACCATCTACAGATACAGGGCACATGGTCAGAGAGGGAGAAGTCATACTACATCAAACTATTGGGGTTAAGAGTTGTCCACCTAGCACTGTAATTATTCTTCCCATCATTAACAAGCACCCTTCTTGTTCAGACAGACATTACAACCACAATGCATTATCTGAACAAGAAGAGAGGAACACTCTTGAGGCTTTTGTTCATGGAAGCCCAAACCAAGGCGCACAGGCCTTAAAGTCATTTTTTGGACGGGAACGCCTGCCTTGCATGTCATTAACGCAAGGCGGTTTCCTGCATCATTAAATGACGCATACGGAGGAATTTTGACGATTGCGGGGTCGGGCGTCATGGTATAAATATGGTGTTAGGTTTGTGCCGAATTTGCGTCAAAATGTTTGTCTCAAATGTGGCGGAAACAGAGTATAAATATGCCCCTGAGTTCTGTATCATCTGGAGTCGCTTCAGGAGTTAGGTGGTGATTCCTGCATAGAACGTGTTGCTGTAGTCCAACCGGCTGGTAACTAGGGCTTAAGTGACAGTTTTCCTGGTGTTGACTGGAGTTATCTAAAGAACTTTTGGAGCATGCAGAGTGTGTGGAAGCAAGCGGAGGAGACTGCATTTATCTGTCACTTCATGATGAGTTTGCTGTCCAGGATGATGGCAAGGTTGCAAGCGTTGTTTGTTGGGATGGGTGTGGGTCCAGAGTTTAGAGGGCCACCAGGTGTCATTCCACGTGGAGGGTGTTGTTCCTGAAAGTCAGCACTTCTGTCTTGTCCATGTTGAGTTTCAGGCAGTTGGTTTTCTTCTGGTCAGTGGCACTCATGATGCAGTTGTGGAAGTTTGTCCTGGTGGTGGATGAGTCTTCAGAGAGCAAGAAGATGAGCTGAGTGTCAGCTGCATAGGATATTATGTTGAGGCCATGGGTTCTGATGATGTCGGCCAGGGGCGTCATGTACGTGTTAAACAGGATGGGGATGAGGAAGGAACCTTGGGGGACGTCACAGATGAAGTTCTTGGTTTCTGAGGTGAAGGGTGGAAGGCAGATTCTCTGTGTTTATCCTTTGTGGAAGGATGCAATCCATTTGAGGGTGTCTTCCTGGATCCCAATGTGGTGGAGTCTAATGGTGAGGATGTGGTGGAGTACATGTCGAACGCTGCTGAGAGGTTGAAGATCATCAGGGCTGCTGTTTCTCCCCAGTCGAGGAGGGTCCTGATGTTGTCAGTGGCAGCCATCAAGGCAGTTTCAGTGCTGTGGGTGGCACGGAATCCAGGTTGGGAGGTCTCCAGCAGGTCATTTCTCTGCAGGTGTTCGGTGAGTTGGCGGTTGATGGCCTTTTCAAGGACTTTGGCGGGGAAAGGAAGTAGAGAGATTGGGCAGTAGTTTTTTTTTTAGATCACTGGGGTCAGTGGAGGGTTTCTTGAAGAAGGGTCTGACCTATGCATGTTTGCATCCATCTGGGAAGCCTGCTGTGGTGATGGATGCGTTTATAATGAAGGTGAGTTTGCCGCTGATTTCCTGGCTCCTGAGGTTGAAGAAGTGGTGGCGGCAAGGTCCGTGGGTGGGTGGCGGTCATGATTGCTGTGGAACATAATTATATTTTGTAAGTTTGAGATGCTTTTGCATCAAAAAATGACGCGAAGACGGCGCTAACGTTTCATAAATCAGGCCTTCGGTGTGGTGAGCTGTCCCCATGTGGAGGGTGGGTGGTTGTGGGTGGCATCCCTTGGTCTGCCGAGGGTGGAGAGGCCTGTGGTTTGGGGTATGAAGTTTCTGTAGATGGTGGATATCTTTCCCTTTTGATCGACGGGTCAGGAATATTTCACTGCACTTTTCCTCCCATCCCACTATTCCAGTAGTGTTGATCAAGTTGCACTATTCCAGAGCAAGAATGATTCACACAAGAAACTGCCGTGCAGACCAGATCTTCTCTACAGAATTTAGGGCCAGATCCTACACCCCAATCTGCCATCATTGAACTTAGCAGTTTGTCTCTTGAATTCTTGCAGCATGGCCATTTAGATCTCCAGCAAGATTGTATGGGCATTTTAAAAGAGGCAAAGAGACCTTCTACAAGTGCATCATATGCATTTAAGTGAAAGAGATTCTGCATCTAGTTTGTACAGAATAACATTAACCCAATTAAATGCCAAGAGGTGGTTATTCCATATCCTTTACATTTGGCAAGGTCTGGCCTTTCCTTTTCATCTATAAAGGTACACATTGCAGCGATTACTGGATATAGAAAATTTCCTTCACAGACATCTATATTTAAAATCCTAGTAGTGAAGGGCTTCTTAAAGGGTATCAACTAGGTCTATCCTCCCATTCAGGTCCCTACTTTACTATGGCAATTGAATATTGTGCTTTCAAAGTGATGGGTTCTCTCTGTGAACCCTCACACAAGGTGACTTTGCTGCACAATCGCCTTGTGTGGACGACAGTTTCTGTTAGTTATTTCTTGTGTGCAGTCAGTGAATTCCAGACCCTGTGTTTGCACGACCTGTACAGCTTTTCATAAAAACAGAGTGGTAATGGGAACCCACCCTACTTTTCTTCTCAAGGTAGTGACATATTTTCATGTGAATCAAAATATTAACTTGCCAACCTTCTTCCTAATCTCCTCCAATCCATAGAAAATAGCTCTTTACGCCCCGGAAGTCAGAAGGGTTCTGAATTCTATTTAGTCAAAACAAAAGAAATCACAAAACCCCACCATCTGTTTGTAAATTACTGCACACCAAGGACTGGTCTTTATACATCAAAGCAATTCATGTCTAGATGGATAATTTCTTGCATTACATTGTTTTACCGGTTACTGAATAATCTCCTTCCCATTAAGCCTTACAGCACAGTCAGCTAAGGGAAAAGCAATTACAATGGCTCTATTAAGAAATGTGCCCTGGTCAGAGCTTTGTAAAGCTGCTATGTGGAGATCAATACATATCTTTACCAGACACTATTGTTTGGATTTTAAATTTGAGATCTGATGCCCAAGTGGACCAAGCTTCTTTGAAGAATCTTTTTAGGTGGTATTGAGAACTGTTTTGTCTTCTTTTTTTGCAGAATTTATTGGGATGAGCCTCTATTCTGTTCAGTGCTTAGGATTATCAGTGAGGACCCTCTTGAAAAGAAAGGGAGTTTCTCACTTGAAATCATAGTTCTCATCTAGGGTAATCCTCATCAGACTCACAGCCAACCTACCCTCCACCCAGGACTTAAGTTGGTACAGGGGTTCTCATCTTCACCTAGGATCTTTTTATTTCTATGAATCTGAGCTGACCTATAACCTCTGGGGCATGATGGGACACTGGAGGAAGTTTTTCTTTTCAAAAGACGTTTGTGAGTGATATTTCTAGTCACTTTAGATATAGTGACTATTTTAATATGACTGGAGATATTTTAAAATGCATAAATACATGAAATGTGGCCATTCCTGAGACCCTCACGGGTGAGTAGCGCGCTCTATAATTTTTTTTGATTGATTGATTGATTGATTCCTGGCCTTCTTTAAGTTGCAAAGTCAATTGTTTTTTATGTGTATGTACGTTTTGTCTGCAATAAAGTTTCCATGTATGTGTATATATATTTTGGTATCCCGCACATGGACAGATCAATTCAATGATTATGACTTTGCTGAGAATTCCCTTGAAAGAGAACTAGGATTAGAGTTAAGAGTCTTTTCCTGGTATGCTCCAGAGGCAATATGAAATTCTCTTCATTGTTCATAAACTTCGCATATGCATTAGCAACAAATTTCCACACTACAGTGCAATCAGTAATGTGGGATCTTAGCCTGTTTTGATGATTCCCCCAAAGCAATGCAAACATGGATTTTTTTTCTGTCTGGACTGTCTTGGACTCGTGACTAATCATCTTAAATCCAGAAAAAAAGCGAAAACATTAGCATCTCAAGTTGCGTAGTTGAATTTAAGGTCTCAGTTTAGGACATTATCAGCACCTTGAAACTACAAAGAGTATACATATTCTAAAGTATTGATATAATAAAAATGGACATCTCGCCATGCAGTTATAGAGGCCAGCTCTGAAGACCTGGAGTCTGTCACTGCTTCAGTTGTCGCATACGATTTTTTAAGGGCCGATATTTATGAGAACCCTATTTCAACTACAAAACTTTATTTCAATGCCAGAAATATATTTTAAACAAAAGCCAAACCACATACTTCCTCGACTTTGACTAGCATACCCCTGCAATCTGAATCACATATGAACAGGTGCATCAAGGTGTTGTACAAGAATGTATGAATAAAGTAAGAATGCTACCTCCCTCCTTACAGGTGGGCTGTAAAACTTGATTTGGGCTGTAAGAGATGGTTCCTGTCTAATCAGGAATTAGAAACAATATGGTAGTTCGTTCCTTACCAAATGTCTGGGTAGGAATCTGACAAAACAAGTGGGAATCTTGAGCTGCAATACGGATTCCAGTTGTATTTCCCCATTTCTAATCAGTTAATCAGAGTCACATCCATAATACAGCAGTATTCCCACATCTCGAAATTTAGGGCCTGATTTATGAAATGTTAGCACCGCCTTTGTGTAATTTTTTGACGCAAAAGCGGGGCAAACTTACAGAATATAATTATATTTTGTAAAATGACGCAAAGGCAGCGCTAACTTTTCATAAATCAGGCCCTTAGTGTATGCTTGAGTAGCTGACAAGACAGATTTGGAGATGGATGATACTGTAGGTACAAGGGTTTTTATATGAATAGCACAATAATCAGCTCAACAGTTCATTCAAAGACCCGCAAAGGGCACCGTCACCTAATTATTCATGTGTTCATTTATGTACGCCCCATTTCTGCACTCTCGCACCCACCCTTTGGCTTATTCTTGAATTCACTTACCCACAGAACAAATGAGAATTGCTGTCCCCTATAAACATGCCAAATATGTTGTCTTTGTTACTGCTTGTTTTTATTGCTCTTTCTTGTGATGTTCAATTTTTCTGATGTCCATTTCTTATTTCCTTTTCAGCTCGTGAAAAAGAAGAAAAATCATCAGAACATTGTAACATGATTTTCCTACCAATCAGTTGAGGATTCCAGAACCTGAGTTTTATTTCACAATTGTAGAATTTGAAAATGTGCACATATATAATTGTCCACTATGATACCGTTACTGTACATCCCCTTTTGAAAACAGCTGTAATAAAGTACAAAATGCATATGCCTTTTAATTCTGGATTTGCATTTATAAAAATACATATTTATTCTGTTGTATGAAATCAAGGAATGGCAAATGTTGCCTTGCATAAGGGCAAACTTTCTTATCTGATTTTGACCTTTGATTTAGAGTCACATGGTATCAGTTAAACAATTAACATATTTGTACATGAATGGAGTACTACAGTTAGGCCCATATTTATACTTTTTGACTCAAACCAGCGGTAGCGCAGATTTGCGTCAAAAAGTTTATCCCCGGCTAACACCATTCCAACGCGCCAGCCGGGCGCCTTATTTATGGAATGACATTAGCCGGCGCTGCGACCTGGTTAGCGTCAAAATAAATGACGGTAACCGGGCAGCGGAGGCGAAGGGAAGACTGGGGGTTGTGCGCCAAAGAATGGTGCAAGTCAGGTTAGAGTCAAAAATATTGCCTCTAACCTGACTAGCGCCATTTTTTGACGCACAACCCCCATGGAAATGGCTCCTGTCTTAGCAAAGACAGGAATCATGCCCCCCTGCCCAATGGCCATGCCCAGGGGACTTCTGTCCCCTGGGCATGGCCATTGGGAACATTGGCATTTAGGGGGGCCCAAGTTAGGTCCCCCTATGCCACTTAATTAAAAACAATATATATACTTACCTGCATCCATGGGTGTCCTCCAGGGGGTGTCCCTGGGTGCAGGGAAGGGCACCTGTGGACTGCTTCCATGGTCTCCCACCATGGAAATGAGCCCATTTCCATGGTGCCCTGACCCAGGCGTTAAACAACAGCGCAAATCTGGCTGGGTGCCTTGTTTTAAGGCCCGCCTCCTCCTGTGCGTCATTTTGAGAATAAATAAGGCGCACATTCCTTAGTCATTTTTTGCATGGTGAGGTCTGATTGGCTGTCAGCACTTCCTTGTTCCATCTTAGGACCAATATAGCACCCCACTGAAATGCATTGTAGTGACTGGCTGGTTCTGAGGGTCACAAAAAGGAGAACGTATAAAGGGTGATAAATTTTAGTTACAATATAAATCGTTTGTTGATGGTACCGTACTAATTTTAGAAATTGTGGTGTGTTTTAAGGTGATTGTACCCTGTTGGGATTTCATGAACCATGTTTAAGAGAAAAATGTTTTCTCATGATTTTCTCACAGAGGTTATGGAAGGTGCTCCAGAAGCTAAAACGAGAGTATATTTTCTGTAAATTCACACTATCATTCTCAGCCATATGAGAATGAAGTCTGGCATTCTCAGTAAAACATGAACTTCCAGCAAGAGCAGCCTGTCAGTTGGTTCCCTTGTGTTCTACTGCAGCCTCGCAGAGTGTTCCAAAGAACAACTGGAGCACTAAGGGCCATATTTATACTTTTTGACGCAAAACTGCGCTATCGCAGTTTTGCGCCAAAAAGATTAGCGCCGGCTAACGCCATTCTGAAGCGCCATGCGGGCGCCGTATTTATTGAATGGCGTTAGCCGGCGCTAGCAGACCGGCGCTGCCTGGTGTGCGTGGAAAAAAACCACGTACACCAGGCAGCGCCGGCGTTGGGGAAAATGGCGTTAGGGCGTCTTAAAATGGGGCAAGTCAGGTTGAGGCAAAAAAATCGCCTCCACCCGATTTGCGCCATTTTTAACGACGCCCAGACGCCATTTACATGACTCCTGTCTTAGTAAAGACAGAAGTCATGCCCCCTTGCCCAATGGCCATGCCCAGGGGACTTCTGTCCCCTGGGCATGGTCATTGGGCATTGTGGCATGTAGGGGGGCACAAATCAGGCCCCCCTATGCCAAAAAAAAAAAAAGAAAAAAAAAATGTATACTTACCTGAACTTACCTGAATGTCCCAGGGATGGGTCCCTCCATCCTTGGGTGTCCTCCTGGGGTGGGCAAGGGTGGCAGGGGGGGTCCCTGGGGGCATGGGAGGGCACCTCTGGGCTCATTTTGAGCCCACAGGTCCCTTAACACCTGCCCTGACCCAGGCGTTAAAAAGAGGCGCAAATGCGGGGTTTTTTGCCCCGCCCACTCCCGGGTGTGATTTTTGCCCAGGAGTATAAATACGACGCATTTGCGTTGCAGTCATTTTTTTAGATGGGAACGCCTACCTTGCATCTCATTAACGCAAGGAAGGCGTTCACGCAAAAAAATGACGCTCATTCCTCATACTTTGGCGCTAGACGCGTCTAACGGCAAAGTATAAATATGGCGTTAGTTTTGCGCCGAATTTGCGTCGAAAAAAACGACGCAAATTCGGCGCAAACGGACTATAAATATGCCCCTAACAGTCTTACTTATGACACAATTGTGACACATCTGAAGCCAACTTTATTGATTAAAAATCTGGCATAACTTAAACTATTTAATTTAGAAAAGAACAAACTGAGGAGTTCATTTTGTCATAGAAATTATGGTTAGTGCTGTAGAAAGAAAAATTAGGACATGTTTTAAGTCAATATCTTCCTCTTCTATTTCATTAAAACATTCTGAAATGCAGGCTGAAACATCCACTTTTAACACCAGCAACAGACTGCCAGATAGCTCCGTGGTGGTCAGCACCTTGCATTGTTCTCATGAGCAACTAGAGTGCTAACATTCTGAATTTATGTCAAAAGTGTGACACATCTGAACGCCATGTTGTGTTATGGGGCTTGTAAATATGCCCGTAATTTCTTTGTTTTTTTGCAGTTTTATATAGCTCAGACTTGACCTGAAGGTACTGTAGTGCTTTACATGAGCATCACTTGCATTACACAAGGACACATTCATTTTGGTTTTAGGCATGGGGAGATTAAGGGCCTCATTACGAGTTTGGCGGTCCTGGGTCCGCCATGGTAGCGGTGGTATTCCGACCGCTGCACCTTTGGTGGTCGGACCACCAGTTTACGAGTTTCATGCTCAGACCGTCAGAAGACTGCCAGCGGACCGTCCACACTGCC
This sequence comes from Pleurodeles waltl, assembly GCF_031143425.1. Taxonomy (NCBI): domain Eukaryota; kingdom Metazoa; phylum Chordata; class Amphibia; order Caudata; family Salamandridae; genus Pleurodeles; species Pleurodeles waltl. The sequence continues at coordinate 1,752,694,158 of NC_090444.1, forward strand.
TTAGTCAGTGCGGCGGGGACCGCGGCGGTCCTCAGCGTGGCAGCCAATGTTGGAGATCCCAGCATTGAGACCACCATGGCCATGGCCATTACGACCTGCAGGACTGCCAAGCTTTCAATGGTGATCCCACTGCCATGGAAAGCTTGGCGGTTAGGCAGGTGAGGGGCCCAAAATGGGGGGCTGAAGGGGGCATGGCCCCATGGAGGGTGAGGCGTGCGGGTGGGGTCCAGGGGTGCACTGTGTCCTGTGCACGGGGTGGTGCATGGGCACAGTCTGCCCCCATACCAACAGGTAGGGAAGCATGGCCGGCAGCAGCTCCATTATGCTGCCCCCTGCCTCCTCCCCACCAGTCACTTTAGCCCTGTGGGGAACTCGTAATCCGTTGGTCTTGGGACCGTCAGCCTTGCGCCATTCAAAAGACCCCCTGCCATATTTATAATTTCTAAAGGAAATGCTTCAGGTACTAGTTTTGATTACATCAAGATGATGTCAGGCGTGCCACACGTTTGTAATAAATATAGAACAATAGCAATATAGTTGTTCATTAGAATATGGCGGTGTAGCAGAGATCCGGGGCAGGGACTCAGATGATTAAGGGAAGAAAGGAGGGTGCAGAGGCAACAAGCTGGCAACAATGGGAAGGTCGGGGTGGCAGTGGCACCACAATGGACCGTGGAGGACATGGGAAACAAACCCATCATGTAGGATAGGCAAGAGAGGCTGTGGCAATATAACAGACCATTGAGGGCAGAAGGAAGAGACAGTGGCAGTACAACCATACATGCCAACTGACCCAATTCACGCAGGAGACTCCAATGTTTTTCAGCCCAAAGGGGCTGTATTTTATGTGTCTCCTGGCTAAACTTTCATCTTTTTCAGTGTAAGTCAATGGGGAAAATCAATTCACTGGGTCTTTTTTTTAAAAGCTCCCTCTTACCAAGTTCAAAATGTTGGCAAGTATAGTACATTGGATCACAGAGGGCCGAGGGAATGGGTTACGCACATGGACTTTGATAACAGAGGGCAGGTCGGAGATGGGCAGGGACACCAAACTGGCCTTACAGGACAGGTGTCAGGGATGCCGCAGCACAATACACCACACAAGGCAAGCAGGACCGCAGTGCAGCATAACAGACCATGGAAAGCAAAGGGAGGGGACAGGGCCATTCACATGGTCATCAGAGAGCAGCGGGAAAAGAGGGCAAGGTCATACAGGACAAACAGGAGGGACAGTTTCAGCATAATGGACCATGAAGGGCAGGAGGTAGGAGTCAGGGGCACGACAACGGACCAGACAAGGCAGGAGGGTGGGGATAAGGGCCTACACATGGAAAATGGAGTGCACAGGGGCAGGAGCAGCAAGATGACCATGGAGGGCAGGCGGGATGGGCACTGGAAGCACTACACACCATGGAGGGCAACAGTGAAACTATAATGGCATACACATAGACAAAGGAAGGATGGTGGGAGGGGGTCAGGGGCAGAAAGCTGGCCACACAGGGCAGGTGCGAGGAGCTGTGGCAGCACAGAAGACCATGCATGGCAAGCGGGAGGGTTAGTGGCAGCACAATGGCCATGTTGGGCAGGGGCATGCACAAAGGACCATGGAAGACAGAAGAGAGGGGAAGGGGCTGTACAAAGACAAGAAACGGCAGGGGGATGGGCTTCACAACCTACCATGCAGGGCAGGCAGGAGGAGCAGTTGCAGCACAACAGAGCAAGGAGGGCAGAAGGGAGTGGCAGCAAAACAGATCATGGAGGATGGGAGGGGCTAGGGGCATGGAACGTGGAAGGCAGGGTACAGGTGGCAGCCACCTGACCACGCTAGGCGGGTGGGGGGCAGTTGCAGCTCAACAGAACTCAGAGTAGATAGGAGGAGCAGTAGCAGGTCTATGGAACATGGTGGACAAAAAGGAGGGAGCAGGGGCATTCACACAGACATCAGAGGAAAAGAGAAGGAGGGTAGGGGCAGCAAGCTAAGCACAGAGGCTAAGAATGAGAAGAAATTGCTTTATGGAGCCAGATTTTGAGAAGAATGGCAAAATAACTGAACAGGTTCAGTGCAAGGGGCTACTGAGAACATCAGTTACAAGGAGATCTATATAGAGCAAGAATGCAAGATTGGTGTGAAATGTTAGTAATGAATAAGCAGAGGGATATATCTCAGAATAAATCAAAGACACAGAAATTAAGAGTTATTCTAACATATAGCAAAGAAAGTAGCACTATTGGGGAGATTCTTCAAAAATATTGGCATATTTTGAAAGAAGACCTAGATATAAGAGATAGTCTAGGACCTACAGTGTTAAAAGCATGCTAAAGAGCCCCCAAGATTAAAGATATGCTGGTACACAGTTACTTTGAGGACAGACCAGATAAATCTTGGTTTCAAGAAATAAGTAAGGACTTTGGAAAGTGCTTACAATGTAAGGCATACACCTTTGGGAAAAATGGCAGGTTCTTCATGGATGCAAATAGAGCTGAGATGTGGATCAACAAAAGATCCATTTCAAAGCCACATATGTGGTATATACATTGGAGTGTAAATGTGGACTAAGGTATGTTGGGAGCACCATCTGCTCATTAGGAAAGAGAATCTTAGAACACATCAGAGCAGTTGAGAATAATGATACCACATATACAATTGCAAGACACATTAAAGATGTACACGCTGGGTCCACATGGAAAATATTAAGGTACTTTGGGGTGGATATAGCACCGAAATCAGCAAGGGGTGGTGACAGAGTACCAACTTTGAGAAAGAAGGAGTCCAGATAGATAATGTTAAAAACCAAAAGCCAGCTGGGCCTGAATTTTGATGAGGAACTGCATGTACATATTTAAGTTTGTGACAGGCCAACAACGTGGGATAAACTGGTTACAGCAAGTAGTACAGTACAACTGGGTTGAAGTTAATGATTCAGAATATTGAAAGAAATCATAATAGTACCTAGTTCCACTTAGGATGAAATTGGATTTGAGATTAATATACATATTCACTCAGAGAAGAAGAACTGAAGCAGAAAAAGATATGTTATGAGATATGTTATGAGATTGCACATAAAAATATGCATTTGAAGAGCCCGCTCAGGGTAAATTGGGTTACTGACAATCTCACACACTCACTGGGATGAGGTGGTGATCAAAGAACATTGGATCATATACATGCTAAATGTATGTAAGTTGTGTTGTAACCTTAAAGCTGCACTAAAAAGAATGCTGTGAAGTAACTAGAAACTACAACAACCAGAATGCTTCTGTGATTATAGATTGTATATGATGGCAACACAAATGAGGGACTTACAGCCGTGATCAAGTTCAGGCAGGTCGAAATGCGTAGGCTGTTTATTGGAGTAATAAACAGTAAAAAAATATATATATATATAATAATACACACACACACTAATTTCCTCATTTCCGCCAAAAAAACACCGCACCTTTAACACAGCGGGTGCAGCGAGTGTGAGGGTGGCCTCATAATATCTTTGTTTATCTAAACGCACTCAGGAGAGATTCTAAAATATTTGATGTGCCATACAAGAGAAAACAGGTTTTGACAAACTGGTTTCGGCACAGAGCCTTCCTCAATGACAAGAAATGACCACATTTCAGTCATTTAAATAAAAAAGAGAGAGTCAGTTTCTTCTGGCAGTTTGTTGATAGAAATGGAAGAAGCACTATTGCAGCAAGGTACTGCTGCCCTGCAGTCACACTGTGGCGGCCATATTATTAGAACAAAATGCCTGTATTGAATCATCCCACTGTGATAGTTAATTGCCAAAGAACATAAATTATACAGTTGCCACTATCTACATCCCTCATGTTTCTTGGGTCATACTCATCTTTACTGTGAATAGATACAGGAATGAGGAATACAGAATATGTGCTGCCATGGTGAACCATTCCTTTGTGCAAATAAACACCAGCAATAATAAATATACATCAAAAAATAATCAATCAAAATACATATTCTATCCCCCCACGATTGGATATTTCATCTCCATCCTGCCAGATTTCCCTGAATAAATCAGTCAAGCCTTGAATAGGCATAATTATTAAATTATCAAGTGCTGGGCAGCAGTCAGTCCTCAGTTCCATTCCCATCAACAAGCTGCCGGAAGAAACTGACTGTCTTCTTTATTTAAATGACTGAGATGCAGTCAGTTTTTGACACTGAGGAAGGCTCTACGCCGAGACGAGTTTGTCAAAGTCTGGTTTCTGTTGTATGGCACAATATATTCTTTGGAATCTCTCCTGAGTGCATGACCCTTGGATGAAATAAACAAATATATATATATATATATATATATATATATATATATATATATATATATATATATATATATATATATAAATAATTCAGGCAAATTAGCTGGAATGGTGACATTTGGCTGCTGAAATCTCTTTTTCAAACCCTTTTTTAAAAAGAGAAAGATGAAGGAGGTGAGGACAATGCAGCCCTATAGGATGCACTCTTATATGTGTGAAAAGAGCATCTGCACCTTTAAGGGCCCAGAGCCCACCAGCATCAATTCATGCCCCTTTGCATTTGCCTCAGTTCTTTTTACTGAGACAGTGGGAGTATTACGAAGGAAATTTGTCCTATAGTCGTCTTTGCTTCTTCCACGTGGAAGGAAGGTGGGTTGCTTATGACTTCAGTGGAAATTCCCCTGAGAGAGAACTAGGATTACAGGCAAGAAACAATTCCTTCTTTCTCAATGGATCTCCATTGATAGTCATAAGCACTGAATAGATTGGCAAGCCCATTCCCATACACTGCGGTGGAAAAGGAACAGAGAGGATCAACAGACCAGATTAAGCAAATACATTTCTCAGGGAGGTCTGTCCTACCTGAGCATCTGTTTTAGCATCTGAGTCCAAACAATAGTGTTTGGTAAAAGTGTGAACAGAACTCCACGTAGCCACACTACATATTTCAACAATTGCTATAGTCCTCATTAAAGCAACTGAAGCCGCTTTCCTACTAGTGGAATGAGCTTTAGGTTTATCGGCTAGACCCTTATGAGTGTTCTGGTAGCATAACAGAATGCCAGACACTATTCATCAGATATAAACTGTTTAGACATGGCTAAACCTGTATGGACCTGGCTCATAGATTACAAACAATTGGTTCACCTTGTGGATATCTTTTGCCTTGGTCAGACAATTTTAAGACTCATCTGACTTCAAGAGTATGTACAGCCCTTTCAGCTGGTGTAGAAGGGTACTGAAAGAAAGTAGGCAAAGAAACTGTCAGAATTTTGGAAGAGTCCTCACAACCACCTTACTGCTATGGAACACTGTGTATGATTCATGAGAACATAACGCCTGAATCACACTAACCCTACCTGCTGATGTAATAGCTACACGCAAAGCCCCTTTCCATGAGAGATGTTGCAATGAGGAATTATGAATGGGCTCAAAAGGGGTCTGCATAAGGTGTGAAAGGACTATGTTCAACTCCCAAGGAGGGGATGGATGCCATATTGGAGGGGAAACCTTTTTCAATCCCTATAAAAAGTCCTTAATAACTTTAATTTTGAAAAAGACGTTTGCGAATGACATTTTCTTTAGGCAGTAATTGCCTCCAAATGTACTTTGACAAAAGAGAACTGTAAGCCTGATTTGGCCAAGGAAAGCAAGTACTGAAGAATTGCTTCTTCTCAGCACTTCGTTGGATCAAAGTTCTTGCCAGAACACCATCTACAGAATCTCTTCCATTTAAATTATGAGCAGAAATTGCTGAAGGAAGTTTAGCCACGTTGAGAATGTTCATGCAGTCCTGTGGAAGATTAAAATGCTCATATTGTATTAGTTTAGGAACCATGCTGCGAAACTCAAGAGAAGAGACTGTGGTGAACCATCTGACTTCCGAATTTCATGGGAACGTCCGGTCTGCAGGGCAGCTTCATGTGTGGACCCTCTGGCAACCTGTGAACCACTATTGTTGGAGCTACTCCAGAGCTATCAAGATCATTCTGGCTCTTCAGTAAGACAGTTTGATGAGAACGGAGGGAAACAAGGGGATCAGAGGAAAAGCTTAGAGAAATTTCCCAGACCAATCAGTACATAGGGCATTCCCCAGCATCCATAGTGGGTAGTACCTCGAGGCAAAGGCTGGGCATTTTTTATTTCTGTGGTTACGAATAAGTCCATGTGAGGGAAAACCCACATGCTGAAGATGCTTTGTACAACACCTAATCGTGAAGGACCCACTCGTGGTTTTCCTGAAGAACCCTGCTTATGGAGTCTACTTAAATATTTTGAGCTTCTGGAAGATGAGCTGCAATGATTCTCAGGTCTCTGGCTATCAGCCAGTTCCAAATTGTCTGGTCTTCGAGAGACAGTGGTCTGGACCTTGTTTGCCTTTGCTTGTTCAAATAGTACATTGTTGTGATGTCTGTCTGAACAAGCAGGTATTTTGTCTTGAAGGACAGAAGAAAGCACTAGGTGAACCACACATAGCTCAAGGAGATTGATGTAATAAGTAATTTCCCTCAGAAACCATGGGGCATATTTATACTCTGTTTGCGCCGAATGTGCGTCAAAGATTTTGACGCACAATCGGCACAAACCGTGCACCATAGTTAAACCTTGACGCCCGAGCCCGCGAACGCCAAAATCCTGCCGTGTGCATCATTTTCTGGATGCGGCAAACCGCTTTGCGTTAATGACATGCAAGGTAGGCATTCCCGTCCCAAAAATTACTTAAACACCCGTGCGCCTTACTTATGCTACTGCGCAAAAATAACACACGGCCGGGAGGCGGAGGCGGAAAGTGACGCACAACCCAATTTGCATAAAAAAATAACACCTGGGTCAGGGCAGGCGTTAAAATGGGGCAAACACACCTGTATTTAATGAAACCACAGAGAAGCAACAGCAGAGCTTCAAAAGGAAGACATGGAGGTGCTTTTCATCCAGCATGCACGCAGACGCAGAGCACAGGACCAACAACAGCAGCTTCCACAACACCAGCTGGGACCCCAAAGGCAACGCAGAAGGCAGGAGAGGATATTCCGCACCAGGACAACCCTTATGGGACTCTGCCAACAAGACATCATTCAGAGGTACAGACTGAACTGGCAAGCCATTCAGCAGCTGCTGCGCAACATTGAGCCACAGATGGCACCCAGCTTGCAGACACCCCGCACCATTCCACCAGAAACCAAGCTGCTAGCTGTACTACACATGGTGGCAAGTGGCTCCTTTCAAACCACTGGCGCCCTGGTTGCTGTGATCTCACAGCCATCATTCTCCGCCTTCCTACCCAAGGTACTGGATGCCATCATCTCACTCTCACCCTGCCACATCTGTTTCCCCAACACACAGCAGAAGCAGCAGGAGACAAAACGGGTTTTACCAAATTAATGGCTTCCCACACGTTCTTGGTGCCATTGACTTCACACATGTCCGCATTGTGCCACCTGCTGCAACCGAACTTCTATACTGCAACAGGAAGCACACACACTCCATCAATGTGCAGGCCATTCTCGATCACCGGGGATTGATCACCAACATAGTGGCAAAGTATCCTGGGAGTGTACATGATTCATTCATCTTCTGTCACTGCACCATCAATCAACACTTCCAGGATGGACGATATGGAAATGGACTACTTGTTGGTAAGTACAGAAACCTACCTATGAACACAGCAACCCTCTAGGACACACAACACATACACCACGACATCAACATGTGGACAGGAACACACTGAGGTTGTGACACCGCTAGGCATGTTTGATATCTTCACCCAATGGGAGACACACCTAGGGACAAATGACCGTTCCAAATAACAACTGATGCCACTCCACAGACACAAGGGAACAATCTAAAAACAACACAATGACAAACACATGGCCCCAACTGGCAGTACATCTGGGAAGATTAAACTTTCAATATCACATCAATAACACTCAATCCAACACCCTTCAAATCAATACGTACTGTGTAATGGGTGTGTAATGTTTTTTGCTGCAGGTCAAACACCATGACACACATAGCATGTTGATGACTACAATGAAGGTCACGTGCAATCATTGAGGCTGTTCCAATATCTCACATCACTCCTGCTCTCACATTGCCCACTACCAAGAAGCAAGTGGACTGTGCGAAGAACACATCTTGATGGGACAATATTGAAAGTGCACATTCCTACACATACGCATAGCGACAAAGTAACACAAACACAACAGATGTACTACCATACGGACCTTCTGAAACTCGAAATGACAACCTCACAACCAAGTTAGCCATCGGAACTTGAACATGTTCAGTAGTATAGGAACACGTAACAACCTGAGTCGACTTGGCAAGGGCAGAGAAATAGGTCTGCAGTGAACTTGTCACACATTTGAAACTAGTGGTTAGTCAATTGTTAACACGTCAGTGCTCACAACGTACGGAGATGTTTTGCACAATGTCACCTTGCTAAATCTTAGGGTCTCACTGATGCTTAAATTAATCTATTGCATATGTCAAATTGTATGGGATGTCCATGGTACATAGATGCAACCGTGTTACCACCACTGTCGAATTGATTCAGTGTATAAAACTATCATCTCACCCCCAGTTAAGACACAGGGACACCTGTATCACAAGTCACAATGCAAGGGAGTACACACTCTACTGCAACTCTCCAAAAATACTGCTGACATCCGGTCAACAGCCAAACACCCGTTCAGATAAGGAAACAACCCAATGCTGATGGTACATCCTAGAAGCCTAGCAATCAACATAATAACACAAACACCAATGAGTCACAGACAACACAAGAGAACTACTGCCATGCAAGGTGATATTTATGGGGCAAGCGACATCAACATGTTCTCACTCATTTTCTCTTTCAGCTGATCAGCGGTATGGGATCCAGCAATGGATTATGACACCATTTGGCAACCCAAGCACTGCAGCAGAGCGTGCCTATAATGAGGCACATAGGAGGACACGCACCATAGTTGAGAAGACCTTTGGCATCCTGAAGTCAAGATTCAGGTGCCTCGACATCACCGGAGGCAGCCTCCTATACTCACTAGAAATGGTGTGCAAAATAATTTTTACCTGTGCCATGCTGCACAACGTATGTGTAAGAAGGAACATTCCCCTATATGAACCCGACCCACAAATGCCTGAAGAGGAGGAAGAGGAGGATGCTGGCCATCAACATGAGGGGGACCATCCAAACACAGCAGCAGGATTGCGTCAGAGACAACAGATTGCACAAAATTTATTTTGACCCTACCCACCCATCACCACTGTCTTACCATCTGTAGATAAACACCTATACTAATCACCATATCATGGTCTGGAAAATCATTTTTGCATAACATTATTACTAACTATCAGCTTCAGAGTGTAGCCTCATGGAGTATTGCTGAAATACCGATTAGGACACAGAACATTGCTAAACTAGTTAGATGCATATGAATGTACAGCCACATTCACTCACACTGTAAATGACATATATCCTGTACATGTCACATTTGAAGGGCGATAGCAGAGGACCACACCTATTTCACACATACATTTTGGCAACAAGGTTCATTTCAGCATATGCCACACAACTAAGACACCATCAGTCAATAATGGAAACAAATTCATCATACATGAGACAGTGGATGTGCTATTGCATTAGTAACAGGAATGTATGACCAGACCCTTGACAGCAGTAACTGCTACATCACCTATCTTTGCAAGGACAATGTGTGACTAGATTTCCATATGAGCAGCAACGTCATAGCGCAAGTGCCCCAGGTATGGCAAGCATTGCTCACATGACACCCCCTGCACATGTCAGCCCATGTCCTAAGTCCTGACACACCCATATTCCCGGTCTCACCCCACCCGTTTTCAGAGGTCCCTGGAATGGTAATATGTGTACCCAGATAATCCCTCCTCTACACACTCCCAGACTCACAATCTAAATCCAGTGTGCTTCCCCCTTTAGTATGGTATGCCATAGTCATTGTACTTCTGTCTGCATGGACGTCACGTTCAATAATGCACTGGCTTGTAGTTTCTAAGACCTGTTATCACTTGTACAGTGAGTCTCCTGTGAAAGGTACTGTTGGCCTTTGAACTTGAATCTCACATACAGGACTTGTGAGAGACTGATGCTGCACACACCTGTGAGCACCTCCATGGAGACCAGCCATTTCAACATGCACTGCCCTTGCTGATGCTTGGAACAGCATAGAAGCTGCCATTTTATCTATAACACTGTTATGCCTTGCCCTTTAACTCAGCTGTGTAACACAGCCCTTGGTTTAAAGTCTTACCTTCCAAAAAAACAGGACAAACACAGTTTTCCATTTCAACTGTCTTGTTCCTCCTTTGACCAGTCTCAGTCTGACCTCTGTGTATTTATCTTGTGAACTGTCTGGATCCTGATTGACCCTGCATCCTGTTAGCCTGACTGGCTCCTGTCTTTGCGTTACCCTAAAGGTTCCTTGTGGCTACATTTGTATCATAGTTGCTTACCCAACCCTCATATTCCTCCTGGGGTATTGTGTAGGTGGGTCTACAATGCATACTTGTTAGAAATGGCCCTTCTGCAGGGTCATCCCCAGACTTTTTGCCTTCCTCCTTCTTTTTCTGACCTCATTTTTGCTGGTTTTTAGACTCTGCGCACTTTACCGCTGCTAACCAGTGCTAAAGTGCATATGCTCTCTCCCTTTAAACATGGTAACCTTGGATCATACCTGATTGGACTATTTAATTTACTTATAAGTCCCTAGTAATGTGCACTATATGAGGGCCTGTAGATTAAATGCTACTAGTGGGCCTGCAGCACTGGTTGTGCCACCCACTTAAGTAGCCCCTTTTACCTTGTCTCAGGCCTGCCATTGCAAGGCCTGTGTGTGCAGTTTCACTGTCACCTCGACTTGGCATTTAAAAGTACTTGCCAAGCCTAATCCTACCCTTTCTCCACATATAAGTCACCTCTAATGTGTGCCCTAGGTAACCCCTAGAGCAGGGTGCTGTGTGGGTGAAAGGCAGGACAGGTACCTGTGTAGTTTACATGTCCTGGTAGTGTAAAACTCATAAATTCGTTTTTACAATACAGTGAGGCCTGCTTCCTTCATAGACTAACATTGGGGCTGCCCTCATACATTATTTAAGTAGTAGATGCTGATCTGAAAGGAGTAGGAAGGTCATATTTAGTATGGCCAGAATGGTAATACAAAGTCCTGCTGACTGGTGAAGTTGGATTTAATATTACTATTCTAGAAATGCCACTTTTAGAAAGTGAGCATTTCTTTGCACTTAAATCTTTCTGTGCCTTACAATCCACGTCTGGCTGGGTTTAGTTGACAGCTCCTTGTGCATTCACTCAGACACACCCCAAACACAGTGTACTCAGCCTCACTTGCATACATCTGCATTTTGAATGGGCCTTCCTGGGCTGGGAGGGTGGAGGGCCTGCTCTCACACAAAGGGCTGCCACACCCCCTACTGGGACCCTGGCAGACAGGATTGAACTGAAAGGGGACCTGGTGCACTTCTAAGCCACTCCTTGAAGTCTCCCCCACTTCAAAGGCACATTTGGGTATAAAACAGGGCCTCTGCCCTACCTCATCAGACACTTGCTGGAGAAGAAACCTGAACCAGAACCTGCATCCTGCCAAGAAGATCTGCCTGGCTGCCTAAAGGACTCCCCTGACTGCTTTCTACAATGGACTGCTGCCTTGCTGTTGCCCTGCTGCCTTGCTGAACTCTTGCCTTGCTGCTGACGTGCTCTCCAAGGGCTTGGATAGAGCTTGCCTCCTGTTCCCTGAAGTCTCAGGACCAAAAAGACTTCTCTTTTTCATTTGGACGCCTTGTGCGCCGAAAAATTCGACGCACAGCTTGCTCCGCGGTGAAAAATTCACCGCACGCCGATCCGGAAAGACGCCGCTCGACGCGATGCCTGCGGTGCGACCGGAACTTCGACGCACGGCTTCGCCTGGACAACGCCGCCCGACTTCAGAGAAGAAATCGACGCGACGCCTGCCGTGAGGGAGAAGATTCCACGCACAGCCCACCGGAACGACGCGCAGCCGGAAAACAAGCCTAGAATTCCACGCACAGACCCCGGGACATCTGGTAATCCCACGAACCACAGAAGGAGACTGTCTGCGCGCCGGAAAACGAAGCACGACTTCCCCGCGTGAAAAAAAAAGCACGCCAGTCCGTGTGTGCAGGGGAGAAACCAATGCACACACCATTTTTCCACGAATCTCCTCCTCTGCGGCCCTTTGCGGAGATTTTCCACTTTAAACCAGGTACTTTGTGCTTGAAAGAGAATTTGTTTGCTTTTTAAAGACTTAAGACACTTTATATCACTTTTCAGTGATATCTCTACAATTTCATATTGCATCTTTATTCGTTTTGACTTGCAAATATCCAGATAAATATTATATATATTTCTAAACACTGTGTGGTGTATTTTTGTGGTGCTATATTGTGTTATTGTATGATTTATTGCACAAATACTTTACACATTGCCTTCTAAGTTAAGCCTGACTGCTCGTGCCAAGCTACCAGAGGGTGGGCACAGGATAATTTTGGATTGAGTGTGACTTACCCTGACTAGAGTGAGGGTTCTTGCTTGGACAGGGGGTAACCTGACTGCCAACCAAAAACCCCATTTCTAACAATACTCAAATACATTGTATAGCATAATCAGTTTATTTATCGTACCATGGGTGGGAACTTGTCTCCAAATACCCGAATCATGGCCTATCCCTTGTCTGGGTCTCATGTATGCATGAGTGACAAATTGTGACAGTGCACCATGGCAGTATGCAGGGATCGGGTATGGTGCCTCCAGCAAAACCAACAACATCAGATAATGTGCATGAAATGTCTACACATGTTAGGACCCTGACAGTACACACGCTGATTCACATTGCTCCCAACATATTGATGGGGCATGCGTGGTGAATGGCTGTGAGATTAATCAGCACAGAGGCGATGATGTTCCCAGATGCAGTGGGAATTTTAGAGGCCAACCTGTGTACAAATGTTGTGATGATACCTGCCAGTACAATAATCCTGATATATTAACTGTATCAGCACACCAAGGTTGCCCTGTTGACAGTCTCATAACATGTCTGCAGTGAAAGGGTTGGACCATCCCCATGTGTGTTCTCAAATCCTCATTGGCTTTACTTCTATGGATCTGTGAAGGATACTTTGTGGATACAGGAAATGGCGCCACAGACTCATGACGAGACCTGCACGTAACTGTGACAACATAGATCCCAATAATTATACAGGCAAAATATTGGCCCACACACATGAACCAGACACCTCTGTGCATTTGACCACTGGAAATATGTGAACACGTGCTGCTTGGTCTGCTGGTCCTCCACTGCCACAGGAGAGACATGGCTCAGTTATATGACCTCAACTGTGGCGTAAAATTACAAATGGGGTTTATCTTTGGTTCTCCGTGTCACAAACATGGTACCCACATAGTATGTACCCATGCCTGACTCATGGTGGGTCAACAAACAAGTGCCTAGGAAGTAGTATCCATCATTCCAGGACATGTGATGCCCAAGTTTTGGACCATTGACATGAACAACCGTCTGCTATCTATCCAGTGCATGCTTTGTCATTTGTGGTGTTTGTTACAAAAAAACTAGAAAGTGCGCACAGGAGTTTGTTGCTACATGTATGACTAACACATGTCCTCTCTCATTTCCACACTGACTTGCATCTGAGGGTTGGACACAATGACTCCACGTGCATACAAGCATATTTGCTACAATGCATCTTGTGATGGTCACACAGTGGGTCAACAACAATAGTAGTAACCAAATCACACACATTAACCCATAGGCATTGAGTTATTGTACTTATGTGTGTCGCCTTGCTATCCTCTCTTGATGCCAAACATGCCCAAATTGGGTAATACATATTTGTAGCCCACACGTTTGGCCATCTATTGCGTCAGTGAAGAGTGAAAATCCTGTACACCAAGTAGTGGATCATGGTCCACAGTAGTATGATCTGTCACATGTGCCCATACACCGTAATGCCTCAAGTGGGTGCAATCAGCCTATCTCTGTATTATCACAACTGTCATGTACCATTAAAATGGAAACATGACCCAAACCCAGTTTATGTCAGAAACTTTGATGCATACGCGTAAAAAATGACGCACATGGGTCTAAAAATTACGCTTATGCTTAGAAATATGACGCACAATGCCCTGAAACATCCATTGGCCCTGAGCGGTATTTCCAACACTGTACCCCCGGAAATTGGTTAAGTTAGAAACGTTTTTGAACCATATGGATGCGGGGTTAATTCTACACATGTGCGTAAAAAAAAAATGACGCGCAGAATGTAAGTGTGATAATATTTTGACGCATAACAATAAAAACGCACCGCATTTGAGGCAGGAAGTGATGTAAAAGGATATCCTGTTTACAGAATTGGTACAGTGGGTGTACTTTCACTTTCACTTTGCAGTCTGTGATATTTCCTGACTGTGTGGCTGGGTCTAGAATTGTCTCTCTGTGCATTTTGTGATTTTGTCTCCAGTGTGGTCTTTACATTGTCTTTTTGTGTTTCATAACTGTCTGTGGTATCCTGTCTGAGTGTTTTTGTGGTCATTTGTGTTGTCAACATTTGTCTTTGTTGTGTTGGGAGTCTGTTGTGGGTAGTGGTAGTTTGGGTATAGTTGGGCTGTGTTTGTTGTTTTTTTGCATTTTTCCTGTCCTACTTTCTCTCTATTCTCCTTTTTCCCATTTTTCCCCTCTTTATTTTTCTGAGATAATGTTGGGTAGGCCTCGTCTTGGCAGGATGGGAGAGGAGGAGCTGGGTGCGTTCATTTGGCTGGTGTGCCATTTCCTACCCCTGATGATTGAGGCAGGTGGTCTTGTAATCCAATGTTATCACACAGAGGCACGGAGGCTCTGGTGGGCAAAGGTGTTGCACCATCTGCAGAGGATATACAACACACCCCGAAATGACCACCAGCTGAAGCAGCGCTGTGCTGACCTTGTATCCAGAGAGCAAGATCTACTGGACCACCTGGGCATTGTGATTGGTGGCCCTGTTGGTGAGTACAAATCAGGGTAATGTGCACGTTTAAATGCTCTGTAGTGACAGTAGCTGATTTTTTCATAATCTGCCGGCAATGTTTTTGAACATGTGGAATGCTAGTGAAACATACAGGGCCATATTTCTACTTTGTTAGCACCGCAATTGCGAGCTGTTTTGAAGCAAGAGCGGCGCAAACTTACAAAATACAATTGTATTTAGTACGTTTGCACCGCATTTGTGTCAAACAGCAACACAAATATGGTGCAAAATATATTTAGATATGGGCCAAAGTTGCCTGTGAGGTGTAGAAATTTCCGACACATTACCATCATTTGTTGACGCAACAGCTACACTAACTTTATAAACACAACAGGAGCCAGAAAATTAGTGCAGCCTTCACGTCAATTGATGATGGCAATGTGGCGCAAACATATGTTTCATGTGTGGTCGGTGAGTGTGTCAGGAAACAGATAATTGAAATCCCGAAAATGTTCAGAAATATTGTGTCCCTCCATTGTTTTCGGATACATGTCTGACCTGGATTTGGACATATACGTAACAAGTTATAGATGCGCTCAGCTAACATCTTAGACTGATATTTAGAGTTTATAGTGCCACATTTCAATTAGGGATGGCTGGCAAAAGGTATGCACATGGATTCATATATCTATGGTTGGTGCAACTCACCATAGCTGTGGCACATCAATTGAAGAAAATGATACAAATTGAGGGGTAACAACTGTCCCTGGCCCTCGGTACATTGTACCTGTGTGTCTAAAATTGGTCTTAGTCACAATGTCTGGGTGACTGGTATTGCAGTCCTCACGAAAAGTGGCTTTGGTTGTCTCTCATGGATACACATGATGAGAGGAATACACTCCATGATTTTGTCTGCTCACTCATGAAGAAGCATGTTTGCCACCACATGATAGTTAGGGCCACTGCATGTGTACAGATATGTGTGTATCACTCACTGGAGTCCCCGGATCTGTACATGTTTGCAGTGGTATGTAGGATGCAGTATCATCATGTCTGAGAGGCTTTACTTTCTGAGTTCAAATTACACATAGTATTTGTATTTTGAATTGTTGTACAGTGCACAGACATTGAGCACATTTCTCCCTTCCATGCCTTACAGGTGGCCCGGCACCCTACGCTATTTGAGAGTTGGCTCGATTTACAGACCCAGACATCTCCAGTAAGTGTTGATATTTATGTTCTGTGTTGTGTTAGCTGATGATGTGTGATTGACTCCTGTGTGTCGGACACATAGCAAGGTGTGATGCGCTGGTCAATCATTTGTTTTGTTCCATGAGTGGAATATCATTTTATCACCATGTTTGAGTTGGCCAATCCTTATCGTATTGTCATATTTTGGGATTCTAGGTCAGTCCTGTAGGCACGGCAATGTGAATAGGGATGAGTCATGTGGATAAAACTTGAATCTGAAAAAGTGGCAGTAGACCATATTAGTGAATTAGTCAGCCAGTCAGACCCTGATTCTCCCAGAATAGGGATGCCAAAGTCTTAGCCACAGACTTCAGCTTCCCTATTCACTAATGAACATGTTTGACTGTATGTTAAACTTCCTAGCAGCATGTAGCTCCACATGTAGTGCTTCAGGAGTATGAGGCACTTGAGTACTATGGCTTAGGTGTGCATGCAGCTCATGGCCAGAGGTGTGCTTGCATCTATGTGTGTGTTGTAAGTCATGGCTTACTGGTAGTAACTGATGTGGACAAAGGTATGCATTTCCAAAGATAAGTGTTATGGGATTGTCCATGGTTTGGGTGTCTCCTATTTGGAGTTCCTCCTTACCTACCTGTGGTGTGCAGGCCAAACCCATGTACAGCTTTCCAAAGCTTCCTGGGTGTCCTTGTTGTTAGAAATTATTAGTTGATTGTCCACCCCCTCCCCTCAGACACAGGCATAGGGTTGGGAATAGTGTACTTAGGACTGATGATCCAAGTTTGGTACACAGACATGTTAATCAGTAAATCACTTGTCCAAACCTAGGGTACCCACTCATGATTAGCACATGCTTTCTATACTGGCAAGTCCATTTACAACTCACAGATCTTGTGGCCCTAGATTGCCATCCAGTACATGGAAATTTGTTGGCCTGGCAGTGGTGGAGGATATGCAGCATGATTTTTACCTGACAAGTGGCAGAACTATGATGCCAAAATCATTCCAGTTGTTACCCATCTTGTAGGGTTTGTATGTGCTATTTGATGATAGGACATTTGTAGGCTGGCTTGCCATGTACTTCCTCAGGGACTGTCAGTGATCTGTATGATGATATGGGCTGTTGCAGATACATTAGATGTAATGTCTGATTTACTTCCTGAGCCATTTCACACAATGCAGTACCTAATGTTTGGTTTTCTTTTCGTCTTAACAGCTGCAAATATGACTCCCATCCAGATTCAGGAGTTTCAACGCCGGGCAATGTGATAACGCCACATTCTTGATGTTGAGTCTGGGCACCGCAACATGGCAAGAAGATATCGCCATGAAAGAGCCGAAGATGGTACAATCCAGGCCACTGTGCATAGTTATCAGCCCACATTATTTCAGTGCAGTTGTATTGACAATCTATAATCATTGACAGGAGGCAAACATCACTGATCTACCGCACGGTTGATGTGTCACATTACACAGAGACAAAGTGGTGGTGTAAGTGCTATTTATTTTAAAAGTGCTGTAGTGCTATATGTACATTGTCCATGATTGTGCGTCCATTATTATGACATCTTCCATTGTGATCCTACACAAGTGCAAAAGGACATGTCATTGGACATGCTTGGGTGAAGTGTCAGACAGTGCAGAGGGACAGGATTTGCCAATGAGTTAGTGAGAGACAATCACAGGTCAGGCTGACAAGATAAACAGTGGGTTGCAGAACAGTGCTTGAGTACAGCTGTTGCAAGACTGGCATGTTACAAAGCACAGGACCTTGGTAATAGGTGGCCATGTGGCAGGGACTAGTGCTACCGGGTACTCTTACGTGTGAAGGTGATCTGTTCCACGTCTTCATCTTCTGATGTGTGTGTAGTCTCCTCTGCGCTTGGTGGTGGTGGTTGTGAAGGGGCAACACACACCTCAGTGTTTGAAGACGTGGAGTCAGACATCCCGATAGCTGCTAACTGTAGGGGTCTTAAGTGCAGTACTGCAGCAAGGAGGATCTGCTGGTTCTTAAGAATAGCAGCCACATCACGGTGGTAGGCAGCCAGGTCGGCCCTGAGGGGTTCAATGTTGCATTCGTGTACGCGTTGACAGGATTGCTGTTGTAGGTGTTGGGTCAGCTGTATTACGGCTGTGCTGATTTCCTTCAACCTTTTTTCTACTTCCTGCAAGATAGTTGTTCGCCCTTGCATAGCTGCTGCCTGTTCTTCAGTTGACATCATGCACAAACGCACCCCCTCCAGGCTGACTGCCATTTTTTCCATCCCCACCTGCACCTCCTTGGCCAGCTCCCACTGTACTCCAACTACAGTTCGCTCAAAGCTGGTGCCAGTGTCGTCAGAGTCCTCAGCTGTGTTGGAGCTGGCAGGTTGTACAATTGGTGTTGTGGGTGGGTCCTGTGTGATGGCTGCTAGTTCTGTGATCCTCCTTGTGACTGAAGGTGGGGTCTGGAGGGTTCAAAAGACCTCTTGGAGGGTCTGCTGGCTGATGTTTGTCAGCTCGTCATCCATGTCATCAGGGTAGTCCTGGACAGGCATATCCGCAGGAGATCCATCGTCCTCTGCATTGAGATATGGTACAATAAGTGTGTCAGTGTTGTGGGCTTTGTAATGTGACATGCCTGCCTTCCGATTATTTTCACATTGTGATCTTGGTTCCTGTTCATTGTTCCTGTCTTTCATATTAGCATTCTCCCAGGCCTATGCCCCTCCTGCATGTCACATGTATTGTGGTCAGTTTGTGGACTTGTCAGCATCATATCCTCTAGGTGTTGGTTCTGGCCAATTTGTGAATTGCCACCTTCTTGTCCTACTCAACCCTCTGTCTGCTTCCATTCTCATGGTGAGGCCTTTCACTGGCTGCGGGTGCTCTGATGGCACTAGCACCACATTTAACAATTTGGACCTGCCTCAGTCTCTGATCTTTCACATCCACCTATATGTAGTTGAGATGTAGCATATACTATGTATAGCATTGTTATGGCACAATATGGATGTCAGCATTGGTAATGTGTACTGCTGATGTTGGGGAATGTGTGGTACATTGGATTGCACTGATAGTCGTAGCAGTGTCCTATTTCCTCCTCTGACTGTGCTGGTATATTTCTGTGAACAGTTACATGTGTCCTCCCCCTCAATGCTGTTGTCTGAGCAGTATGACATTTGGGTTGTTGCATGGTGTAATTGGAGCTATAGTGATCCAGGCACAGGGTGGACCCTGACATATGCAGCATGGGTATGACATTAGTGCTGTGTACCTCCTAATGTTAATGACAATGGGTGAAGTTTGTGGCAACTTTTGGCACTCACATTTGACAGGATTGGAACATTTGTCTTGATTTCAGGGGATTGATGACGTCATCCTGAACCCTCTAATTTGGGTGTGTTTGATCCATGGGGACGATACTGCCATTAGCTACTTGACCTGCACACACAGCAGAGGTGGTAGTGGCAACTGTTGTCAATGTTACATTCCACTTGCAGGTATGGCCAGAGGTTGTTAATTGGGCCCTATTTAATGTAGGGAGTATACTGGCTGACGTGTGACGGGATGCCAGTTTTATGTTGTACCCTGCCCTCCTGGCCTGGCTTAACCTTTGCAACATTCTTGGCTTGGCAGCTTACCCCCATGCAAAAGTTGTTGGTGTTGTGTAGTGGTGTGCCCCAGGTTTCCTCAGTACGTGCCATGCCCCGGTGCCGTGCTCCTTTACCCATTCCACTCCCTGAATATCATGACTTACATGCATTGTGTAGTAGGTATGTCCACCCCCCCAGTTGCAGTTAACATTAGTGCATTTAAATTCCCCATGCGACTTACCCTGCATGTGTGTTGTCTCCTGGTAGTCTGCGCTGTCCTGTCCTTGAATCCCTGTGACGATCTCCTCAGGGATGACAGCTGCGACCATCTCCTTCATGTGGTCCAGGGGCTCCTGTGGTGCTGGACTCCCACCTCCAGTCTGCAGTGCTGCCTTCCTGTTCCTGGCCATCTTTTCCTTTGTCCTGCGCTTGCAGTCATGCCAGCGTTTCTTGCACTCAATGACTGTTCTACGTACTTCTGCCACACTGTTGATCTTGTCAACAATTTGTTGCCATATTGCCTCTCCCCTACTGATTGGCAACTTTGAGGTGACAAACAGTTGGTGCTGGTGTTCCGTTACCTCTTTCACCAGAATTTCCTGTTCCTCTGCACTGAAGTGACACTTTTCTTCTTCTCCTTGTCCTGGGTCTTGTGTGGGTCCTCCTGGCTGGTTCCTGGTCTGTTGTCAACTTCCTGTGGTCTGTGCAAGCATCTGGGATCCATTTTGGCTCTCCTCTGCACAAATTGCTGTGTTTGCGGCGATTTTTGACGCTATTGTGTCAAAAAACGCCACCTTTCCGGTTTGCGGTGTCGTAAACCGTCTCACAGTCATTTCCGCTGCATTAACATCGTTTCCCTTTACGACGTGACGCAGTGGTCTGAGTAAAAAAAAAATGACTCACACCTGTGGTTTGCGCTGCCATGCGTCAAAGTATAAATTTGACGCCCGCACAGCGATAAGAAATGGCGTTAGCCGGCGGCAATATTTTTGACGCAAAACTGCATCGCGCAGTTTTGCGTCAAAAAGTATAAATATGGGCCCATGTTCCATGGATCGGAAGATGATCCATGTGCTACTCCCCAACCGAACAGAGAGATATCTCTTACTATTGTCCTATTGTTCTTGATGCAAAGGCAACCTTTGTAGGAGATTTGTCGGTGAACACCACCATTTCAGGGATTGTTCTGCTTTGGAAAAGAGTGTGATCTTGTCCTCAGTTTCCTGAGTATTGATTCCACTGATCCTCCAGACACTCTTGAAGAGGTCTCACATGGATACAAGCATTTGGAGTCAGAAAAATGCACGAGGCCATCGAGCCTAGGAGAGATGACACTTTCCTCATTGTGGGATGGGAGACTTTCATGAGAGAGTGACACCCAGTGGCAGGTGGTGAATTTATAAAGTGGTGGTGCTATCAAACAAAAGGTCATTTGCTGGAATGCACTTACATCTAAACAATAGTTTTTATAAACACATACAAACACTCACATACACACACACTGGTGCAGCCTTGCAGACAGGCATGCCCTCATACACACAATGTGGAAACTTACCTGGGATGGTCCTCAGCGCACAGTTTCTTCTGTATGTTGATTCCCAAATTTAAGGACAAACAAACAAGTCGCCAGAGCCACCCCCTTATGCCCATCAGGAGCTCAGATAGGACGGAAGGCTGTTCTTTTTTCTTTATCATGGCTTCTGATGGGGCATAAGGGCGCAGACTGACAGGCCTAACATCACCGTTATCTGACATGCTGCACTGCTTGATGCTAGTGCAGCATGTCAGATACGTATTGCATTTGTGAACAGACAGGCTGCAGCAGCCTATGTCTGACACGTGTGCAATACAGCCCAAGGTACCCTCATCTGGTGGGAGGTGATATAGCAACTTTTACATGTCAACAAATGATCGGTGAGATTTTTTCGTTACATATAGAAGCTGTAATATTCCAAGCAGTAACGTGCAAGTGAGACGTCATTAGAGGGGGGAGTCACCACCCTTTTGGCCCCTACAGAGAAGCCTCCCCTGGTGACACGTCAGGCGGGTCGATAACAGTCTCTCCGACGAAGAATACACTCTTGCTTGTAGGGTATCGATGGCAGCACCTAGGTAATGGAGAACCTGAACTGGAGAAGATGTAGTTGGTGGAGAACACTGATCGTCATTTGATAATGGACTTGAGTCTCTTTTTGTGTTGACGCCCTGATAAGCCAGTTGCCTAGATATGGATAGACAAATGGTCAGAGTCTCCTGAGATGTGCAGTAACCACTGCCATACATTTCGAGAATGTTCTGGGGCCAATTTGAGAGCGAAGGGAAGTACCTTGTACAACTACAACTTTCAGCAACTTGCAGTGTTTCCTGGCTATCTGAACTTGAAAGTATGCATCCTGGATGTCTATTGAGCGAAGCCATTCTCCTTGGTGGATTTGGGGATAAATTTGATGAAGTGAGAGCATTCAGAATTTTTCTCTTTGAATCCATTTGTTGATTAGTTTGAGATCCAATATGGGCCTGAATTTGTTTTTTCACTAAAAAATACCAGGAATAAATTCCTGTGCCTCGTTGTTTGTGAGGATCGATCTCCACTGCTTGCTTCTGCAGAAGGATGTTTACTTCTGATCTTAGCAACTCTAGATGTTGAGTGGACTGTTTTCTTGGGATGTTTGGTGGAGGGCTGAGACAATACCCATTCTGCACAATATTCAGAACCCAGGCATCTTATGCAATGGATTCCCACTCTATCAGGAAATTAGAGATACTTCACCCTACTGGAGTGGGTTAACTGGAGAGAGGGAAGCAGAGGTGCATTGCTTGGAGCCATTCCTGCTTGGGCACGCTAGTGGGCAGATCTTTCTTTAGGGGAACAACGTTGTTGGTGCTGAAAAGGTCTTTGTTGTTGATACCGATGTTGACCTTATAGCCATTGAAGGGTTTGAACCCTTTGTGGATAAAAATGTTGGTCATATGGTCTAAAAGCATGCCTGCATTGTTCCTTATGCTTTTCCAGGCCCATTGCTTTTAAGGTCTCCATTTCTGATCTCATCCTTGCCATTTCATCATCCATATGGATATCAAACAAGGTGTTTCCTGAAAAGAGCAGATGAAGGATACACTGATGGGATTCTTGTTTCAATGCTCTTAAACAAAGCCAAGAATGCCTTCTAAAGGCCAGCCCATGGCAGTATCCGTGTACTGCTAGTAGTGAAGCATCTGCTGCAGCACTAACGACCTGACTACAGACGGTCATGCCCTCAATTACTACTTCGAGAAAATCTTCTTGTTGATCTCTCTGGAGTTGTTCTGTGAACTGCTACAATGAGTACAACAAGGCTATGTTGTACCTGCCTGGCAGAGAAGATGCACTTACTGCCTTCATTGTAGTGGCCGCTGTACCACACATCTTGCATCCTACAGAATCAGGTTTTTTACTCTCCTTGTCCTGAGGGTTGTAGAATGTATCTTTTTTGCAGCTAGAGTTACTACAGAGATAGAAGGAGGATCAGAGCAGAGGAATAATGGATCCTGCTACAGGGGTCTATATTTTTTCTGGAGCCTTGACAGAGCTGATTTAGCTGCAGCTGGTGTGGGGAACAGTTCCATTGATGGTCCCAATAACCCCAGAACTAGTGGTAGGAGAGGTCTCAATGCTGTTCATTGGTGGAGTGTCTCACAAATTACTGATGTTGATGGATGTGGGGCAGACAATGGAATATTCAATTTTGAAGCTCCCCTTACAAGTACCTTCTAAAAGGTGTTGATGTCATGGACTGCAGAGACTCTTAGTTAAGGAAATTCAAAGTAAGAGAACATCTTCCCACACTGGAGGCGGAAGTTGAATATGGCGATCTGCGCCATGACCTTGCCCTAGATCTAGACCAGGACATATAACGGTAATGGAGTGAATGTCAGGAAGATCATCTTGAAGAAGAGTGCAGGGACCAATGATGATGTCTTGAGAGTGATCACACTCTAGATTTATGTAGAGATCTGAAATGAGAAACTTGTTGGAGGGGAAATGAAATGTGAAGAAATTGCGCTACATCAGATAGAGGTAGAAAACAATATAAAATCATATGTGTGAAAGAGCAGTGTAGGCCTAAACTTTGTGCTGACCCCAGAGTGGTGAAGAGTTCACTTGAAAACAGAATGCATGACCAGCAAGGACGAAGTTAAAGGAGAACACATGTTTGTGAGACTGAAGTAATATATGATCATAAGCACAGAGGCACATATTCTGTTGTCTCAGTAAATTACAAATGTGATTAAAGAATGGGATCAGAAGATTGAATTAGCCTAGCTTATGCAAAAACTGATAAGAGATCTTGGGAGTACAGCGATAAAGCACACACACAAATCCACATACATTCAAGAGTAGTGAATGGTTAGTTTGTTAAGCACAGTCAGGACTGCAATAAAGAATGTGTGAGAAACAGGTTACAGGTTTAAAGGGTCATCAGTGTTGTGATTTTGCAACAATAACGTAACTGCTAAATTTACTTATTAACCTTTTGTAAATGTTGGTACAGCTATACAAGTGGCTGCCTGTGAAGTAGCAAATTAAGATTAGCTGTCTACCTGTGTGGAGATAGCTATTCTCCCTGCTGCAACAGCAAAAGCTATGTTTTACCATGCCAAGAGGAGTCTTTTTTTATGTTAAGTTTCCCCGCAACACTTGGGGGTTTTCAGTTTGTTGTGTAGAGGATGCCATAACAGGCAGTGTGTAGCCTGCAGCCCTCTAACAAATCTTGGCAGGTACCACAAGCAACCTTTTTGTTTTTTACATAGCTTGAAATTTCTTTTAAATGAATTGTCATTAATATTACCTACACAAGTACAGTACAAATGAATATTAAGTTCATTCATTTCTAACATTCTTGCTGGAAATATTGACACTTAAGATCTACTGTAGGCCAATACATGAACACTCTTCAAAACCTTCTTTTGAATCAAAATCCTCAACCTTGGAGGAACTTACAAGAAAATCTTATAACAAATCCGAGAAACATAATGAAATGTCCCCTAATGTTGTAAAAATGACAGCAAGAAATCTATTCTAAATCTGTCCGCACACCGTCATCTGAGTCATCTACTCTGAAAAAAACCTCTAAATGGTCAGCTTCCAAATACAAAAAAAATTCTTCATCTTTGATGAGACCAGCATCAGTACCACTGTTGACAACGACACCCTCACCACCATCAACGAAAAAGCCCTCATTGTCATCAATGACACCACCAGCAAAGCTGCTGCCGACAACATCACCACTTTGCTGTGACAATGACCACAACGTCATTGATCATGTCAAAAACACCTACAATGTTAACACTGTTGATAATACCACTGATGAGCATTATGACTATGTGCATTACACCACCACTGATAACGTAAATACTGTTGACGACAGCCGAACCCCTAAAATACACACCAGGATCATCCTTATCTCAGAAAAAAAGGCATCTCAATGCCACCCATATTAGAATAGACCTTATCTAGCAAGGTTTCTCCATACCAGACTGACAAACATTTTCGATACTGAATGTTCCAAAGAAGATGAAGAGGACATTGATCCTCCACTTGGGCCTTCATATAGCACAACACAACGAAAGGTCAAATATCAAGACAAATGAGGATGAATATAAACAAGCTGAAGAACCTTGTTTGGCAGTCTTTACCCATTCAGAACGTCCAGACACCTGAAGATCTTATCAGTCCTTCCAAGATGAAAAGGATGGTTCCTGGCAATATGATTATGACCCACATACACAGGTTTCCCAAACGTCTCAGGAAGCTAAGATATACGCCCATACAGCTCTAGTCAAAAAATTTATGGCTCATGCCTACTATGAGTGATTTACAGTATTTTACTGATCCTCATGGACAACTTTCAATACAAGCTTCACCTCGGTCAAGACCTCAAACGAGACCTCGCACCTCCATGCGTTCTCCTTCCAGGCAGATAATATAATTGCCCCTAATAACACACTCACCTTTGGCAACTCACTCTAATCCACCAATTATAGTTGACGCTTATACAGATGACAACCAAGATGACAATCAAATGTAGCCAGTGTCCCCTTGTTCCACTGGCCCATAGTGAGAGGAGTATATAGTTCCCTTTCCAGGAGATATCACTTCCTCAGCAGTGTATTCACCTCCAGTTGATATAGGGAGTTTTCCCTCTCCCATAAAGAGAGCCTCACAAATATTTGATTTGCCAATGCCAATCAAAGAAAAAACTGCTTTTAATATGACTTTAAAGAACTTTTAAAAAAATCACAAAAAATATATTAGAATTATTCTAATAATCTATCACATTTGGCCAGAGGGTCTAAAGGTTATGAAGAATCTGGCTACAGAAGCTGTGGGAATTACTAGGCTAGAAAAAAATATAAAGCACCCGACAGCAATCCAGCTTGTGTCCTTGGTCACCCCTAGGCAGACTTAGTGGTGATGCATACAACCCAAGAGCAATCAAGGAACCCAACAACTCCATGCTTGGCGCCACTTGACAGAGATGGAAGAAGGCTCAATAACATTGGCAAACATTTTTCAGCTGTGGCAAACACATCAATCGGGGCAGCTAATGCACTGCCAAGTCTTGCAAGATATGACTGACAGATATGGACAGACTTTGGGCTTTAACTTGAGTTGCTTCCTGGCGATAAAAAAAGATGAAGCAAGAGCAATCCTACCAGAATGAGAAAAAAACTCTTCTACTAGAATAGATATTGCCTCAATGGAATTCCAACAATTGGTTGGTGCTGGAGTATTACGTTGGCATGCCTGGTTCCGCTCTACCTCTTCTGGACCTGAGGTACAGAGTGAAAAGATGGATATGCCTTATTATGGGGAATTACTTCTTGGTAGGAATGCTGATGAAGCACTTCAGTCAATTAAAATAGATATGGTCACTCCACGTTCCTTGGGAGTCCTTCATCAAAGACGGCCACAGCCATTTCCTTGAGCATAAGGTAGGGGCCAGTCTACTTTTAGAGAAGGTTACCAAACTTACAAATATCAATCATAGCAACTAATTCAACAATCATATCGTCAAGGCTGCACACAAAGCTGTAGACTGTCACTACCTGCATTTTACTATAAGCAGGCCCCTCATAGAAGATCAACAAACCAATCTTGAGCAAATGAATATTCAAAAAGACAGTGACATTAAAGAAGCAATAGTCATGATGAATTCGGGAATACGTGTAGGAGGAACAATCTTAACTTTTTATAGAGGGCAGGCCAATATAACCTCCTACCGCTGAGTACGGGAAGTGATATTTTTCAACCGCTAGAATGGAAATACCAACACCCAAGGGCCCGTACCAACATCTTTGCCTGCTACAAACTGAGATTCTAATGATGTTGCAAAAAAGGACAATAGAGCAAGTGCCAAATATGAGAAAGGTTTAGGAATCTATTCTTGCTTTTTCCTAATAAAAAAAAAAGTCAGGAGAATGATTTTGGATTTACAAAATCTGAACAAATTTCTCAAAAGATAATAATTTAGCATGGTCACTTTTGCAAGAATCCCCTCCAACTGCTTCAACAAGGACATTACATGACATCCTTAAACCTGCAATTACCTGTGATCATTGCAATTACCTTTGATTCAGGGTAGCTGGCCGCCATTATCCATTCAAGGTGTTGCAGTTTAGAATCAGGTAATCCCAGACAATATTTACAAAGTGTATTGCTCTGTTCACATGCCCACCTAAGAAAGCAAGGACATCAAATATTTTCATACCTAGATGACTGGCTAGTCAAAGAAATCTCACACAAAGCCACAGACTTGTTGCCATTCTTCAGAGAAATGGGGGGTTACTTTACTCAAAAAGGAATCTTGCTTAATCCCCTCAAGAGTAATACAGTTGCTAGGAGAAACTTTAGACCGTTTCCTTTTTAAGGAGAGAGTAGAACATCTAACTTCAATCTAAAATATGTGCAGGCTATATTTATCGCCACTGGGACAATGACATAAGGATGTTGTTGTATCCAGGCCAGAGTAGGTCCTGATAGTGCCTACAGATACTGTTCCATGTATACATTGTCCAACACTTCTTCCATTGTACTTGATGGCTTCCCCAAGTCCTGTCTTCTATAGGAAGAGTGTTCTGGGGTTATCATTAAGGTTCATTTCTCTTTCCTGAACTTCGCTCTATAGTATTCATTATCAAAACCTAAGCACTTCAAAAGGATCCTCTTAATACCTTGGTAGAGGGACGTACCGACAGGATTGGTGGCTTGGTAAGCCATCTGCAGTTTCCCTGATAAGAGAGGTGTGACATATTTACCCCACCATTCTGGGGGCCTCTCAAAGTTGGTTAAAAAAAAACTCTGGGTCTTCCCCCATTTGGTATTTTTGTAGCACTGAATGGGGAACATTTGGGTCTACTTTAGTACTAGTAATGGTATTAGTCAATCTTTGAAAAGCAGTATCCTGAATCTGTTGAATGTCTGCTATAACTGTTTCAGTGTTCTTACGGAGATTTGAAGGTTTTCCCTATCATGCTGGACGGCCTGCATCTGATCTGCAAATGGTGTTGTCCTTCCGACAGCTGCTTGATCATGACTTCCATGGTTACTGGTTGAGTCATATTGACAGCCTGACAAGGGAAAGACTGGGAATCCCACTTCTGACATGACTGTAACATGATGTCAAATATGACTCAGAAGCGGTAGGGTGATATTCATAAGAACTTATTGGAAACAACATAAAAATATGCATCCAGAGCATAAAGCTTCTTCTATGAATTATCTTGACTGGGGTGGGGCCGTCTTCGGGTCATCGTCCCTCTTTGTCCTCTTCACGGTAGCCCAGGGTAACCCTAGGGAAAAACAAAGGAAGGCCTTACAAATCAAGTCAAACCATAATCTGTATCCCTTCTGTAGGAAAATGCCACTGTTGGCATGGTCACCTCCCACCTTTTGCCTAGTGTTGATGCCAGCTTTGATTAGAAGTGTGCTGTGCCAATTGTGGAAACTGTACCTTTGTTTCCACAATTGGCACAGCCCTGGCACACAGTTAAGTCCCTTGTAAAAGGTACCCCTGGTACCAAGGGCCCTGTGGCCAGGGAAGGTCCCTGAGGGCTGCAGCATGTATTATGCCACCCTCAGGGACCCCTCACTCAGTACATGCACACTACTTTGCAGCTTGTGTGTGCTAGTGGAGAGAAAAGACAAAGTCGACATGGCACTCCCCTCATCATAGGTAAGCCACCCCTCTAGCAGGCCCCAAGGCAGGGTGCACTATACCACAGGTGAGGGCATAGCTGCATGAGCACTATGCCCCTACAGTGTCTAAGTCAATTTTTAGACATTGTAAGTGCAGGTTAGCCATACTGAGGCCCATATTTATACTTTTTGACGCTAAACTGCGCTAACGCAGTTTAGCGTAAAAAAAATTTGCGCCGTCTAACGCCATTCTGAAGCGCCATGCGGGCGCCGTATTTATGGAATGGCGTTAGACGGCGCAATCAGACCGGCGCTGGTGTGCGTGGAAAAAAAACACGTAGACCAGGCAGCTCCGGCGTTGGGAAAAAATGACGTTAGGGCGTCTTAAAATGGCGCAAGTCAGGTTGACGCTAAAAAATCGTCGTAACCCGACTTGCGCCATTTTTTTTCGACGCCCATCCCCCATCAACATGACTCCTATCATTGTAAAGATAGGAGTCATGCCCCCTTGCCCAATGGCCATGCCCAGGGGACTTCTGTCCCCTGGGCATGGTCATTGGGCATAGTGGCATGTAGGGGGGCACAAATCAGGCCCCCCTATGCCAAAAAAAATTATTAAAAAAAAAAAAAAAAATACTTACCTGAACTTACCTGAATGTCCCTGGGGTGGGTCCCTCCGTCCTTGGGTGTCCTCCTGGGGTGGGCAAGGGTGGCAGGGGGGGTCCCTGGGGGCAGGGGAGGGCACTCTGGGCTCATTTTGAGCCCACTTGTCCCTTAACGCCATGCCTGACCCAGGCGTTAAAAAGCGGCGCAAAAGCGCCGTTTTTGGCCACGCCCACTCCCGGGCGTCATTTTTGCCCGGGAGTATAAATACCACGTAAAGGCCTGGGAGTCATTTTTTAAGACGGGAACGCCTCCCTTGCATATCATTAACGCAAGGAAGGGGTTCACGCTAAAAAATGACGCCCACTCCGGGCACTTTGGCGCCCGAAGCGTCTAACGCCATAGTATAAATATGGCGTTAGTTTGCGTTAGTTTAGCGTCGAATTTGCGTCGAAAAAAACAACGCAAATTCGGCGCAACCAGAGTATAAATACGGCCCTGAGTATATGGTCTGGCAGTTTGTCATTACGAACTCCACAGCACCATAATGACTACACTGAATACTGGGAAATTTGGTATCAAACTTCTCAGCACAATAAACCCACACTGATGCCAGAGTGGGATTTATTGAAAAATGCATACAGAGGGCATCTTAGAGAAGCCCCCTGTATGTTAGTCTAATTGCTAGAGCAAGACTGACCAGTCTGTGCCAGCCTGCTACTTCCAGAAGAGTTTCTGACCACATGGGGTGAGTGCCTTTGTGAACTGCAAGACCTGGTGGTGAGCCTCAAAGGTTCAAGCCTGGTGTTACAGTGCCCCAGAACACTCCAGCTAATGGAGACGCCACCCCCTGTAGGAGCCCCCAATTTTGGTGGCAAGTTCAAAGGGATAATGAGAAAAACAAGGAGGAGTCACCCCCTCAGCCAGGACCACCCCTAGGGTGTCCAGAGATGAAGACACCCTCTCCTTGAGAAATCCTCCATCTTGCTTTGGAGGATTAGGATCAATAGGGATAGGGATGTGCCCCCCTCCCCAGAGGGAGTGGGCACAAGGAGGGTGTAGCCACCCTCAGGGACAGTAGCCATTGGCTACTGCCCTCTGACTGTAACACACCCCTAAATTTAGTAAGGCGACCCTGAACCCAGCTCTTGAGATTCCTGACAACCTCAAGAAAGAAGAAGGACTGCTGAGCTGAAAACCCCACAGAGAAGAGGAGACAACAACTGACTCGGAACCAGCCCTACTGACCCGTCTCCTGCTTTGAAAAGCTGCAGGAAAAGAAGCAACGTGTTCTACAGGACCAGTGACCCCTGAAAAGCCTCCAGGGGACTGCCTGCATCACTGAGGACCAAGAAACTCCTCTGGACAGCGGGCCTTTCCAAAAAGAAGACAAAGAAACCATCTTTAAAAGGACTCTCACCTCACTCCAGAAGTGTGAGTTCAACTTTTCTGCACCCGACGCCTCCGGCCCGTGTCCAGAGAACCCAACTAGCCAGAGAGGATCCCCAGGTGACTCCGACGATGTGTCCACCCTGGGCTGACCTCTCTGAACCCCCATGATGACGCCTGCAGAGGGAATCCTGAGGACCCCCCTGACCACGATTGTGCATGCAATAATGAAAAGCCCTAAAAGAGAGCTCTCTTTTAGGGCTTTTCATTATTGCATGCACAATGATATTCTCTAAACACACTGGTATGGTAATGCTGGCACTTTTTCGTTTAGGGTTCACTAAATTATTCTACTTACCACAGTTCTTATGGTCCTTGCCGGTTCTTTTCTATACTTATAACTCGAGTTTGACTTTTACACGGAATTATGGCAAATATAAAAAATTGTTTCTTTCCATTGGGACATAAATCACAACTGTATATAAATATTGTTTTGTGCCTTGCACTATAAAATTTATGTAAAAAACTTTTCTTGTTTGTTCTTACATATTAAATGATATCAGGAATACCACTATCATTCAACTTTTTTATGGTTATATGTTACTCTTGCAGCCCTGAAGAAGCCCAAGTGTATAGGGCGAAACGCGTTGGCTGCTTGCTTTCATCAACTTACTGTTATAAAAAGTATTCTTGATCAAATAAAAAGAATTTTTGGAAGAAAAAGAACAGAAACCGTGTATCATCACCTGTTTAATTATCTGGGACTCTTCTACAATTAGTATATAAAGAATATGTCTACAACTTAAAGTGGTGCACCACCCAATCTTTTCTTCTTTAACAATTGGGGTGTTTTTTTCACCCCTGTGGTTCCTTAGTGCAGCAGGAATTTTTGTGGAGGTGCACACTAAATTCTACTTTTTAATATTATTTGTGTTTATTGTGATCACTTGGAAACTATTTGCGATTGATGCGTCTCTTTATGAGCTTGCTGCACTCTGTTTAATTAATGTATTATTGTGTAACGTACCTTTCATTTAATGTACTTACCTGCTAAATCAATCTTGTGGTTCTACAAATAAATTAACAAAAAAATATTTTTCTATATAAAAAAAAGCTATTGGCCTGGAGTTAAGTCATTGAGTGTGTGTTTTTACTTGTTGCTTGTGTGTGTACAACAAATGCTTAACACTACCCTCTGATAAGCCTACCACAAATAGAGCATTAGTATTATCTATTATTGCCTCTGTCAAGCCTCTTGGGGAACCCCTGGACTCTGTGCACACTATGGGGCATATTTATACTCTGTTTGCGCCGGATTTGCGTCGTTTTTTTTTACGCAAATCCGACGCAAAACTAACTCCATATTTATACTTTGGCGTTAGACCCGTCGAGCGCCAAAGATCTTGGAGTTTGCGTCATTTTTTAGCGTGGACACCTTCCTTGCGTTAATGATATGCAAGGTAGGCGTTCCAGTCTAAAAAATGACTCCAAGGCATGTGCGCCGTATTTACACTCCCGGGCAAAAATGACGCCCGGGAGTGGGCGGGTCAAAAAAAATGACGTCCAGCTGCTTTAGCGTAATTTTTTAACGCCTGGTCAGGGCAGGCGTTAAGGGACCTGTGGGCTCGGAAGGAGCCCAGAGGTGCCCTCCCATGCCCCCAGGGACAACCCCTGCCACCCTTGCCCACCCCAGGAGGACGCCCAAGGATGGAGGGACCCATCCCAGGGAACTTAAGGTAAGTTCAGGTAAGTATTTTTTTTTTTTTTTTTTGGGTGGCATAGGGGGGCCTGATTTGTGCCCCCCTACATGCCACTATGCCCAATGACCATGCCCAGGGGACATAAGTCCCCTGGGCATGGCCATTGGGCAAGGGGGCATGACTCCTGTCTTTGCTAAGACAGGAGTCATTTCAATGGGGGTTGGGAGTAAAAAAAAATGACGCTAATCGGGTTGAGGTGAAAATTTTGCCTCAGCCTGACTTGCCCCATTTTTTGCCGCCCAAGCTCCATTTTCCCCTACGCCGGCGCTGCCTGGTGTAAGTCATTTTTTTTACGCACACCAGGCAGCTCCGCCGGCTAACGTCATTCCATAAATGAGGCGCCCGCATGGCGCTTTGGAATGGCGTTAGCCGGCGTTAAATTTTTTGACGCACACCTGCGTTGGCGCAGTTGTGAGCCAAAAAGTATAAATACGGCCCTATATCTCATTTTGATATAGTATATACAGAGACAGCTTCCTACACCTTCACCTACATCTTAGTGTGACAATAGATAACCCAGCATCCAGTATCAAGTGCTGTGAGAAAAAAGGTATCAACTGCTGTGAGGAAAACAGTCCAGAAAAAACGACCCCTCTCATTCTCTAGTTAAACAACAGTGTCACTAAGTTTCCACTGTTGGCCTGAGATTCCCATAAACAGTTTAAATAGTTCTATTACCGCACCACAAGTGCTTTCCATAACAAACCCTATGGCCAAATCAAATAACCCCATGCTAGCATACCCCTTTTGGTCACTTGCCTGACGCCATGGCCTTGGGATAGTGCTGCGGCAGCCTGGTCAGTAGTGCCTTTCCCCAGTTTCAAGCATAAGCCGTCCTCTTCCTCGCCAGTGGACTCTGGCTCCGTCTGTATGGCTGGTGTCAGTTGAAACGACCTCCTCCAGCCAGCCTCCATCTACTAGCTCAGCAGAGCCTTGTTACTCCTCCCCATGGTTCCCGTCGCCTTCTCCGGCTCGCCACTCCCTTTGTAATATGCTGTTCCCTCGGGTTATCCATTCGCCACACTCCTTCTCCATTCTCCAGTGCATCTTCCTCCTCGTCATCCTTGCCACACACACCATACGGTACCTCAGCCCTCCTGAAAATGCGCTTAATCATATTAAGTGGCGTGTCCTGGCTAACCACTAGAATGCTAGCCAACGTTTCAGTCGTACCCCGGGTATACGCCAGCAGTCATAGCAACGGCTTCAGTGCTTAATTTGTGCTTGTTGTTTCCGGTGCTGAGCACCGGCACTTATTTGTGAGGGCCGGGGCTTATTCTTCTGCCTCAAGCATTTGCTGCGAGCAAAAGACACACATGGGAAAGATGGTAGAAGGAAAAACTAGAAAGCGTCATAAAGGGAGAAAGTAGAACGTTGCAGGATGAGCTGAAGGGGCAGGGGTGGCCGTAAATGGATTGAAGAGGCCCGAGATGGCTTCAGGATTACGCTGCCTCAGTATTCAGTGCTCGCACATTTAATTACAGCAGCCGCATGTTTAAAAGAAGGGCTTTGAGCACCGGCACCTCTTTATTTACAAATTAAGCACTACACGGCTTCCTCTCAGCGTCCCTGTAGTCACAGTCTCCTTCACATGAGACACTTTCAAGAGAAACTCAACAAACTATGGCTTCAAGTGCAGGGACCATTCAATATATAAGGGTTACAAAATGAATCAAGAAAGCTTTACCATGGTGGGCGTCCTTTCTGCAAGAAAACTCCAAGTTCACTATGACCACAGATGCCTCTGTAGAAGGTTGGAGAGCACACTTGCAGGAACAAACATAAAAAAATACTTATTTCCAGGCATATGCAATTTGTCAGTATTGATACGAGGTAATACTACAAGCATCTTTCATATCAACAAACAGGGGGAACTTGTTTCTTACAGCTCTCTATGGAAACACCAAACATATCAGACTGAGCCATTCAAACCCATATCCAACTGTTGAGTATGAAATGACTTTGGCATAGCTCTACAAAGTGTGCTTTCCCACACATGGGTGACACAGGTGAACTTTGTTAAATGCACCAACGATTATTGTGAAAAACAGGTTACTGTAGCCCTGCAAAGCACTAATCAATGTGTTACTGAAATAGAATTATTGCTTTTGGGTTCGTAACAATCCCCATAACGCATTAGGGACACCAAGGTAACAGTAAGAAACCTATTTCATTATTCACAGTATCACACACAGAATGTACTAAAAAGAATGAACACTTAAGTAAAAAAAAAAAATTATTACTACAGGAACAATCTGCTTCTCAGTGCATCTAAAACAACTATCCAGATTATTATAAAAACAGCAAGAAGGCATGTTATGAATAACAAGAATAAAATTAACATTTCTAACATGGTTAAAATGTCATCTAAAAGCTAACACCCTAATGCCTACTTCTACGCGCTACACTAAGAGAGCATGGAAGGGAGAGCAGCTTGCAGTCTAGAGTTTCTTAGGGAGAAGAGACATGCTGCATAAATTTTTGACAGCAAAGGATGTCTTTATCGGCAGAGGCATGAAGACAGTGTTCCCCGTGAAGGAGTGGTCTTCCTCCGGGTCTCGGCTTTATTGGATTCAGGCAAGATGTAGCATCTGCGAAGTGCTATGTGCACTGGCAGTAGGTGAGACCATCTCTGCCAAAATCTCGTACAATGATTTTGGCGAAGGAACTCTCCTGACAAGAAGTCAAGTAGTAGTCCTTATCTACTGAATCTAATCAGAAGTTGGAATTGCTGACATAAGTTTAGGAATGTCTGACATAGATTATGTGCATCGAGGTGTGCGTCCCAGACGTTCCTTATGAACATATAGATTAAAAGGATGTTAATTCAGACTACACTATTTCGGCTATGTGTCTGTATTTGTTCTTATTCAAACTTGACATGGTGAAAAGTAGACATTTGTCCCAGATAAATGTTGCATAAAGTGTTGTATCTATGTCATCAATTGAATGACTTGACGCTTTCACAGTTCTTAGAAAGATAAGGTCAGACAACATCTGAGTTTAATGGCAGACATGACAATGAAGCTGCATGAATCAGGAAAGATGGCAACTTCCATTGCCTAGAATTCAGAAGATGGCGAACTCCATTATCTAAGATGGAGTTTGGGCTTACATAAAAAAAAGAGTCGGACCTTAGAGACTTTATGTCACAACTAAAAGCCAATTATCTCCCAGCAACAACCAAGGCCTGGGCAGATATCCTCAGCAGAACTCAAGAGAGGCAAGAGTATGAGTTACAGCAGCAGCAACTATGGCAAACAAAGTCTAGACCTGTTTGCGACCAACCTGAACTATAAAAGATGATAATAGGCCAGCAGGCAAAACCTTCCCGGTTCATGGGGAATGCTTTTTCAATCAACTGGTCAGGTACATATGCCTATGACATTCTACCGCTCCAATTGAATCTGAGGGTTCTAGCAAAGATGAAAAGAGAACAGTGCTGTCTCATTCTAATAGTTCCTTGATGGCCCTGGCAGTACTGGTTCACAGAGCTATTACTCTCGAAGCAGATCAGAATACTGTGGAAACATTAGCATAATCTATTGACATGATGCAACGGCCAAATACTTCATCCAGACTCAAACTTTCCGAGATTGAGAGCTTTGCTCCTGAATGCAATCTTCTAGATATACTAGATTATTTCAGGAAAATATTTTCTAATGCTGGAGGTCCCTCAATGAGCAAAACCTATGGAGCCAAATGGAAATGATTTTGCTCATGGTGCATTGATCACTGTTTACACCCAATATCTTTTTAACCACACCATTTAGGGCACATAAACTCATTAAATTCAGTGGGGAGTAAAGTAATGTATTGAGCCCATAGGTCGCAGTAGGCTGCTAGACTATTGGTTATCGCAAGGGTCAGTTTCTCCATACCCAAGATGTGCCATATTCTATGTAATCACATTGGATGTGTGTGTGTGTGTGTGTGTGTGGAGACTTTGTAGTGCCCCAGTGGGAGAGTATCACTTAAAGCACAGCTTCTAGTGCAAAACTAATGTATCATCCCCGTCAAGATCTCAGGGGAAATGCCAATGGATTAGGAAGCCCCAGTATAACATTGTCTGGGAAGTGTGGGTACTGTGAAGGGAGATGTGTGTAAATGGCATTCAGGACTGTATCCCAGTATCTGGTTAGCTTTGGTTACGTCCACAAAAGGTGCAACACTGTGCCTGTCGCTGCAAATCCTCACCAGCAGTGCTTAGGAGAAATACAGTTGCCCCTTGTAATTTGGCGGAGGTAAGATCCCAATACGTCACTATTTTAGTGCTATTTCCACGCTTTCCATCTTATGAGCTGTGTGTCATACACTATAATAAATGTCTTCCCATTTGTTATGTGCAAGTGTGCGCCCTAGATCTTGCTGCTATCTTTTCTGGCCCACCATTTTCTTTCAAACGTTGGATTGCGCCAGAAGAGTGTGTAGGTCGGTGATGTGCTTACCGCTGTCCTTAGTTAGGAGCCATTTTTCCTGCACTCTAAGCAGCCTTTGTGTAGTACCCCAAATTTGGAGGAAGTGGAGGTGCTCCGTTTCGGAAAGACCAAAGTTGGTTTTCAGTTGTTCAAATGATATAGGCCCTGTGGCACCAAAACATTTGTCTATGGATCTGCAGCCTAAGTGCTGCCAATCTGCGAAAGCCATATTCTGGAGGGCCGGGGTAAAGTCTAGGTTACTCAGAATGAGCATCAGTGGCGAGAGGAAGGATGTCAGCCTCCAATGGGTGGCTACCCTTTCCCAGACCGCCGGAGTAGTTTTTGTGCCCGATGAGGAATATAAGCCACATTCCCTTTGTCTCCAGTGGAAACAGGGTAATTTCCAAAGATGATCTCTGGCTATTGTGTGGTCCATAAAGCACCAATACGTTTCGGTTTTGGGGCAATTCCATTTCAGCAAGAAGTGAAGCTGTGCTGCTTGGTAATATTGAATGAAGTTAGGTACTCCCAGACCCCCTTTAGCTGTAGGTCGATATGCTAGGTTGTGGTGCATGCATGGGTGTTTACCTTCCCTGATGAAGCAGTAGATTTCCACCTGAAGCAATTTGAGCACACCACAGGTAGAGTCAGTGGTAGGGTATGGAACCAAAAGAGGGCCTTGGGAGGGTCATGTTAATGGCAGCTATCCTCCCAAGCCAATAACGGCAATAGTGTCCCACTAGACAAGGTCTGAAGTAGTAGGGCTGGTAATTAATGGCTGCCGTGTTGATGACAGTCAGGGCAATCTGTGCCCCAAAATAGGAAATGGAGGAATTGGAGCACATCGAGGGGCGTAGAGCAGCTAGTTGCTCCCGAGTGTGCAGTGTAGCTGATAAATTGAGTGCCTGTGACTTTTGGAGATGGATAGAAAAGCAAGCCGTGCTCTTGAGCTCTTCAAGGAAGAGTGGTAGGGAATGCAATAGGTCCTCAAGTGCTACCAGCACATCATCCAAGTAGAGGCTTAGGGTGTGCATTTCTCCCCCGAATGACACCCCTGTGATTCTTGGGTCATCACGGACATTCTGTACTATAAGCTCTCTACGTAATGAAAATAACAGGGAGCATTGTGGGCATCCTTTTCATTTCCCCCTGCGGATGGAAAGCAGGTAGAACGCATTCTGTTTACTCACAGCCGCCTTCGGGTTGCAGTAGCTGTTTAGTATCCAGCTATGGAATCTATTCTCAAAACCCAAGCGGCTCAGGGTTGTGTCAGCGTATGGCCAATGCACCCTAGTTAATGCTTTTCAGGGTTGATGGCCAAGAGCATTACTTCCCTTTGCAACCTCTTGGCTTTGTTGTCTATATGTAGGATCTGTTTAGTATTGTCTCCCCATTGCCTATGGGGAATAAAGCCAGACTGGTTGGGGTCCACCAAGCCTGGTATGAGGGGGCTGAGTTGAGTAAAGAGTTTAGCATCTACATTTATGAGCTGAAATGTATCAGTCGAAATGAACTACAGTGGCATGTATCTTTCCTGGGTTTGGGGATGATTGAGATTCAGGCCTCCATCATAGATCGGGGAAGAGTACCTGTGTTCCTAAATGAAGTAAATAGTCTGGTGAGGGTTGGAGCAAGTGCCCGACAGAAGGTCTCATAGACTAGGGCAAAGAAGCCATCTGGACATGTGGATATATGCAACTTTAATGGCACTATCACTGAGATAACTTCCTCAATCGGTATCGGTTTATCAAGGGAGTGAACTTACTGTGGGGTCAGACGAGAAGTGTGGGCCCTCTGAAGATAGCCATAGGTATCTGCCTCATATAAGTCTTGCACCTTGTGGAGAAACTTATGAAAAGTCCCTAAACATTGTCTCTATATGTGCATCGTCTGAGACCTTGGTGCTTTAGGGGGTGAAAAGCGCCTCAACCCTCGGGGGGAGGGCGTGGTAAAACAGGACACTAGGTTCAATGTCAATTCCTTTAATCTTAGATTGCAAGGTCTGTGTGCCTAGAAAGTTGTTGATGGGGGGACGTATGTTTTGGGGACAGCAGAATAGTAGGTGTAATCTCTGGTAAGAGGGTAAGCTATCCTCCACAAGTCTCTAAATCCTGCCTCCCTTAGACACTCCCCTCCTCCCCTGGAGAGAGACCCGCCTGGCGGCCATAACAATGTCCTGATCTGTCAAGATCATTGCTCATTGCAAGGTTGAGGAGTCTTCCTACCAGTATGGCTTGATCTGGGGAGTCAGTGATTTCTCAAACCCCGCGCTTCAGGAATGGCTCCGGATTCTCATTAGGGGCGTATACTGAGGCAAAAGTGAATGAAAGTGCTCACCCTGGACGCAATGTGCTAACGGTCTCCTTTTTTTTATATCAGCTGCCTCACTCCTGGCTCACCCCTTAAAGGAGCATGCAAAAAGAATGGCTACCCCTCCTGTTTTGGTTGAGTTGAAGGAGAAGAATTAGTGCGGATAATGACGGGATTTCAGCCTATGCCAGACTCGGATTAACAAATGAGTCTCTTTGAGGAAACAGATGTTCCCCGCCCCCCACCACCACTGTGTTTCAGGAAGGACAGTACTTACTTCACCTTAAATGGATTGTTGAGGCCTCGACAATTGTATTTTGCAAGTTTGCGCCGCTTTTGCGTCAGAAAACGACGGTAATGCGGCGCAAGAGAGTATAAATCAGGGCCTAAGGACCTCTAGATCAGAATGGATGGGGGGCAGGTGTGAGTGCGTGCTATTCCCTGCCCTCTGCACAAGAGGAGATTGTGGCTGCAAGTGTATAGAGGACCAGGTCCAGACATATCTATCATAGGTGGATTGAATATTGTCCCAAAGTAAATCCCCAATAGCAAAGCAAACATGTAAGTAACAAACATGCGGGTGGGGACTAATCTCCAGGGACCCCTCGATAAGAACATAAACAATGAAACAAAATAAAATTTCAGTGTACACTGTCAGCTTGCAAGGCGGTCCTGTGGTTGATTTCAGGATTGAGGTCGGGATACATTCAACAGTGTATTGGACACTCTCCGGCTCCTCTGCCCCCCACATCTGGTACAGGAAGCAGGGCCCAGTGATATCTTAGGCCCTCCCTCAATAGTGTTAAATGTTGAACCGCTCTCAGCTTGTATCCTGTCTCTCCGGGTCACCTGCAAGACTGTCTATGAGCACTTGTCTATCTAGGCTGTTAGTTTCAGGATCTGGGTGAAGACCTTTGGGTGACTTCCCAATCTGATGGCATTGGTGTTGTCATCACTTGCTGGTCATGGGATGTGCGGAGATCTCTGTCCTGCACCATCTGGGATGTTGACCAGGCACCATCGTTCTCAGTTAGTGTGTTGTGTCCTCTTAATGTAGGATTAGGAGAATAGAAGGCCCCAGCTATACGAGGTTCCTTTGTTTCTGAGAAACTGTATGACTGGATGAAAGGTTCTGTGTTTCTGGAGGGTTACAGAGAAAAAATCCTGGTATAGCGCTAGCTTGTGGCATTGGAATTCTACAGGGTGGGCTTCTCTTCTCCGGCGCAAGATAGTTTCTTTGGGTTGAAAGTCATGAACACATGTAAGGATGCCTGGTGGGTGTGCCCCTCCAGGGCCAATGCAGTTCACTCTGTAAAACCTTTCCAGCTATACGTTGGTCTCTGCCATTGAGTCCAGGATCTGTTGGAGGAGCGCCTCAGTTCCCTCCGGTGTCCCGCAGATACGGATGTTGTTCCTTCACGAAAGATTGAGGGCCTTATTTATACTTTTTGGTGCAAAACTGCACTAAGGCAGTTTTGCCCCAAAAAGTTTTGCACCGGCTTGCACCATTTTTTAGCACCAGCTGGGCACCATATTTATGGAATGGTGCAAGCCGGTGCAAAGGGTAGGCTAGCTTAAAAAAAATGACGTTAGGCAGTTTTGAGTCAAAATAAATGATTCTGACCAGATTAGCATCATTTTTTGACGCTAAGGGGCATATTTATACTCTGTTTGCACTGAATTAGCATCATTTTTTTTTAACTCTAATTCAGTGCAAAACTAACTCCATATTTATACTTTGGTGCTAGACCCGTCTAGCACCAAATTTATGGAGTTAAAGTCATTTTTTGGAAGTGGAAACCTACCTTGCCTTAATGAGATGCAAGGTAGGCGTTCCCGTGTGACAAAAATGACTCTATAGCCTTAACACCATATTTATACTCCCATGTAAAAATGGTGCAAGGGAGGAAGGAGGGGTCAAAAAATGGGGCAAAGCTTGCTTTGCCCCATTTTTTAAGACCTGAGTCAGGGCAGGTCTTAGGGGACCTGTGGCCCTATTTCCATGGTGGAACACTATGGAATAAGCCCAGAGGTGCCCTCCCTAGGCCCTAGGGGCACCCCCACCCACACTAGAGGGACTGCGAGGATGGGGGACCCCATCCCAGGTAAGTACAGGTAAGTGCATTTTATTTTTGAAAGTGCCATAGGGGGCTCTGAAATGGGCCCCCATACATGGCACCGGGTGCAATGGCCATGCCCAGGGGACCCCTGTCCTCTGTGCTGGCCACTGGGGTGGTGGGCATGACTCCTGCCTTTTCTAAGGCAGGAGTCATGTGGCATGGTAGGTTTAGCACCATAAAATGACGCTAATCTGGTTACAGTCATTTTTTTTTTACTCTAACCTGCCTAAAGCCATTTTTTGGTGCTAAACCCTCTTCTTCTATACTGCCAGCCCCACCCGACGAAAGTCATTTTTTTAAACTTTAGCCTACCCTTTGCACCGGCTTGCACCATTCCATAAATATGGTGCCCGGCTGGTGCACAGAAATGGTGCAAGCCGGTGCTAAACTTTTTGGTGCAAAACTGAGTTAGTGCAGTTTTGCAGCAAAAAGTATAAATAAGGGCCAATATTTTGTAAGTATGCGCCACTTTTGTGTCATAAAATGACGTTAATGCGGTGCAAAAAAAGTTTAAATCAGGGCCTTGGTGCTAGATGGATCTAGCACCAAAGTATAAATATGGAGTTAGTTTTGCACCTAATTAGAGTTTTAAAAAAAATGACACTAACTCGGTGCAAACAGAGTATAAATATGACGCAGAGTATAAATATGCCCCTAAATATGGTGTTAAGGCCATAGAGTCATTTTTTGCACGGGAACGCCTACCTTGCATCTCATTAAGGCAAAGTAGGTCTCCACTTTCAAAAAATGACTTTAACTCCATAAATTTGGTGCTAGAGGGGTCTAGCACCAAAGTATAAATATGGAGTTAGTTTTGCACCGAATTAGAGTAAAAAAAAATGACACTAATTCGGTGCAAACAGAGTATAAATATGCCCCTGAAGGTCCTCCACATGGACTTGTAGGTGTACTAGCTGCCGTTGTAGGTGAAGGACTTCTTGCAGCAGATGTTCAAGCTCCTCGACTGCCGTTTCGTTATCCTTCAGCGTAAAGATACTTTCGCCCACTTCTGCTCGGTCACGCTTTACTTCTATGAGGTCTTGCGAGAGCTCTTGCTTAACAAATTGAGGGGCATATTTATACTCCGTTTGCGCCGAATTAGCGTCGTTTTTTTTTACGCAAATTTGGTGCAAAACTAACGCCATATTTATACTTTGGCGTTAGACGCGTCTAGCGCCAAAGTATGAGGAAAGAGCGTCATTTTTTTGCGTGAACGCCTTCCTTGCGTTAATGAGATGCAAGGTAGGCGTTCCCGTCTAAAAAAATGACTGCGCCGCAAATGCGTCGTATTTATACTCCCGGGCAAAAATGACGCCCGGGAGTGGGCGGGGCAAAAAAACCT
Source organism: Pleurodeles waltl (assembly GCF_031143425.1). NCBI lineage: Eukaryota > Metazoa > Chordata > Amphibia > Caudata > Salamandridae > Pleurodeles > Pleurodeles waltl. The sequence continues at coordinate 1,752,737,080 of NC_090444.1, forward strand.
GCATTTGCGCTGGATTTTAGCGCCTGGGTCAGGGCAGGCGTTAAGGGACCTGTGGGCTCAAAATGAGCCCACAGCTGCCCTCCCATGCCCCCAGGGACCCCCCCTGCCACCCTTGCCCTCCCCAGGAGGACACCCAAGGCTGGAGGGACCCACCCCAGGGACATTCAGGTAAGTTTAGGTAAGTATAATTTTTTTTTTTTTTATTTATTTTTTTTTGGCATAGGGGGGCCTGATTTGTGCCCCCCTACATGCCTCAATGCCCAATGAACATGCCCAGGGGACATAAGTCCCCTGGGCATGGCCATTGGGCAAGGGGGCATGACTCCTGTCTTTACTAAGACAGGAGTCATGTAAATGGCGTCTGGGCGTCGTTAAAAATGGCGCAAATCGGGTGGAGGCGATTTTTTGCGTCAACCTGACTTGCACCATTTTTAAGACGCCCTAGCGCCATTTTTCCCAACGCCGGCGCTGCCTGGTGTACGTGGTTTTTTTCCACACACACCAGGCAGCGCCGGTCTGCTAGCGCCGGCTAACGCCATTCAATAAATACGGCGCCCGCATGGCGCTTCAGAATGGCGTTAGCCGGCGCAAAATTTTTTGACGCTAAACTGCGTTAGCGCAGTTTAGCGTCAAAAAGTATAAATACGGGCCTGAATGTTCTTTCATGGGGTGGCGAATAGCTCTTCCACGAGTTAGCTCATCGGTGATGCCTCTTCCTCTCTTCCCTCTGCCACAGGCGTGAACTGCTGAGGATGTTGGCCGTCTTCGGCAGCACACGTTGAGCATGCGAGCATCTCTTAAGGTGCGGTCTGCCTTCCCCCATGCCATGCCATCCTGGGCAAACATCTTCAGGGGCCAACGCACACCCGCCCAGTAAATGAGGATATGGTGTTCTGGGGGTGCAGATCCACTCCTGTTGTACTCTTTCAGTGGACTCCTGGACCTGCTCAGCAGTTTCTCTGTCTGCGGAGTACCCCTCGCTGCTGTGTACTCTGCTTGTATGGATCTCCAGGTGGGGAGAACGTGCAAAATCACACAAGTGCACCTGTCGTGGTGCCTGCTCCTCTACGTCATCTAGGTTGCTTTCCTCGCCCCTCCAGGGCACGCTCCGGTCTGGGTCCTCAGTGTCATGTCCCTGGTGCTCTTCTCACAGGTCAACTCCTGCCTGGAACCGCAGCCGTCTTCGTTGTTCTGGCCCTTCCTCAAGCGCACTCCTCTGAGAAACAGCACTCGCAGGGGCTCCGCTCTTAATCCTATTCCGGCCACTGATGCAAGCTGGGGTAGCCGGCGCTCACCTCTCCTCTGCCGTTATGGCCCAGGATAGCGAGTTGCGAGGTCGTTGATGCGGCTACTGCCCCTCTCTCTGCGTGGCGGCTGCTCTTGGCACAAGTCACGATCCTAAGCTCACCTGGGCAGCATCGCTTCTTGCTGGGCACTGGCCCGAGGGGCTCCACACTCTTCCGTCTCAAGGTGCAGCCACTGCCGCATTCTCTGCACCTGCCCGAGTCCACAGAAGCACCCGCCACCGCTCCCCTCTCTCAGCGGGTCACTCAGGCACGGGCCCCAGCGCCCCTGTGTCTCTGGAGGGAACATCTCAAGGCTCTCCCACAGCATCTCAGGAAGGCTCCGGCTTACTGCATCCATCATCTGTGCCACAGGGTCTCTGGTTGCCGCTTTTGTCACGCTCTGCCAGCTGTCTGCCGGAGGGCTCCCGTCCCCGGCCACTGCGTCACAGGGTCCTGGGGCTCTCTGTTACAGCTTGAGGTTGTGGTGGGTGGCTAGAGGAGCTGAGCAAAGTGTTGTAAGCGGCCATCTCACGTACCCCACCACCCGGCATAAGCACTAGTTAGCAGTAGTAAAGGGCACAGAGTCCTAAGTCCAATAAAAGATAATTTCAGCATAACAGGATCAGTGAAGACAAAACAATGGGGGGGGGGGGGGGGGGGGGGGGGCAATGCTGACGGGTTTAACAGGAGGTAACTGGTTTCTGAACTATTACTACATCGTGATGTAATATTCTTTAAAGAGGGTTGTCTACAAGTCCTTCCTAAATTGGAGCACAGCTGTTGTGGCCCTGAGGGATATGGGGATGTTGTGCCAGATAAATGGAAAAGGCCTGCTTCCCCCTTTTTTCGATTTCTTACTCTCCAGTCTGATGGTGTCCTGGCTGCGGCTGTGCAGAGAACCATCAGCGTTGGGTATCTTGTCAGCCAGGCAGGCTGGGGAGAGGTCGCCATGACTTTGTAGATGATGGAAGCACTCATGAAAGTGATCTGCTGGGGATAGACTTGAAGCGGACACAAGGATCTCTTGCTCACACTGCAAGTAGCTAAGTAAGTAGATACAACGTGACAAATTACAAGTCATCTGCTTTGGTGTTACAGATTTTGGTGGTTAGTAACAGAAGATAAGAGCCAGAGAACGCCACGCCCTTCATGTCACAAATTCTATGACCTAATGATGCACCACGTACAAAATATGTACCAGTGTCCCATCCACACTGAGTTACACTTTCTGACCCAATAAACACCAGCACTAGCCTGCAACACTGTACCCCAGCTGTACTTCCAGGGGAACATCTGATGTATTCAAAATTGGTGTCGTACATTGAGGCCCACAGCTTTCCTCCTATTGTTGGTATCTTATTCTGAAGTGCAGGTGTCAGATATCATGATGTGCCTGGTCTTTTATCAAAAATACACATCTTCAGTAATGCAGTGATGATCTTGGCTGTCAAACAGGCCCATTAAGGGCTCTATTGATCTGGGGTTCCTTGGCCGCTGTATTATTTTTGAGGACTTATTAAAAGAGACAGAGATGCAGGACAGCTGTAGATATCTCATACCTTACGTTGGCTGTGGGACTTCAAAACACCATTTGTCATCTATTATTTGCCTCATACAAATGCATGCATAGAGTGGCACACAGTGACATTTCAAAGTGGTGGGACGTAAAAGTTGGAGATGAAACTTAGGTAAGGAGTGAGTGAAGCAAGCCCAACTCACAAATAGAGAGCTCGGGAGAACATTTTGTAAAAAGAGGGCAAATTATGCATTTTAAAGCTAATTTAAATTAAGAAATTTGTGAGAAAGCAAGGTAGCTTAGAAATCAATTCTGAATGTGTGAACTCGGAAATATCACCAGTCGCCACTGCCCAATTGTGTGATCCTTGTCAAAATACTTTATTTCACCAATCCTCCTTTTTATTCAGTATCACATACCAGAGCACCTCTGAAACGAGAGTTCAGAATGTGTGCTTTAACTTGATTTAATAGCCACGCAGTGATTGCCGTGTTATGTGGTATTCCTGCCCCAGCGGTGCCTTATGAGCAAGGGTCCCCAGGGAAGGGCCAAACTGCAGGTCCGTGACCAGAACTATTCCATGCGTTGCTCTAATGCCCTTGATAACAGTAAACAGCATGAGAGCAACCCAAGGACTGGTCGAAGAAGGTAAACCCATCACTCCAAAGGAGACCTGAGCTGTGTTCCCCCCGGCTCCTTAACACGACACGGGTTCAAGAGGCCTGAAGGGCGCAAGTCTGTCTGGTTGCAGTAAGAGAATTGTACTTCCGCCTGGGCCTGCAGCCTGCCTGCCACTCAACTGGATTGGCCCTGCCCTCCACAAGCATACGAGTATGGCAACACCACAGCCGAAGGAATAAAAGGACAAGTAAATGCAGTAAAATTATACTTAATGCATCTGGGGGCTTCCTATGGGGGACAACGCACTTACACCCCCATAGATGAGTTGCTCTCTAGAGTGACAGTTTATGCCGATACACACACATTCATATATACAAACGAAGAAAGTGTGTGTGCACATTTTCAGCACAAAAGCTAGAATTATAAAGCTCTGCAATACTGGAGAAATTATACAAAGAACCTGCCCAGCGTAATATACCAAACCAGTGAATTCAAGAATTCTTAGTTGTTATTGAGTGTAAGCCCCACACTGCCCTGTGAACATTGTAACTGATGGTTTCCAGTCTGACGGGAGGGATTGATTCAGCTAACTTTTTTCTGTAAATAATTACTTTAGGCATCAATCCACTTTACTCATTAAAACCAGTGCTTAATTAGTAAATAAAAAGGTGCCGTGCCCAAAGCCCTCCTCTTAAACACGAGGCTGCTGCAATTAAATGTGCGAACACGGAATACTGAGGCAGCGTAATCCTGAAGCCATCTCGGGCCTCTTCAGTCCATGTAAAGCCACTCCCTGCCCCTTCAGCTCACTCTTACAGCTTTCTACTTTCTACCTTTGTGACGCTTTTTCGTTTTTCTCTTCCTCCACCTTTCCCAAAGGTGTATTTTGCTCGCAGCAAATGCTTGGGGCAGAAGACTAAGCCCCGGCCCTCAAAAATAAGTGCCGGTGTACCGCACCGGAAACAACAAGCACAAATTAAGCATTGATTAAAACCCAAGACAGTTTTTCAAATTCCACCACAGTCTTTCATTGTTTCTTGTTGCTAAAATATCATGCTGGGATACAGCCAACAATTGTTTTGAAAAATAATAATTGCTGTTTTAGGGCCTGCATGACTCTCCTTCGCAAATACCACATTAGAAATGAACAATGTACAGCCGAATTGGCGCTTTGTGCTCAGGTTTTAGGGTGTATCGTGGCCTATTCAATTCTGTTACTAGCAGCATAAAGACACACTGGCAAGGCCAACACGTCCTGCCTTCAGGTCCTACAGGCTTCGCGCATGGTTTTAGCCATGCTGCACATCATGGCTGAATCTGCGCAGCTTGGCCAAAGAATGAAAGCGGGCATCGCACGTGACTAAGCATAGAAAATGATGCAGCTATTTTTTTCATTTTTATTTAACTGTTTGAGTCTGAGAGGGGTGCAAAAGCAAAATGGGGGACACTGGCTGTCAGGGAAGCAAAACAGAGCATGAGGGCAAATTGGGGGAAGCAAAATGGGGGAAGCGAGGTGGAAGCAAGACACGGACAGAAAAACAACACGGAAGGGGCAACGAATTGCACGGAGAGACCAAGCATCACAGGGGACCATGAAAGCACGTGATGTGACAGAGCAACACTGACAGAGGAGGCGCACAGAAGCACAAGGCGAGACGAGCGCGTTACTTACCTTCGGTAACACTTTTTCTGGTGGATACTTCAACTAACCACAGTTTGCTCACCTTGTGAACAGTCACAGGTGACAGACTTCACCCAAAGAACTTTCTGAAGCAATTTCCTTGCATGTTTGCGGCTGTACGTCGGATACATCTCGGCCCCAGATGTGATACCAAAGACCCCCTACATAGTCACCACCTCCGTGCGCTGAGGTTAGTTTCTTTCTGATATCTGTCCGCGTCATCAGACGTACAGCCTTTGTAATCAGATTCTGCTAGTGTGCAGATCTCTAAGAAGGGATCTTATTATGGACTAGGAAATTCCTTTGTACAGAAAAAGAAAGAGTGGGCCGGTGGGATTTGGTCATTAGATGAAGTATCTGCTGGAAGGAATGTTACAGTGTAAATATCTTGTTCTTCTGATGGACTCTTCTTACTGCAGATTCCACACCATTTAACTAGATAACAAAGCAGTATCTCTCCCGGTGGAACGTCTGTGAAATGGCTTAGACAGGTCCTGTAGGACAGATCAGGAAAGGGACCCCTACAACCGGACGTAGCCATTCCAACAGCAGTGGATTGTGAACCCACATCCATGTAGTGGCCTGGCAGATGTCCATGACGGGCACACCACTCTCCAGCGCAGTAAGGCAGCCTTTGCTGCAGTAGAATGAGCACGTAGGTCTTCCATGACTGCTTCTCAGCCAATCAATAGCAGAATTTGATGCACAGGACAATCTAGTGATGGTTCACTTTTGTGCAGCTTTTCCTTTGTTTGCTCCACAGAACCCCACAAAGAGCTGATTGTCCACCCAATGGTCCTTGGTACGATCAATGTAAAAGCTCTCTTTGGGTCTAGATGATGAAGTCTCTCTTCCTCCTAAGTTCGACAAGGTAGGGCAGAGAAAGTTGGTTGGGTAAATTGTTAGACTTGTCTGCCTTGGGGTGGTCTTCCTCCAAACGTTTTGCCTTACTCATCCATATTTTTCAGATCTCGTTCTTGTTGGCCTTAGGATTCTGTGCACTTTACCACTGCTAACCAGTACTAAAGTGCATGTGCTCACTCCTTAAAACATTGTAACACTGGATTATCCCCAATAGGCATATTTAATTTACTTATAAGTCCCTAGTAAACTGATACTACGTATACCCATGGCCTGTAAATTAAATGCTACTTGTGGGCCTGCGGCACTGATTGTGCCACCCACTCAAGTAGGCCTTTAACTATCAAACCTTCATTTTTAATGCATATAGTACCCTTATGGTAGGTCCTGAGCAGCCCAGAGGTTAAGTTGCAGTGTATTAAAAAAGTAGGACATGTATTTTTCACTTCTACATGTCTGGATAGTGAAAAACTCTTACATTTGCTTTCCCTATTGCAAGGCCTACCTCTCCCATAGGATAACTTTGGAGTTACCCTATTACATTTAATAAGTTGTAACTTCCACATGGGAACGGGTAAATGATTTATGTTTGGCATCTCTGAATTGTAATGAAAAATCCTCCAGTATGGTAATGTTAGATTTTCAATTAAAATTTACAAAATGCCACTTTAAAAAAGTTGTCATTTTCCTGTCTTGCCATTTAGTGCGTGCAGCCCATCTCTGGGTCACATGACTGGGTGTAGTTGGCAGTTGTTTTTTTGTCTATTCCTCCTAGCCTGCCATACAAAATAGAGAGCTTCGGTGTGCCTGGATGGCCCTTTACTGACAACAGGATGGAGGGCAGAGTTAGGTGCCACACCACTTACACCTGGATAGGCTGAATCCTGCCTTCATACAAAGGAGTGCATACCAAGTATAGTTTGTCTGTAGCCAGATGAGCCAGGAAACCTGTGCACTTCAAATGGAAACCTTTAGAAGCTTCACCCACATCAAAGGAGGCACCAGATATAAATATTGGATCTCAGACAGCAACTCTTCAGTACAGTCCTGGTCCTGTGGATACTACAGAAGGACAGCTGTGCTGCTTTGCTGCCAGAAGGGCTGCCACTCTGCTGCCCTGCTTGCCAAGGATGAAGATTGGACCGCACCCTTCATCCCAGGCTGAAGTGACTCCAAGGATCAGCCAGCTGATCCCCTGTTCTGAGGTACTGGGACAAATCAAGCTCCAGAGACTCCCTGCAACTTCCCAGCTGACCTGCTGCCTGGACCTGCAATTGGACCTTCAAGAGTCCTGCTGACCTCTACTGCAGCAAGTCCTGATCCCCAAGTAGTGCCTCTCAGGTCCTCTACCCTTGGTGTGGCCCCACTTGAGCTCCCATGAAGTTGTTGTGCTCTTCACAAATGCAAACAGGCCTGCTGGTGCCAAAACCTTGCCGGTTGCCACCATCACCAATGCTAATATTTTGCTGAACTAACTCCGCGCTACAGGATCAACTGTTGTGTTGACTGCCAATGCAAAGCTCCAGCCACAAACGTCTGCAGTGCTAACAGGATCTTTGCACTACAGCAACAACTGTCTGTGACGCCTGGCCAGCCCTTCATGCTACTTTGATGGCCATACAACACACTCTCCCTGCTCCTCATGACCGCTTTGACCACAAAGAGAACTCTTTGCACTGGACTGAAAAAGTAACTCTTTCATCTGGAATAACCTTGTCCCTGCATCCAATCTGCGTTCCATCACAGTAGGCCTAAACTTCTGACTTTCTCCCGGCCTCGTACGACCAGATAGCTGCGAGTGGCACTTTATGCTTTTTGGTGCTATTTTCACTTACATTTTTAAAATGTCATCTCAACAGTTCTATTGCTTGGATTTTTTTCATTTTGGTGTCATATTATTTATTAAATTGTACTCTTTTATTCTCAATTGGTGTAGAATTATTCTTGTGTTGTGTTTTCACTTTATTACTGTTTTAAGGGCTGCATAAATTCTTTACACATTGCCTAAAAGTTAAGCCTGATTGCTCTGTGCCAAGCTAACGGAGGGTTGAGCACAGGTTAAGTTGGGCTTGTTTGTGATTTCACCCTGACAAGGATTGTGGTTCCTGCTTGAGTAGGGTTCCACACCCCAGCCCTCCACAACAAGTAACCCAATACAGAAATGTCCTTACAGTAATGGACTGTCCTATATAGAAAGGTGTGACAATTTTAAGGACAAATGTTGCTTCATTTCTGAGCGCTAGTTAGTCTGGAAAAAAGTGGTATAAGGTTGCTGGACACAAAGCACTTCTAGTTCTCTCATGTGATAAACTGATATAATCTCTATGAGGAATGTAGACTTTAAGGAGATCAGTCGAAGAAGGCAGCTGTGTGTTCGCTCAAATGGAGTGCACATAAGGAAAGTGAGAACCCGATTCATCTGCCATTGGTGGAAAAACATGAGTTAGTCCTTTTAGAAAACCATTCACAACAGGTGATTTGAATAAAGATGTCTGATTGGGTAAACAAAAAGGCTGAAAGAGCAGATAAATAGCCTTTAACTGTTGCCATAACAAGGCCTTATTGAGCTAAGGCTAAATACAAGAATAAAATGTCAGACAACTGTGCCTGTAAACATTGGATATTTTTTTAAAACAGCAGACAAACTTCTCCCCGTATAAATTGTTTTAGTTGAGGGATGCCTGGCTGCCAAGATGACAATCTGTACTTTGGACAGGAGATCAAAAGCTGCCAAATGCTGCCACTCATTCTCCATGCACGGAGGTGTAAGTTGTGCATTCTCGGGGTCCAAAGCCTTCAACATCATCTGCGGCGTACCCCAGGGCTCATCCCTCAGCCTGACGCTGTTCAACATCTACATGGCCCCCGTCGCGCAAGTGGCCCGCCAGCACAACCTTAACATCATCTCCTACGCCGACGACACCTAACTCATCCTCTCCCTCACCAAGGACCCGCACACCGCCAAAACCAACCTCCACGAGGGACTAAAAGCCATCGCCAACTGGATGAGAGACACCCGGCTAAAACTGAACTCGGACAAAACTGAGGTCCTCATCCTGGGGCGCACCCCCTCCGCCTGGGACAACTCATGGTGGCCGTCCACACTGGGTCCCCCACTGACACCCACCGACAGCGCACGAAACCTCGGCTTCACCCTCGACTCCTCACTCTCCATGTCAAAGCAGGTCAGTGCCATCTCCTCCTCCTGCTACAACACTGCTGGAAATGGCCCTTCTGCAAGGTTATCCGCGGACTTTTTGCCTTCCTCCTTCTCTTTTTCTGACCTCATTTTTGCTGGTTTTTAGACTCTGCGCACTTTACCACTGCTAACCAGTGCTAAAGCGCATATGCTCTCTCCCTTTAAACATGGTAACATTGGATCATACCCAATTGGACTATTTAATTTACCTATAAGTCCCTAGTAATGTGCACTGTATGTGTCTAGGGCCTGTAGATTAAATGCTACCACTGGGCCTGCAGCACTGGTTGTGCCACCCCCTTCAGTAGCCCCTTAACCTTGTCTCAGGCCTGCCATGGCAAGGCCTGTGTGTACAGTTTCACTGCCACTTCGACTTGGCATTTAAAAGTACTTGCCAAGCCTAAAACTCCCCTTTTTCTACATATAAGTTACCCCTAATGTGTGCCCTAGGTAACCCCTAGAGCAGGGTGCTGTGTGGGTAAAAGGCAGGACATGTACCTGTGTAGTTTATATGTCCTGGTAGTGTAAAACTCCTAAATTCGTTTTTGCACTACTGTGAGGCCTGCTCCCTTCATAGGCTAACATTGGGGCTGCCCTCATACAGTATTGAAGTGGTAGCTGCTGATCTGAAAGGAGTAGGAAGGTCATATTTAATATGGCCAGAATGGTAATACAAAATCCTGCTGACTGGTGAAGTTGGATTTAATATTACTATTCTAGAAATGCCACTTTTAGAAAGTGAGCATTTCTTTGCACTTAAATCTTTCTGTGCCTTACAATCCACGTCTGGCTGGGTTTAGTTGACAGCTCCTTGTGCATTCACTCAGACACACCCCAAACACAGGGTACTCAGCCTCCCATGCATACATCTGCATTTTGAATGGGTCTTCCTGGGCTGGGAGGGTGGAGGGCCTTCCCTCACGCAGAGGACTGCCACACCCCCTACTGGGACCCTGGCAGACAGGAGTGAACTGAAAGGGGACCTGGTGCACTTCTAAGCCACTCTTTGAAGTCTCCCCCACTTCAAAGGAACATTTGGGTATAAAACAGGGCCTCTGCCGTACCACCTCACACACTTGCTGGAGAAGAAACCTGAACCAGAACCTGCATCCTGCCAAGAAGAACTGCCTGGCTGTCCAAAGGACTCACCTGACTGCTTTCTACAGAGGACTGCTACCTTGCTGTTGCCCTGCTGCCTTGCTGTACTCTTGTCTGGCTGTGAAATCCCACAGATCCAAAGCCAACGTCCGGTCACCTGGATCCAAGGCTGACTGTACAAGAGCCAGGGGGAGCATTTCAAAGTTGTATTTCCAAAGGAAGAAGTTCAAAGGGTGAAGATTGAGGATAGAAGGGAGACCTCCATCCTTCTTCAGCAATTCAGGAGTAACAACCATTCCAAGCTTTTGATGCTGGCAACCTCTCTGTAGCTCCCTTGTCTAAGACAGCCTGAACCTCCCCTTGAAGAACGGACAAGTGGTCCTCAGGGAGGTGTTGTGGTGTGGGAGGCATGTCAGGATGGGAGGAAAGGAAGAGGAAAGCATATTCTGTTCTGGACAATTTGGAGTACCCACTGGTCTGATGTGATGCTCTGCCACCCTTGGAGGTAAAACTTGATCGGACCTCCTACAGTACGATTGTGCACTGCAGAGGGCAAGTTAAAGTGGTTTTGCAGTGGCTGCAGGGGGTGAGGGTGGTTTAGTTACTTTGTTGCCCTTGGGGCGTAGATACTGGTGGCTGGACCTCTGGCCCCTGCCATGAAAAGTTTAGGAGCTCTATTGCTGCTGAGGCAAGGTATTATGCGGCCTTTCTTGAAATCCCCTTCTGGTGCCTCAAAAGGGGCAAAATTGTTACGGAACTGCAGTACAGCGAGTGCTAGCCCAAAAAGTGTGCTGTTGCTTTGCTTTTCTTGAGCGCTCCAAAGCAGAGCCCACCTTGTCTCCGAAGAGATGTGTCCCATCAAATAGCTATCTTTCAAGGATTGTTGCACATTGCTACAAAATGACCCTGAGTGGATCCAAGCATGGCGACAAAGCACCACACTTGTTCCAACTGCCCTACACAAGCAGTCAGCAGTGTTCAGACCTAAGCAAACAAGATACTTTGCAGCATCATGACCATCCTGAATGACACACGAGAGGTTGGCTCTGAGGTCCTCTGGGACTGCTGGCAAGATCTTCACCACAACATCCAGGGGGCAACTCTATTACACTGAATAGTGGACAAGGCTAGCAAAGAAGAGCATGCTTTTTGTGAATGAGAAGAAAATGCGTTTTGCAAATGTTTCCATGAGTTTGGAATCTCTCTGGGGGGATGCTGGGCAATGCATTTGGGTTTAACTTGCTTATAGATGGCAGAACTAACAGGCTTTCCAGCATGGGATGTTGCAAGAGAAAAGCAGGATCTACTGCAGCAGGTCTGTGTCTCCTCAGTTTTTGGCAGTTAACTGTCCTGTCCAGTCAGGGACTCATTAAATGGCTGGAGTCTCTTGTGTTGTCTGCCCGGGTTGTAGGACTTCTGTAAGGACGGTGCTTTTGACCTCAATGGTAGGAATCTGTAAATTAAGGACCACTGGTGCCCTCCTAATCACCATCCCACAGGAGGCAGACTTTTCAGTGGATGGGCCTGGAGTAGGGGAGTGTAGGTTGGCATCAGGTGAAATACTAAGCCCACTGGTATCTTGTAAGTCCAGAAAGAGGTTTTTGTTGTCATAAACATGACTGTCATCATCAAGCGAAATCAGAGTAGGCTAATGGGTGTTAAGGCCTGTGACTTTGTGGATGTCACAGTGGATTTGTTTCTGATTTCAGAAGGAGTATCAGCTCCCCTACAGCATCTGTGCTGGCGTCAACAGACTAATTTCTGACCTTGGTGCTGTAAGGTGCATTTGGTGTGGTGCCTGTTCCGGACTCAGGACTTACCCTGAAGTGGGGTTGAAGGTCGCAGTCTGTGATGGATCAGCTGGTGGAAACCTGTCTGAAGGCTCCTCAGATCCTTAGGGCCCGTAGACGCTTCAGATGGATCTGGTAGTTGTACCGAAGAGCAGCAACATCGCATCCCTGAAATCTTTGATCTGCTGTGACGTCGCTGATGAGCCTCAGAACTCGGGCTGCATCTGAACAAGGACCGGAGGTGGTTCTGAAGACTGAGACGGGGTTTGCAGCATGGAGGTACCCTCCGCAAAGCGCTTTTCTGCTTGGTGGAAGTGCCTTGGATTTCTTGTGCTGCTTCTTTGACTTCCCTGGTTACTTGGACCTCAAAGAAGATCAGTCATGGGGTTAGCCCCAGGAACGACAATGCATCTACAACTTTCAGGGGGGTCGGGCCTCAGTATTCTACAACGTATAACTTGGCTTCAGGATCCTTCCGTGGCTTTCAGATTCACCTTTGTGCACTTGTGGCATGATGTTAAATCATGTGAGGAGCCCAGACATCTAAGGACCTGTCAACAACTCATGTTTGTGGCTATCCTTACAAGGTTTAAACCCTATTTATGTAGGAGGGGAAAAGCTACCTTACACACTGTAAAAAATGTTTTAAGATGAAACGTCTGTTAGGCCTGACCAAATTCAAGGAAGCGAGCTTCAAATTCACATTGGAGGTTGCGGGAAGAAAGGAACTGGTGTTGGCGTACAAAGGTGGCGTCTATGTAGGGACCCCAATGTCACATCCTGGGTGGAACGGATTAGATGCAAAGCTAGACAATGCCACCAACCAACGAGCAAGGGAATTGCTGAAGAAAACTCTCCAGATCCAGTCTGGCAACTGCAACACCAAGAGCAGGGATTGGAGCACAGAATCACATGGCAAGACAGAGCAACACAGACGGGGTGGAGCACAGAAATAGATGTGGGAGACCGATGCAAAACAGATACACTATCCTTGAATGCTTAACTAAAAAGAAAAAAGTAAAACCAATAAAAATGAGCAGTGTAAAGACACACTGTTGCGTCCACACTTGAGGGTAGAGACAAACTCACGATGGGGAAGTAAAGCCCACACCAGCCAACAAATAAGAACAAGCTAATGAAAGTAACAATTAAGCCAACCAATGGTAAACAACGAGTGGGCACTAAGACCACTGTGAATAAAACGTCTTGCCAGACATTGCATGCGCTCTCTTAGGCGAGACCTATAAATGAAAAGTGAGAACAATTATACCTTTTATTTAATGTAACTTCTAGAGGCAACATAAATAGACACAAAATATATGTACTACAGATAGCAGTTTATGATTTATGTACTACAGGCAGTTTATGAAGAGTCACAATTAGTCAAAAGTACCTGGAGAGTGCCACATGAAAGATCGCATGTGCATTACCACACATCAATCAAAGGAACAGAGATGATTGGGGTGAGATCCTGGTTGGACATTCGCCTTACCAGGTCTGATGGGCTGTGGCAACCTCAATGGACCCAGGAGCCATGGCAAAGCATTTAAGCACACAGACCTTGCTTGAGCAGCAAACGTGACAGACGAGACTCTGCAACACTCCCTACTCAGCTCCTACAATCTTGCAGCTATTCACCCGTTGCCTAAATGAAACTGAATCAAAGCTTGAAGCTGACCAGCTACATTGAGAATGAACAGCGGGCCTTTGAAGCCTGCAGGGGCGCTATGCACAGCCTCCATAGCGAGTGATTAAACATGGCAGCCACGAGGCAGCACTTGGTGGGCTGTACAGTAGACAGTGACTGATCCAAGCTCTAGCAAAAGGAGGAACCGCTTTCCCTTGGCCTAGTGGTTACCTGAGGACTAGTTCACCAGACGCCCCTCGGCTCGCGGACAGTGAGGGTCTGCCATTTTGCTGGCCGGGCCTGGAAGAGCTCCTGTCCTGGAGGGTGTGCATCAGGTAGGGGCGCTGCCAGCCAGGCACAGCGGTCATGAGTGCTTTCTGCACTGGCTGTAAGGACAATGTGCTGTGTGAAGCAGCCCCCTCATCCCGTGGGGGCCAAAGGGTTCCGGCCCACGCGTGCTTATTAGTATTTGTCCGCGAGGGTAGGAGCAGTGGCGTAACAAAACTTGTGTCCCCTACCTCTTGCAAAGTACATGGAAGCCCCCCCCCCCTTTGGGTTCACTCATGGGCTCTTAAGCCAGGGTACTGTGTTAAGGGGCCTTTGTTACGCCACTGGGAGGGATTGCCAGCACGGAACAGCACAGTACTGTTCCAGAGGTGCTCCGTGGAAGACTGCAGCTCACGCACTTTTATCACTCCAGTCCACAACCAATAAACCCAATACCTTTGTTACCATAGTGACAATACAACAAAAACGCATTTACTGCAAACCTTTTTTGTAGAATATAAAATAGGCCGAATTTATTTTTGCCAGATATGCATGCAAGATTGCTAATTTAAACTTGTTATTCATGTTTCACAGCGGCATCATAACAGTGTTACATGGTCATAAATCAATCACAGGTGTCATAAATTAATTTCACAAAGTCATAAATTAATTGTGATTGATCAGCATTTGGCCATCATACCCTGCTGTTATATATCTTTCCAGTCCGGGCCTCTGCTTGTCATGTCTCTGACAATTTCCTCTGTAGGCAATCCAACATGCCACTTTGGAGGGTGTTCACAAAATACTGTTTGTTTTACCATGTTTCAAGAGGGGGTAGCCTATTCTTTTTCGTTTAGGCCCAACTCGCTACCTTGCATGTTTATGTGCCCTGCCGTCCGTCCGGCGGGTCTGGGCTGCGAGTGCCATGGTCCACTTACTCCGCTTGCCAGCCCCTTTCACCCTGCCATAAGGCATCCCCAGGTGAGTGGCCTTTCCTTAGCACCCCACCTTTCTAGGTGTGCTTACCTTAAAAATTGGTAAAACCTCTTTCTCTATCCGCCATGCTGCCTGTGAGGCTCACGTCTCCAGGCAGCTCCCCCCATTCATTAGTGAGGTGTGATCCCACTCACGAGCATCCTGTCTGGACCATGGCTGCCAATAAATTGGCCCAGAAATCCTACATTCCTTCCATGGATAGGTGTATCCCGTCCAGGGGTATAAAACTCTGGATGTCTTGGGTGGACCAGCCCATGGCAAATGCTTTTCAGCCCATTCGCTTTGCAGTATTTGCTGATCGCAATGTTTAGCTTCCTCCTGGAGTTACCTAATGCACTATCAGACATGGCCCTTGCCATGTAAGCCTAGGGGTAATTTCTGACCAGATGAGGGTGGTGCTGCCAAATGACATTGCCTTTTCGGTTAAGCCCAGCCAAATATTGTTCAGGAGGTCCCTCCTCCGTAGCCAAGTCACTGCCCCCGAGGTGTAGGATTATAACCTCTTGTTGTCTTCAGGCTGTTGCTTGCAAACCCCGGAGTGTTTCTGCGAGCTGGCTCCATTTCATGTCAGGATAGCTCCAACATTTGATGCATGTAGCCTTTTGGCATCCCCTCCATCCTCTGCCGTTGTGGCTCTACCAAGACTGCATTCTACGACTAAATGAGTGCCCAACCAACCACACTGTTTTGGGTTGAACACCTGCCAAAGCAACCAAAAATTAACGGTCATAAAAAAATGTGGTTATTCGCCTTCTATTCATAGCAAATGTGGTTGTACCTAACTTCTGTAAGCGATGGAGCACCACCTGCCTACCGCCTTTATGGCGTCTTCTTTCAGACCGTGCTCTGCGCTGTTGTGGCTGCTCCTATCCGAAATGAATGTGATCCAAAAAATACTGGTGTGAGGCCCCCCTGACTTAGTGATTTGCGCACGATTGCAGAGAACTGGTATTTGTTCAGCCATTCACAATTAATGTGAACAAATAGGGGGCTCTGCACGTTGAGACGTATCGCCATGTAATCCCTCAAACAGCATACTGGGCAGTACTTTGTGTCTATTTTGCAGCGGAGTTGGACCCAAGTGCCCCTGCCTCGCGGATCCGTCTTAGATCTCCTAAGAAGCAGACGAACCCTTGCGCTATCCACCCTTATGTCTTCCTCCTGTTGGCAAGTTGACCCTCTCTCTATTTTAGCTGATGCCACAAGCTTGCTTATGCGGAGAGCCCAATGAATGCTGTTATGAAGGTTGCCCTGAATATCAAGTACTCATATGGGATGTCAGCCACCATTTTAAAGGTTCTATTAGCACCATCCTCTTTGCAAAGTCTATGGGGCGCCTTGTGTCCTGCTTCTTCCCCTCAAGATGCCTCCAACCCTTCATAGCAGCTCTGATGTAGTGAGAAGCTGTGGGGTCCTCGCCAGTTTCTATTTTTGACAAATGCGCTACAGCCGCCAGGTGGGCCTGCGCCCAGGACTTTGTTTTCTCCTGCTGGTATGCCCATTTGATGAAGCCTTCCACAGCTTTAGCAGTGGCCTCTGGGTCCCTCAATGACCTCAGCTCCCCTATTTGCATCAGTAACCTGACATATTTGCTGTAGCGCCTGTGTCTCTGGCTTGAGTGCATTATCAACTAGCAGTGACAGGTCCGCTCCCAAAGCTCTTTTGGGAAAGGTGTCCTTGTCTGCTGGGCCTCCGGGACTAGGCTCCTGAACTTGTCCATCTGGGAACGAGAGTTCATCTGCCAGTGAGTTCTTTATGCCTTGGACATGTCTTGGCCTAATGTCAGGGTTTCCTGCAAGCTAACCAATCGCCTCAAGAGCCTTAATGTGTCCGAGCACGTGGCTGACCCTCTGTTAATGGCTATGACTACCCTTCATTATCCAGCCACAACGTGATTTTCATGTTGCGCAGTTTATTCTTCCAGACTGTCAGGGCCACTAACATGGGGAAAAAGCTCCAGGAATGTGATGTTGTCAGTAATCCCTTACTCTCGTCCCCTGTCTGGCCATTTCCCTGCGCGCCAAGTATCGCACCAAAACTGCAGCTGTCCGCTGTGTCTGTGAATAATGCTATCTCTTTGGCTGTTACCCATCCTTCCCTCCGGATGAAGAGTCCATTAAATTGGGCCAGAAACACATCCCCCATGGCCAAGTCGTTCTTGACCCCAAGCCTGACGTGATGGTGTTCCTTGCGTATGCCTGAAGTCAATCTGCTCAACCGCCTTGCAAACACTCTTCCAGCTGGTATGACCCGAGCTGCGAAAGTCAGTTTGCCAATCATTCTCTGCAGCTCTCTAAGAGTTGCCTTTTCTCTGTCACACAATGTCTTGATTTCTTCCCTTAATTCTGAGACCTTGCCCTCTAGTAGCTGGGACGTTCCCGCCACTGAACCTAATTCGATTCCCAGGAACAGGAGGGCTGTGGCAGGTCCTACTGTCTTCTCTTCTGCGAAAGGAATGCCCAGTTCCCGTGTTAGATTTTGAAACGCCCTCAAAATGCTTGCACATTCGCCTGTCCCTGCTTTACCAACAAATAGGAAGTGCATCTTTCCCCCCGCGGGTGTCGCTTACGTAGCGCCCACTCTAGGAACATGCTGAACCACTCAAAATATGCACAAGACATGGAACAGCCCATTGGCATGGCCTTGTAAAAATACACTTCAACATTGTGCTGAAAAGTGGAAGTTCCCTGGATGTACCGGTAAGAGGTGCAAAGCTGACTCAATATCTGCCTTTGCCATCATTGCTCCCCTGCCTGCTGCCTTTACCATGTCAATAGCGTCTTCTAACGTGGCGTACCCCACGAGTCAGGGGGAATCCCATTTTTAACTGACGCCCCTTCTGGGAATGTTAGGTGGTGTATAAGTCTATATTGGCCTCACTCTTTTTTAGGGACCACTCCTAGCGGAGAAATAATTAGGTCCTTGGGGAAGGGTAAAGGAAGCAGCCCCTCACTGCGTCCCAGCTTTCTTTCTTTTTCTATTTTCTGTTGAGCCACTCCAGGGTGCTCTTTTGAGAATTTTATGTTCCTGACTCCACCCCTAGCTGGCTGGCCCATAAATGGTACCATAAAACCTTCTTCAAAACCTTTCACCAGTAACTCTGCATCCTCCTTATTGTAATAAACGTTGGCTAACCTCCTGAGCATGTGCGTATTCATGGGGGATTTGGCTAGCCTAAAACGTTCCCAAATCCTGGTCTCCCCCTGCATTGCTCTGCTCTCCCTAATGTTTTTTCTTTTTCTCCTTCTTATCTGTTCAGCTTGCAGGCTGTCGCTGGGTGATCTCCACCACAGGCGGAACAGATGTGCTTAAACTCTCACCCGCTCCCCAGGTGCATTAGTCTGTGTCATATTTCCAGCAGATCGCTGGTAGCCCCCTGTCCTCAAGCCCTTCCCCATTATGCCAGGATTTGAATTGTGGAATGTCAGACTTCTCTTGCTTTCCTTTGTAATATGTGTTCCGAAAAGGCTGCTTCCCTCTTCCAGCCCAGGATCTGACCTCTTTGGCTATTAACATCTTATGTATTTAACTAGAAACATCTTCCTCGTTCCACTCCATCTCAGGGTCAGCGTGCATTTGTAATCTAACACTTTTATCATATTCCAAACAGGCATGTCCTGGGAATTGACGGTGTTCCTCATGTATTTTAAAATCATAAAGCCAGAGGTCCGCTGCGCAGCTGGGGAATTTCTCAACTATGACACATGCCATAATCCTAAATGCATCAAGCCAATTATCAAAATTCCTTTCTTTCCTAACTTTCTTCCTTTCCAGTCTATCGTCTTCTTTTTTTATCGCATCAATCTGTATTTCGAGGAGAGTGAATATGTCTATGAACTCTTTCCTCCATGTTCTTTTTTTCACTGTTAGTGGGATAACATTAGCCAAGCCGGCAGCCTTTGTGGTCATTGCAGGGGTCTCAAAGAGGGTCTCGCGTATGCCTCAGGTGCCTGCCCCACAGATGTAAATGGCCCTTTTTTCCCTATTCCATGCCCCCATGCAGTTGTGGCTGACCCAGCACTCTCCTGGTCGCGCCTATCTTTCTGATCTTCTGCTCCCCTTCTGCAAATGGATCTCGACTCTAAACCTCCCCCTTTACGTTCCTGACTTAGTGCTCCGCAGTTTCCACTAAATATCAATGGGGCAAAAGACTTCAGACATTCTTGTACTATTGCGCTAATATGCTCACCCTCCGTCGGCTTCACTGGGTTGCTGCTGCTAGGTTTCTCCGTTGTTGCAGTGGCCACAGGTGGCGGGTTCGCTCCCCACAATTTCTTGGGAGCCTTCTTTTCAGGTTTGCTCTCGACTCTCAGCCACTTCCGTGATCTCTGTAACACATCCCGCTTAGCGCTTACACCCCTTGTTTTACCCAGGGACTCGCGCCTGTGCCTGTTGCTCGTCTGGTCCTTCCTCTGTTTCACCGCTATTTTCTAGCGTAGCCATTCCTTCCCTTGCTTCATTGCTTCCATTCTCATTTGTGACAACATCTGCTCCACCTCATACTGATGATCGCCACTCCCCTGGTCCTCCATATTCCCACTTGCTGCTGCCCACTGCTGCTGAAAAAAACGTTTAGAAAAAATCTCCTTCTGCGAAATGGTGTTTCCCCAAGGGTTAAGTGCGTTGCCTCGTAAACGGTTTGGCAGAGGGGAGTTTGTGTGTTGACATGCCCTCCTGGTTTATCAAAAATAGGATCAAATGCCTGCTGCGCTATCCAGATTGCCCTTTTATGTCTCCCCCCTGTGTTTTCACCGTTTCCTAGACTAGTTCAATGAGCACGCTTGTCCCTTTGAGAGCAAGAGGCTTAGCGCTGCTACCCCTAGCCCTTGAAGCGCGCGCGCTGGAGATCACAACAATACATTGCAAGCGACATAATGAGACACCTGGGACACCAATTGTGGGTATAATATGTCGCAAGTTTATTGATTACACAGGTTGGGTTAGCTTACGGGCGATCCCGGTGCCGTGCCTCCCCGATGTGCGGCTTGTTGCTAATTTGGGGCGTCAGCCCAGTCGTTAAGCATGTGTACTCTGCTTCTGAAGCAGCAGCCTCACGCACCGTGTCTCAGTCACACTCTGTAGACACCTACCGGCTCTTTGATGGACGCAGGGGCCCTTAGCCCGTGGAGTCACTTCGCCCCGTAGGCGGTCTGCCACCACTTTGAGACAATAATTAAAAACGGGGTGATGGCGCGAGGCGGCAGCGTCGTCCCCGCTCGCAAGCACGCCACACCAGCTGGAGCTGTCCTGGGGAAAGAAGTAACGTTGCTGTGGGTACAGCTGTCCTCCAGCCCCCTTGTTCCTTTTCGGATTCACAATGTTTATCCAGAGTTGCCCTGGGGGGGGAAGGAGTCGCGTCGATGTGGAGTGCAGCGGTCCTCCCGGCCTGATCACCATGGATTCTACTAGACTTCTCCAACCCAGAGTCACGTTGCTGCAAAAATCGCAGCTGTCCTCCGGGCCACAGGTAGGTTGCTGTACTCTTTTAAAATAGAAAAGCAATGCCTGTGAATGCCTTTGAATGCCATTGAATGCCTTTCTTCTAGCTGTGTCCCAGTGACCAAAACACCTGTTTGCTGTCCTCTTTGCACTGTCCCCGATTGTCATAATGACCGATGGAGGGGACAGCACGCTTTATAACACCCCTTGCATCATCCCCCACTCGTGAAGATCCCCTTGTGGGGGGGGGGGGGGCGGTTTGAAAAAATACACAGCCCCATTTGGCCCCTGACTTTCGCTCATTACATCCTTGGCACGAATCCCCATCTATGGGCTAGGTCTCCCCGGGGGTGTCCTTTAAAGTGGCTGCAAACCGGCAAAAAAACAAAAAACAGTCAAACTGGTCCTACCGGTTGTAAGGTGGGCGTTACGACGCCGGCCCTCTATGCCCCGTTCGGGGGGGTGGCCTTTGCAAATCTGCCTGAATCCATCGCTGCTGAGTTAAGGTTGATGGACCAGGGGCCCCACCTGCCCTGACTCCTACCCTCTTGTTCACAGCTCATGCCTTAAATTCAGACAGCAGAACTGTTGTTTATCCTTGTCCCTAGTCCTTGGGGGTGGCTATTCACCTGGTGGGCCCATCACAAGGGACTCTAGAACTGCCTATGACCACAATGCTTTGAAGCCAGCTGCCACTTGCAAGGCCTACCAAACGTACACTCAGCTCCTCCGCTGCTTTACTGAGCAACCATTCCAGAACATAGCGAGAGAGCACCTTAATTGGGACGCAGCTCACCAGGGTACCTATGAGGGCAGAATGGGGAAGGACAATGCCGGCCCTGGTAAGGGACAAGCCAGAGTTGAATAGTATGCAAAATCCCTGACAGACAGCCTCGGATTGACAAAGCAGGCAATCGGCCATGGGCAGAGGGGCCTTTGGTTGTCGGCTCATTGGTGGGCCGTCTTTTTGGTGGCCTTCCCTGTCTTCACCTGCAGGGGCACCACGTCAAAGGCTATAGTTAAAGTCATTGCATACATATAATGAGCCTGACCTGATGCGCCCCCCCCAAAAAAATCTGACTTTCTGAAATGTTATCAGGTGCTCATGTAAAGAACTTTAATGCCCGTGCGGCACTTTCATGGTATATAAAACTGCATGTATTTGAGGAAAGTGACCCTATTCTTTTATTTACTTTTGTGTTTACATACAAGCTTCATTCCCTTTATTGGAACTCAGACATTATGTTAGCAGTATAACAAAAGAACAAGTTACTTACCATTGGTAACAAATTATCTGCTAGAGACTATCTAGCTGTAGATTCCTTACCTTAGAATTCCCTGGCGTCAGCTTTGAATCTGGAATTTTTCTGCTGAGCAGTACCCTGCGTGTGCCGTTGGGTGGCGTCGTTCGGATCCGCATGCGTCGTCTGGCATGGCATCGTCAGCGTCATTGGAGCCGCCTATGACATCACGGTTGTCTATATAGATGCCACCTTGGCGCGTGTACGTCAGTTCTTTTCCCACAACTTTCCACGCCAGAAGCACAGAGTCATGGAAGAACTAACAGTATTTAGTTTAGCTTTTTCACTTGATTGTTTGAAGAAAAAAATGTTACATGCCTTTAAGAAAGGCAAAATCCCCAAAACATATATACATATAAAAATATCCGCAGAGCGGGGAGGCTTGTGTGGGTGTAAGGAATCTGCAGCTAGATAGAGTCTCTACCAGATAATTAGTTACCAAAAGTAAGTAACTTGTTCATCTGATAGAGACTTCTAGCTGCAGATTCCTTATCTTAGAATAGATACCCAAGCTATAATTCCTGGCGGTGGTTCTGAAGGATATATTTTATACCAGGAAGTCCTGCAGGACTGAGCGGGCAAAACGCCCCTCCCTTCTCACTTGGCTATCCAGGCAGTAGTGTCTTGCAAACATGTGCAAGGAAGCCCACGTTGCCACTTGGCTGATGTCAAGCACCGGCACACCACAAGCTAATGTAGTGGTAGCAGCTCTCCCTCTAGTAGAGTGATCCCTCAAGCCCTCTGGAGGCTGCTTTTTGGCCAAAGCGTAGCAGATCTTTATACAGAGAACGACCCAGCTCGAAATGGACCGTTACTGTACTGCCTGACCCTTCTTTGCACCAACGTACCCCACAAAGAGTTGGTCGTCCACGCGGAACTCTTTTATGCAGTCAAGGTGGAACAATAACGCTCTTTTTGGGTCCAGCCGATGGAGATGCTCCTCTTCCTTAGAGGGATGCGGTGGTGCAAAGAAGGTGGGCAGGGTGATATTTTGACCCAGATGGAAAGGGGTTCCCACCTTGGGGAGGAAAGAGGCATGAGTTCTTAATACTACCTTGTCAGGATATATTGTGAGATACTCTCCTGGCAGATGTAATTGTCACCAAAAAGGCTGTTTTAATAGTGAGCAGCCAGAGAGGTCAGTTATGTAAGGGCTCAAAAGGAGCACACATTAGGAAGGTAAGAACAAGATTAAGATCCCACTGAGGCATGACAAAAGGCACAGGTCGAAACAAATGCACAAGCCCTTTAAAAAATCTTTGTACTATAGGAGATTTAAACAAAGATGGTTGATCGGGCAAGCGTAGAAAAGCCGATAAGGCAGCAAGATAGCCCTTAAGGGTCCCTAAGGAGGAACCCTGTTGGGCAAGAGAGAGAATAAACAAAAGGATATTAGAAAGGGAAGAAGAAAGAGGATCAATAGACCTCTCTGTACAATATGAAACAAAACGTTTCCATCGGCAGGCGTAAATCGACGTAGTAGAGGCGTGCCTGGCTGCCAGAATGACATCACAGACTTCGGAAGGGAGGTCATAAACCATCAACTGTCGCCACTCAACCTCCACGCATGAAGCCACAAAGTTGACAGGTTCGGGTGAAGAACCTTCCCCTGCTGCTGCGACTGAAGATCCTCCCGAAGAGGCAACCTGATTGGAGGACTGATGCTCATTTTGAGAAGCTCTGGATACCAGACTCTCCGTGCCCAAGCTGGAGCCACTATAATTACTTGGGCCCAGTCGTTCTTGATTTTCTTGAGAACTCTAGGCAGAAGTGGTATGGGTGGAAAGGCGTACAGGAGGCCTGAACTTCACTCGTAACGAAAAGTGTTGCCTAGCGATAGCCCCCTTGGAAATGCCAACTCGCAAACCTGCTGACATTTCGCGTTCTCAACAGAGGCAAACAGATCTAACCAAGGCTCTCCCCACTGCTGAAAGTCCTTGCACCACCTCCAGATGGAGAGACCATTTGTGATCCGCTAAGCATTTTCAGCTGAGGTCATCCACCCTGGCATTCAGAGAACCTGCCAGGTGTTGAACCACCAGGGTTATGCCCGGCTGTTCCAGCCATGTCCAGAGACGCAGAGCCTCTTGACAAATGTTCCACGACCCCACACCGCCCTGCTTGTTGCAGTACCACATTGCAGTGGTGTTGTCCGTGAACACCTGCACAATCTTCCCTTTCACAATAGGAAGAAATGCTTTTAATGCTAGTTGGATCGCCCAAAGCTCCAATATGTTTATATGGAACCCGGATTCCGTCGGAGACCAGTGACCTCTGATCTCCACCTCTCCCAGATGACCACCCCATCCCAGAAGTGACGCATCTGTCACTACTGTGAGATCTGGTTGGGGAAGGGAGAGGAGTCTGCCTTTGATTGACCCAATCGCAGTTCACTAACCACCACTGCAGATCCTTTGCAGTCCCCTCCGAGATCTGAACCTGGTCATAAGATTCCCCTGATGCTGTGCCCATTGGAACTTCAGGTCCCACTGCAGAGCCCTCATATGCCATCTGGCATGCTTGACCAATAGGATGCAGGAAGCCATGAGTCCCAACAGCCTCAGAGTTTGTCTCACTGAAATCCAGGATAGAGGCTGAAACATCGGTATCATAACCTGAATATCCTCGCTGCTCGGGAGGATAGGCCCGATACTGCACTATGTCCAGAACAGCTCAGATAAAAGTGAGCTTCTGAGAGGGAGTCAGGAGTGATTTCGGCACATTGATAGTGAACCCCAGCGAGTGCAGGAGGTTCGCCGTCGTCTGGAGATGGGTGACGAGAGCCTGGGGCTTGGAAGCCTTCAACAGCCAATCGTCGAGGTAGGGGGAAGACTGAAATCCCTGACCTGCGCAAATGTGCTGCCACCACCGCCATCACTTTCGTGAACACCAGAGGGGCACTGGTGAGACCGAAAGGAAGTATGGTAAACTGAAAGTGCTCATGGCCCACCTTGAACCGCAGGTAACGCCTGTGGGCTGGCAGGATGGGGATATGAAAATACGCGTCCTGCAAGTCCAACGCTACCATCCAGTTTCCTTGATCTAGGGCAGACAAGACCTGAGCAAGAGTGAGCATCTTAAATTTCTCCTTCTTGAGGAAGAGATTGACGTCCCTTAAATCCAGGATAGGGCAAAGGCCCTTGTTCTTTTTGGGAATCAGAAAGTAGCGGGAATAACAACCACTGCCTACTTCTGACATCGGGACCCTTTCTATAGCTCCCTTGGCCAAGAGAGCCGTAACTTCCTCGCGGAGCAAAACCAAATGATTCTCCATCAGCTGTTCTTTTGTCGGAGGGATCGAGAGAGGGAAAGACTGGAAGGGGACAGAATATCCCTTCCGTACGATCTGCAGAACCCACTTGTCCATTGTGATGCAAGGCCAGTGAGGGAGATGAAATTGAATCCTCCCTCCAACTGGATGGACGTGGTCCTGCAGAACCACATTAGGAGGGCTTGGGCGCAGTGGAGGGGGGCCTTGTGGTGGCCGACCTCTGGCCAGACCCTCTGGGTCTGATGGTACCACGACCTCTTCCAGGATGTTGTGAAGCCTGGGGACGGTGGCTACACTGCGGCTGGCGTAGTACACGCCCCTTCCGAAGCCATGAAAGGGGCGAAAGACAGACTGCTGTCATGCTGGCGCTGAAAGGCCCAAGGATCTGGCCGTAGCTCGAGAATCCTTGAACCTCTCAAGCGCGGCGTCTGCCTTCTCACCAAAAAGGCGAGAGCCATCAAAAGGCATGTCCATCAAACTTGACTGGACTTTCCCCGAAAAGCCAGTTGAACGTAGCCAGACGTGGCGACATAGGGCCACTGACGATGCAATCGGTCTGCCCAGCGAGTCAGTCATGTCTAATCCACACCTGATTGTAAACTTGGCTGCATCTCTCCCATCCGAGACAGCCTGGGTGAGAGTGTCCCATACACCCTCCAGAACCTGAGGCCACACCTTTGCCACCGTATCCCATAAAGTATGGGAAAAACGGCCCAATAGGCAAGAGGTGTTTACTGACCTCAATGCCAGGATGGAGGAAGAAAACATTTTCTTTCCAAGCTGATCAAGCCTCTTGGATTCCCTTATACGGGGGAGCAGAAGGGAAGGCACCACAAGAAGTAGAGGCTTGGACCATCAACCTCTCCAGGGTGGGGTGTTAGGTCAGGAAACTAGGGTCCCTCAGAGCTGGTCTATGGCGGCGGCCGACTTTTCTATTCACAGGAGCCCCTGTGCTGGGTTTGGACCATGTACCCAGAAGGACATCTGTTAGGGCCTCATTGAAGGGCAACATCGGCTGTGATGTTGTCACCCCCGGTTGAAGTACCTCTGTCAGGAGATTCGTCCTGACTGGCACCTTCGGCAAGTATAGGTCCAAGACCTCAGCTGCCCTACGCACCACCATAGCATAAGAAGCTCCCTCTTCCGTAGCCACATTAGGAGGAGAGAGTATACCAGTATCTGGAAATGTGTCCAGTCCACTGGCCTCCCCTAGATCCTCTTACCTGTTCTGTTCTAGGTCATATTCTAAAGCGTCCTCAGACCCCTCCCATTCCTCTCCTGTGCCTGGCTATTCTGAATAATGCTCAGAAAATGATCTGGGCAGAATCGGCACACCCGAAGTCGACGTCGCACGACGTTGCTCCGGATCATCCGGAATGAGGATGGGGCTACCACCGGTGGGCGCCGGTGGTGGAGGAAGCATCGGGACCGGCGCTGGTCTGGATCCGGTATTGGATCCTAGGGTCCCCAACGGCGCTGAGGCTGAAGCCGCTGACGTCGAACCCGAAGGGGCCCCTGCTGACCCCACAGGACCCGAACACCCACCGAGGGTGCAGCCTGCTCAAAAAAGAGACGCATGGCCTTGTAAAATTCTTTTATTTGAGCGTGGGTCACTCCGGTCCCCGGAAAAGGGGGAAGACGCGGAGTCGACCCTGGCAACGGCTCTGTGGAACCACGCTCGGAATGTCGAAGTTCCCTTGATGCCTCGTCGGCCGACGGGCATGGCGAAGTCAAAAGTCCGCTTGGACTTCTTCTTCTTGTGCCTCTTACCTGAATGATCAGACGAACTCGAATGAGAGGAAGAGGACTTGGGGCTCAGGGAGCAGTGCCGTAACCACCTCCTACTGCGGGACCGTGACCTCCTCGGTGTTGCGCCGACCAAAGATGGCTGTTGGGCAGCAAGAAACTTGAGGGATCTCTCCCTCAAGGCCTTCGGAGCCATGGCCCGACAGTTGGAGCACGAGGTGGAGTTGTGATCCTCCTCAAGGCACCAAAGGCAAACTCGGTGCAGGTCTGTCACCAACATGGTGCGATGACATGCACCACACGTGGCTTGAACCCAGTCTTTCTCGAAGACATGAATTCAAACAATCAAAAAGGTGAAAAAAGCCTCGCCGTTCGTCAAAGAAAGGGTAGCTCTTATCCGGATCTGCGCTGAACCAGCGCAGAAGGAAAAGAACTGATGTACAAGCGCCGAGGTGGC
Source organism: Pleurodeles waltl (assembly GCF_031143425.1). Lineage (NCBI taxonomy): Eukaryota > Metazoa > Chordata > Amphibia > Caudata > Salamandridae > Pleurodeles > Pleurodeles waltl. The sequence continues at coordinate 1,752,764,236 of NC_090444.1, forward strand.
ATCTATATAGACAACCGTGACGTCATAGACAGCTCCAACGACGCCACACGTAGCCGGACAACGCACACAGATCTGACCGACGCCACATGCAGGGTACTGCTCAGCAGAAAAGTTCCAGATTCGAAGCTGATGCCAGGGAATTCTAAGGTAAGGAATCTGCAGCTAGAAGTCTCTATCAGATGTAATAGACACATCTTTCATCAGTCTCTAAGCATTGGAGGGCCACTCTTAAGTACTGTAAAAAAAAATATATATATCTAAAGGCCCGAATGAGTGTAAAAGGCAGTCTAGGGCTGTGTATTTACCACAAATGTTTGCCAGTTTATAGCTCCATGAGACTAACCAGGCAGTTTATTGCAAAAGGTTGTGATCTCTGAAAATGGGGTACTTCTTTTTGGCTGCCTGGCCCCAATTGTGGGCCCAACTCAACATTGCTGACAAACACTACTCCTGTTCCCTTTTCCTCGGATGCCTCGTGGGGGTGACGTAGCTTTCCTGCCAGCTTTCCAGGAAATGCCTACATGATGGACAACCATCATTGTACGTTGCACGGATACAATGCGGGCGTCAGAGGGTTTAATTTCCCGATTTGCATAGCCCATGTGATCTGGGGGGCAGAGGCTTGCCCGTGCAACTAATGCATTGACGGTATGACTTTGCCTCCTTAGTCCCTTTTCTGTTTCCACTGGCTGTATCGCTCCCACCTCTTTCTTTGTTTGCAAACATACCCTCATGCTTCGTCACTCTATGGTAACAGCACTAAGACAACATGGGAGCAGAACACTCTTGGAGCCTGTAGATGCAGTTCAGGGACTTCGTGGGGCTGCATGCACGGGTGCTGGGAGAGCCTGCACCACAAGCTGGCGAACAAGGTGGGTCAGACTTACTTCTTTTTAAGGAGGTCTTACTATTTGGTCCTCAGCAGCTGTGCTCTAGGGAACTCTAACCACTGTGCAAGGGCTGTGTTTGAAATTCTAAAAAGAGACAGGCCTTTTTCTCCCTGCCCAGTAGCTTCTATTCACCAACAACCCACCCTCGCCTTCACCACCCCTACCTGCACTCCTGTTCACTACCCCATCCAATAGCCAAAGGTAATCGCTCGCCCTTAAGCGAGACCTATTGGCTTTGCCAATGCTTGTTAGCTATGTAATGGAATGAGGCCTGCTGCCTCACTTATGTAAAGCTCTGCTGCTGTGTGCATAACTCACCCTTGGCATACATCAGGTTAGTATGTAGTGAATCAGTGTTATATGAATGTGCTGGGTGTATGTGTGCCAGTGAAAGGTACAATACATTGAAGATTCTGTTTTCCATTTTGGGAGACCCAGGGCTGACTGAAGGAGCATGAGGTAGAGGAATCCCCTAAGACACATGTTTGGATTGCTGTATTCCTGCGAGCTGGGTGGGGCACAGACTTGAGGGAAGAGAGCCAGGCTCTCCTGCACATATCAAAGGGTGCTCTTTGATTCAGAGTAAGGTCACAGTAAAAGGGCCTGGGCATAGCTAAGATGGGGCTGTTAGTAAATCATAAATGGTATGGTGGAGGCCCCGGCATAACCTTCTGATGTACACATCACTGTGGCTGACATACAAGTGTGCACCTTTAGTCACTTCCATGGCCTGTGTTGTGCGGCTATCAGATTTGCAGTTGCTCCTCATGAGACAGACTGCTTTCTCGAGGAAGTGCAAGGAATAGGATAGGGCACTTGAAAGGGAAGCAGACCCCGAAATTAATTTCAAAGTCTCAGACCCTAAATCACATTTGGTGTCTGGAAATGGACAATAAGTAGGGGAGATCGATGCTACCAAAACCGTCCACTATCCAGCAGCCAGACAGGCTGTGCGAGCAAGAGAAGATATGCAAGACATCTGCCTTTGACCAGATATGGAGGCGGAGGCATGCAAGTGTCCTAGGTGGGTGAGAGGACATCACCCAGGGACATCGAAGACCACCTAGAGCACTAGTTGCTGCCTGCTTGGGGAAGAAGAGAGCTAGAGGGACAAAAGTTCAGTGGGGGATCCTGGCAAGTGGATACCTGTAGTGAAGTGTGAGGAGACTTGCTGCACCGTTCGGGTCATTGCCTGTGTGCAGGATTAGGTTGGTGACCCCCATATGCCAAAGGAAGGCCACCGTGAAGTGAGCTGTGAACTCCGCTGCACCGATCGAATTGCTACCTGTTTGCAGGTATGAGTTGGCAAACCTGTATGCCAGAGGAGACTGCTGTGAAGAATGCTGTGTCGATCAGGCCATCGTCTGTGTATGCTGCGTCGGCGACACCATATGCCGGAGGGGGTGGCCATGAAGAGGAACCTGCTGCTGTGCAAATGGGGCAGGTGCCAGAGTAAACAACAGGTGTGTTGACCCCATTTGGCAGGTGGGGACACTGGGAAAAAGGCAAGGAGCCCTTCGTCAAGAGGAAGAGGCTGCTGTGGTAACTAGTGCGGGTGCATGCCCACACTGAAGATCTGAACCAGGAGCGTTGAATCAACGCCCCCCCCCCCCCCCCCCCCCACACCACCCCTCCTTCCTCCTCCCCCAAACCCCTTGTGGGGAGGATCTAAGGAAATGTAATGACATTGGAGGAGCGTTGAGGACCGCATAGGAAGAAACTTGAGGACCACTACCTTGCACAACTGCGTGTGTGAAGCAATACCTGATTCAGTTGTTCCAGCCTGCGTGCCCACGAGGGAGCCCCTTACGGAGACACCGGTCGTGCAGGTCCATCTGATAGATGGGCTAGAAGGCCCCAGGGAAACTTTCCAGCCCCTACAGCGCTGGAACACTCTTGACTTGACTCCTGAGGCTCAGACTACTGGTGGGGCTTAACCTGAATGTTGCCTATAGTGAATGGGGAACAATCACTACCGCTAGCAAGAGCTGAGTGAGACAATAGGGGTGGGTGTATGTATTGTTTGTGAAGGCAGTATTTTACTTGTATTATTATATGAACACTTCTTTTTTCATAAAAGCAAGTTTTTGACTGTTAAATCATTTATTGCTGCAATTGAATGTATTTTGAGTTGTGAAGTTGTGAGCCTGTACTGTGACTACCTCCTCCCCCAAAAGCCTTGGACTTCTCAACCCTCATTACCACTGGAAGTCAAGTGCTGAAGGGGTACTTGGCCCAGTTGCTCAAGACCCATCGTAGGTTGGGCCTGTGACATGAGGAGTAAAAGGCCTCAACCCCTTACAGTTGGGCCCAGTAACTCCTGCTTGCCCTTTGGCCCCCTGAACAGGGTTCTGACACTTAGTATAAAGAGTCATACCAAGATACTCAAGTTGTATATATGTAATATGCAATTAGGAAAGACCATTCCCATAGCGTACATGCCACACTTACATTCTCCACATGAACTATGTTTTGCTTCCATAGAGAAAATCCTTGCCATTGCACAAACCACTATTTTGAAACACCTCTTGGAAAACTGATAATTGTGGTTTCTCCTGGAGCGGCTGGAATCAGCCACTAAGACCAGCATTTGTAATGCTCCGCCTCTACACCCAAGTTGGATGCAGTGGGCCGCTTCATTAAGTGCGGGGGATATAAAGTTTCAGTGTAGGAACTGACTCTTCGGACACAAATTTTCCTCCAGTATGAAGAGAACATTACTCCCACCCCAAAAGTCTTACACACTGGGTCACATCAGAGATTGTTCTACACAGACTGTTCTGCACAACCTGTGGTAGAAACTAAACAGAAGTACTTTGCAGCCTACACAGCAGTGCAGGGTGTAGTTAAAGACTGCGAACTTCACTCACAGCATGCCCACACCAGAATCCTTGGTGGCAGCACCGCAAAACATGCAGAATTCATGCCTTGGTACTTGCATTGCAGAAAGCTGAGCTGTCTGCTCCCACCCTAACAGTGTCCAATTTATCCTTCTGTGTGCAAGGTTACAATCTAGATTCAAAACTTTGGCACTTGAATGAATTCAAAAGGGAAACCGATTAAGAAAAACACCCCTGGGGAAAGCTTTTACAAGACAAGCTTCCATTGGCACATGTGATGCACAATTTGGGCTATCAGATCAAAGTGCAGCCGACTTAGATGCAAAGGCTGCAGTACAGACTGTTAAATTAGCACTATTAACCAGATCTCAAACAAAGGCAACATGGATATACTAACAGCCATGCAGACAAAGGGGAAGAGTGAACCACCTCCTGCTGGCTTTCCTCTCAAATACTGAACCCACTCAATTCAGATAACATTCCTTTGGTTACTATACCCAGAGTGGGAGACAAGATAATCCCTAATAGGTTGTTCAGACTAGACTAAATCAAAACAGCCCATGAGGGGTTGGTGTCTGCTCAAGTTGGGATAAATACAACCATAGTAATGCTACAGCTAAACACAGATTAGAGATTATGTTCAACAATGTGATGTTTGTCTTCAGTTTAAAGTTTTAACTTATGGAAGACCCGAGAAGACTCCCCTCAGAGTCTCCAACATACCATTGGGAGTTCTATATTTGGACCATGTCTGGCCAATAAATTCTGTTAATCAATATTGTAGGAAAATGGCTCCCTGTTGCAGTTACCCCCCACTTTTTGCCTGATATTGATGCTGACTTGACTGAGAAGTGTGCTGGGACCCTGCTAACCAGGCCCCAGCACCAGTGTTCTTACACTAAAAATGTACCATTGTTTCCACAATTGTCACACCCCGGCACACAGATAAGTCCCTTGTAAAAGGTACCAGTGGTACCAAGGGCCCTGTGACCAGGGAAGGTTCCTAAGGGCTGCAGCATATATTGTGCCACCCTAAGGGACCCTTCACCTAACACATGCACACTGCCATTGTAGATTATGTGTGTTGGTGGGGAGAAAAAGGCAAAGTCGACATGGCATCCCCCTTAGGATGCCATGCACACAAAATACTGCCTGTGGCATAGGTAAGTCACCCCTCTAGCAGGCCTTACAGCCCTAAGGCAGGGTGCACTATACCACAGGTGAGGGCATAGCTGCATGAGCAATATGCCCCTACAGTGCCTAAGCCTATTCTTAGACATTGTAAGTACAGTGTGGCCATATTAAGTATATGGTCTGGGAGTTTGTCAAAAACGAACTCCACAGCTCCATAATGGCTACACTGAATACTGGGAAGTTTGGTATCAAACTTCTCAGAATAATAAAGCCACACTGATGCCAGTGTTGTATTTATTAAAAAATGCACACAGAGGGCATCTTAGAGATGCCCTCTATTTTACCCAATCCTTCAGTGCAGGACTGACTGGTCTGTGCCAGCCTGCTGCTGAGAGATGAGTTTCTGACCCCCTGGGGTGAGAGCCTTTGTGCTCTCTGAGGCCAGAAACAAAGCCTGCACTGGGTGGAGATGCTCAACACCTCCCCCTGCAGGAACTGTAACACCTAGCAGTAAGCCTCAAAGGCTCAAGCTTCGTGTTACAATGCCCCAGGGCACTCCAGCTAGTGGAGATGCCCGCCCCCTAGACACAGCGCCCACTTTTGGCGGAAAGTCCAGGGGAGATAATGAGAAAAACAAGGAGGAGTCACCCACCAGTCAGGACAGCCCCCAAGGTGTCCTGAGCTGAGGTGACCCCCTGCCTTTAGAAATCCTCCATCTTGGTTTTGGAGGATTCCCCCAATAGGATTAGGGATGTGGCCCCCTCCCCACAGGGAGGAGGCACAAAGAGGGTGTAGCCACCCTCAAGGACAGTAGCCATTGGCTACTGCCCTCCCAGACCTAAACACACCCCTAAATTCAGTATTTAGGGGCTCCCCTGATCCCAGGAAATCAGATTCCTGCAACCTGAAGAAAGAAGAAGGACTGCTGACCTACAAGCCTGCAGAGAAGGAGGAAGACGACAACTGCTTTGGCCCCAGCACTACCGGCCTGTCTCCAACTTCGAAAACCTGCTCCAGCGACGCATCCGGCAGGGACCAGCGACCTCTGAAGCCTCAGAGGACTGCCCTGAACTACAGGACCAAGAAACTCCTGTGAACAGCGGCCCTGTTCAAAACCAGCTACTTCTTTGCAACAAAGAAGCAACTTCCAAGGACTTAACGATTTCCGCCGGAAGCGTGAGACTCTACACTCTGCACCAGACAACCCCGGCTCGACCTGCAGAAAACCAACACCTCATGGAGGACTCCCCGGCGACTGCGAGCCCGTGAGTAACCAGAGACGACACCCTGAGCCCTCACAACGACGCCTGCAAAGAGAATCCAGAGGCCCCCCCTGACCGCGACTGCCTGTAACTAGGGACCAGACGCCTGGAACCAACACTGCACCCGCAGCCCCCAGGACCTGAAGGAACCTAACTTCGACACAGGAGTGACCCCCAGGCAACCCTCTACCTTGCCCATGTACTGGCTGTCCCAAGAGAAGCCCCCCTGTGCCTGCCTGCACCGCTAGAATGACCCCCGGGCCCCTCCACTGAAACCTATACAAAACCAGATGGCTGCTTTGCACACTGCACCCGGCCGCCCCTGTGCCACTGAGGGTGTGTTTTGTGTGCCTACTTGTGTCGTCCCCCCCCCCCCCCAGTGCTCTACAAAACCCCCCTGGTCTGCCCCCGAGGACGCAGGTACTTACCTGCTGGCAGACTGGAACTGGAGCACCCCTGTTCTCCATAGGCGCCTATGCGTTTTGGGCACTTCTTTGACCTCTCCAGCTGTTGGTGTGGTAACTTTGGGGTTGCCTTGAACCCCCAACGGTGGGCTGCCTATGCCCCAGAACTGAGACTTGTAAGTGTTTTACTTACCTGCTAAACTAACCTTTACTTACCTCCCCCAGGAACTGTTGATTTTTGCAGTGTCCACTTTGAAAGTAGCTTATTGTCATTTTACAAAGACTGTAAATGATATTGTTTTCATTCAAAGTTCCTAAAGTATCTAAGTGAAGTAACTTACATTTAAAGTGTTTACTGTAAATCTTGAACCTGTGGTTCTTAAAATAAACTAAGAAAAGATAATTTTAAATATAAAAACCTATTGGCCTGGAATAAGTCTTTGAGTGTGTGTTCCTCATTTATTGCCTGTGTGTGTACAACAAATGCTTAACACTCCCCTCTGATAAGCCTACTGCTCGACCACACTACCACAAAACAGAGCACTAGAATTATCTACTTTTGCCACTATCTTACCTCTAAGGGGAACCCTTGGACTCCGTGCACACTATTTCTTACTCTGAAATAGTATATACAGAGCCAACTTCCTACAAATATAGATACATATTGGTGGCAACTGATTTAGGTTTTTGATTCCTTTGGGTGTGGCATCAGAGAAACATGGGTACTCGAGCAGTCGTAAACGACGTGCAGTGTCGTAAGCAGTACATACCTTTCATTCAAACAGTTGTCCTCCTGTTGCATGCAAGGCTTACAGGGGTGCTATATCTGCTCTGGGAGTATGTCTGCAATTCAGCAATCAGTTTTCAGCATTAACAGGTTAATCAAGTGCACTAAGATCATGCTTAAAGAAGCCCTGACCACTTCAATCTTAGTTGGTAGCACTACCTGTATGGAGTTTAGAGAACATTAAACAGCTTGCCTACATGAGAATTGGGAGGATGCACCCCACACGAGATGATCTTTGGAGTGCCTGTGTATGACCCTTGCCTACATAATCCTGGGAAGATGGCAGAAGAAAAGGAATCTGACCTGGACCAACGTTTAAATGTCTTACAGAGTTTTGTAGAGTTAGACAAGCTGTCTAATTCAAAGCATTCTGAAGCCTCCACCGGAGAAGGGACGTTTGCACCAGCTGGTGACAGGTAGATTCCACAAAAAGCAGATATAGCTTGTGAAAAGATCCACAATAAGCACTTTAAGTCATCCTACTGGCCGCCCGTTCCAGTTCTTGGGGTAAAAGTGAAAAATACACTGTAATTTAGCCTCCTTTGTCTGGTTCAAAGAAAAAAAAACAACAGATGGCCATTGCCCACATAAAGAAGCATTGTGAGTGTCAGTTCTGTACAGCAGAAGAATTTCTCAGCCTCTTCCTACTCTGAACAAAATACCCCTAGAAGTGAGCAGTAACATCATCAGCTGATTACTCAGCCTAGGGTTATTTAAGCCAACGGTGTCTCCAGGTTTACACCGAGCAACAGACTCCATGGAGGATTCCGACACTGCTATTACTACAGTTGCAAGTGTTCCAAGCAACACCATGGTTTATTATGAAGCCCGCATGAGTCAACATCAACTGAAATTATGCCTTTTCGAGAAACACATTATGACAATAAATCTGAATTCTACAAAGAGGACTTTTTATCAAATTCCTCAGTCACTCTACATCGTTGATTTCTTCTTGTTTATCACTGGTTTCGTGAGAGGCACCTGACCTCACTGTAGTCCTATGTCTGGATCGGTACAGGTGTTTTTCAACATGTAGTTGATATGCTGAATGTTGTTCTACTGCTACAGAATGGACATTACGTCCATGAAGAATCTCTATGCTGTGAACATCGCATAGTCTGGGAAAGGGTTCCTTATAAGGTTATGGGACCTACTGAAACATTACAGTTGCTATATGTGTTGAAAGTTTTAATGCATGAAGCAATTACTCCTGGTTCTATTTTAGACGACTGGGACACTGAGACTATAAGATACATGATGTCTGATTTGCAGGTGTATACCACTCTAAACAATAAAAGATCCCTACTTGAATGTATTGAATCACAAAGAAATGTATTATTTTCATCTTTATGCACACTATTACATACATCACACTAGCTATCCCAGAGAGGTATACAATTACACACCTTGGCAGCTTTGTGACTCTCAGCCCATTGATAACCATCTAAATTTCTAAAATTAATTTTCCTATTTTAGAGGGAGGACACTTTCCAGCGATTATCCATTTAATTTTCACAACATCTACAACTCCTCCATAAGAACTTAATTACCACCATCAAACTGACATATTCAGGGGAATTTCATTAGAATTTGGCCATAGATGGATAACAGTACCGAAAAGAAAATACTGATGAGAAAATAATTTGGGGAACCTGCAAGACTGCTGCGGCATCGATTCCTATGCTGAGCGTGGATACCGAGCCAATACCTAGAAAAGTTTGTCCACCCATTCCATGCCAGATTTCAGTCTCTCTACAGTGAGGTCAAACTTCGTTATAGGATTCTGCTGCTATTGTCATTACTGTAATTGAGGATGCATTTAGATTCTTTGGTTGCTAGCATAAAGGTACTTAAGATAGTTTGTTCTATGTACCTCCTCCAGTGCATATGCAACTTTAGAAGAAATTCAGGGTGCCTGGAACTACCATTTGAAGTGATTCCTGAATTAACTATTAAACCTGGAGGCTGGCTTGAAAATGCAGAGGAAGAAAACAAATTATGAAGCCATTTTTTAGTAAAAAGCATTGCTCATTAAAACCTGTCCTAATTAAAGTATTACGGTATGAATGGAAGCAATAAGGTTGAATGTAACATGCATGGTGGGTAGATTTGTAAGGATTTTACTTGATTTTAATGGTGCAATGTTGGTCTTATTAGTTTTTTGCAATGTACTTGAATTGTCATTTTAGGTTTAAAAGACTATGGTCTTAAACATATTTGTTTTACTACTGTAACTAAAGAAGTCTTCATCTTTGTGCCCCTAGGTGCTGACACAACATGCATTTCAGAGAAGTAAAAAAAAAAAAGTGTAAGAATTTAGACATAATTATGTTGCATCTTAATTGACATCTGGGCATTCATTTCAGCATAGCATGTTGACAAATAACTGAAGAAGTTCGAAAGCACATTTCAAAGACACTAATACCTAAAATGTCAGTAAGTATAATACAGATTTTGGTAAAGCAACTAGGCTTGATTCCACCATTAACTTGACTCCTGCCTATTAAAAAACCTAAATCAAAATAATCACACACCAGAGTCATTTTCACATGGTAACATTTCTATGCCTTTAATGTGTCAATTCGTTGAAACGTATCTGCTGGTTTACACTTTACAAAATATAATGTAACAAAAGGTTGTAGAAAAAAATGGTTTCTCGTTAACGACCATGTTCCAGCGGCAGAAATGCACAACTGTAGGGAAGCAATTTTAAACATAAAATATAAAATATCAACAAAAAAGCTACATAGAATATAAATACTGAAAAACAGTTATCCCTCAATTTTGGATTCCGTTTGGTCCACAAAATAAACTGTTTGTAAATGAAAAAACTAACTCCAGGCTTGTAGTTGCATTGGGTGGCTGAGAGTGTCGGGGAACTGATCTGAAGTTGCTGACATTGCCAGGATATACATTGATTCCCTGAATCAACTAAGTATTTCCCCACACAATTGAAATCTTACATTGGAAACTTTACAAAAAAAGAGATTCTGAACCGTTACTATTTTAGATAAAATAATCTGGCGTCAAACGTACGCTCAACAACGACAAACGGAACAATCACCACACACTACCAGAGGTATGTGGATAATTTTGTGCGAGCTCTACAGACGCATATATATTAACACGAGGTGAGGCTCTCCGTGCTATATTCTATAAGAAACAACGTCTTATGCGCAAATCTCTAAGGAGAAGCTTCTTTCTATGCCACAATAAAACAGAATGCACTTCCCCTACTCTCAGCCATAATGGCCTTTTAGCGAAGACATCTTTTACATAGGATGGGATTCTGGAATACGTTCTTCTAGACCAGGAAAAGCACAGTTGACTTCAGAATACACAAGACCCTAACAATCATAACGTCCCTTTTGTTGGCAGTAAATGTGGTAGTGATACTGTTGAACACTACTACCTCCCAGACCTCAGGGTTCTCATGCAACTAAACATTAGGTAACTGATCACCTCTTTCTAAAAGTCTCTTAGAACTTATAAAAAGACAGGTTAACATGAGGCAGAACTAAACCACTTGCCAACAGAGCATGCTTCTTCTATTAGTAGTGAGTCAGCCCGCCATGGGCCAGCGGGGAACTTTTTCAGAAGAGGACAAGGTGAACCTTCATGAAGCATTAGACCTTATATTGTGAAGTCTCTAGTGTTATGTATAACAGACTGGGAACAGCATTAAACCCTAAAAGCATCTAACAGGTGAGAATCTCTACATAGATACCCAAGATTCTGCTACTAATACTTCAAGGCATCTAAAGAGAAAAATCCAGAGAAAAGAGGGTGTTCAAACTTTATCAACACAATTTGTAGTAAGCATGCTAAATCCTTTTTCACAGAACATACTACCTCACAGACAAGTTTGATGCCTTTCACTATAAATAGCCTACACCAAACAAATAAACAGTTCAAAACATGCAGTAAATGAAAACACCTGTCAACGCCCTCGGCCCTATGCTAAGTCTACTACCAATCAGTAGCCCTCATCTAATAGCTCACACCGTACAACGCGGGAAGTATGAAGCAGTGTTCAAATTTCAAAAGGTGCAAATTAACGTGATACGTGAGAGATCAAACAATAACTTGTTTAGCGCCCTTTAATATTCCTTCCAACAGTGTGGAGATGAGGAAAAGTATGATATTAACAATTTCTACAAAGGTTATTGCACAACCCAAAAAAGTTGAAGAGGTGGGAAGGGTCAATGAGGTTTTAGATGGCGAGAATATAAAGCTGAGGGCTACAGCCCAGGGGCAACATGTTAAGCACCAAAAGTGAATCAATTCTTGAGTAAAAACTAAGTTCCACAATATCAAGTTTCTTGGCTCAGACTTAACGTGGCATAGTATTAAAATTGGTGGTAATTTTAGAGCAGTTATTACAATGTCACAATGTAAAGTGTACATATGCGCGCAGGCAGTGGGAAGAGGAACAAGGTGTTACAGATTTTTTTTAATAGGTGGAAGACCAAAATCAAAAGGGGAAAAATACAAGAAATGGGGATTTGGTAGAACGGTGGAACAGAAGTATTCAATTAGAGGATGTCCTTGCTTGAGGATCACCTCGACATTAATACATATTGGTGTTTTGCCCTGGAGACAGGGTGGAAGAACTTTTTTTACAATCTACATTAACAAAAACTCTACTTTTACAAAAAGGCATAGAAACCTGTAGAAATCAACACGCCGTCCCTTTTGCTATCAACAAAGGTGTTTGCAGTACGGAATACATCCTTTCCATACATACACCCAATACATACAAACATAGATATTGATACAGTACATACAGAGAGTACAAAAGAATATATGGCAATTTAAGGCACTTGTTTATGTACAAAGTACAATTTGTGAATCGAGAAATAAAAGATTGTGCAAGAGCAGTAAAGCTGCAAGCGAGGAACTGATATGGTAAGTCTTGAGTTTTGTTATCCTATTACAAAATCCTCCCAATAGGATTTAGAATTAATGGCCCTGGTTCACAGGCAGTCAACCGGAAAATTTGAATGCCAGAGGTTGAGGGAATTCAGGGCCACAGAACCAAGCGAGGGTTGCAGGCCGCTGAACGCTTCTTGATACATAGCTTGCGAACAGATGCAGCTCCATCCTGTGTCAGCATTAGAAATGCACCTCACTTGCTACTACACATGCTGCATATGTTGAGGCACACTTCTCTTCCCTCAACAGGCACAGACATACAGTCTGGTACTTCAAACATTGCAGTATCCTTGGAACATTCGTAGGCGAGACAAACTTGAGAAAGACCAAGCCAAGTGCACAACTAGAATGCCTTTGGTCAGTGCCCCGGAAAGATAACTTTTGAGGACATGGAGGAAAACCGTAACAAAACACAGGTACTAAGGGGACGATAAAAGATCACATGCTGCATTAAAACTTAAAGGGATTCTGATTCGCCTGATCTAATCTTTAAACCTGAAATGGAACGTAAAGTATCGACTGTCCTAAACCCTGTGACAAGCTGATTACTGGCAGCCATTCTGGTATTGAAATTACAGGGCACTATGAAGTGCGTAACAGTTTTGTCGACTACCACAGATCGGCAAGTCCTGAAAGTAATATTGTACTTACGGGCCAGACTAAAGTGACACCTAATGACAACCTTTTGGCCCATGAATAGCATGTAGAAAGAGAAGTATGTGAGGTAGCATTTCCCTATCAACAGGAAAACTGATTTGCCCGCGTCACCATGCATGGTGCATCTAGGGACAGACAGACACTTCCAACCTAATGCATTGGCCAATAGTCTTTGGTATTCAGATGTGCTGATCTGCAAATAAAAATGAAACTGAAATTATAGGCATATTGGCAAGGATTGTTGAGAGACCATAAGGCAACAGTTTGAAAGGATTGGTAAATCTGTCTTTAACCCTAAGTGGCCAAGCATCAAAGTAATCTCTGCCATTATACAAAAAATACAATTGTGTTTATTCTCCCTCTACTAACACAGATGAGCTCTGTCCAGATCTGCCCCGAGGTGTTGGTACTGGTTTGAGTACTGATGCCATGTAGCTGCGGAGTCCTTCAGAGTGCTGTTTACTTGTAAGGCAGGATACACAGCATCTGGAAATTAATCCACATGCATTTTAAATTTATGAACTATGGAAGGTGTATGCTCTATACAACTGAGTGGGACGAGGTTTCCTATTTCACTATATTGCTGTTTCAATTCTGGATTCATAAAATACACAGGGAAAGTGAAGAGAGGCAATTATTTTAAAAAGCTTGTTTGCCTAAAGATTACAGCTTAGGGGCTCCCTATGATTTGCTTTACTTTTTACCCTTTAAAAATGTATGTGATTATCAGAAATACCTCTCCCGACATTAACTGTATCACACCTGTACACAATCTATGGCTTGAAGGCGAAGTTGCATGAAAGCAGACTTCAGAAATGTTCCAATCAATTGTGTAGATCTCGGTTCCATCTCAGTAAAGTGGTAGGAAACACTCAACTACGTTATGCTTTGTACGTATGTGAAAGCACCTTGATAAAACTTTGAAATGGAAAGGACCAAAGTATGCAAGGCTAACTATCTGAAAAGTCAGCAAGCAGCACAAATGGACATGGGTTCTCACTGCTATATGAGAGGACAGTACTTTTCACCTTCCTGATGGTTTACTCCTGAAACAGAGAAAAAAGCATGTACTTTGGCAAACAAAACTGCAGTATGCCTCACCTAAAGGCTGATTACAGGATACATCTGTAAATCATGTGTCAGTATGGGTTTGTCAATATGTTGCGTTTCGTGGGAGAATCTATAAGAGCATCCGGGGAGGTCTGAGAGGCAGGAAACACGGACTTGGAGCAATATTCCACGTAGGCAACAACGCAAGACATCAACAGCCAGAAGTAGTTGCAGCAAGTCGCCATACAAGTATGGGTCAGTTTCACCTAATGACGGGGTACATCCTGATTCAGGACACCACACAAGTTCAGAGCCTGATGCTCCCAGTTTTGTATGTGACTGCAGATGTCCTCGGGACAAAAAGATTGAAGATAGTGTACAACACTTGACTGCTTTGGACGACAGTCCTGTTAAGGTTGACATCCAGTGTTCTCCATAATGAATAGTGTCTTGATTATCACCCTGCAGCTGTAACAGCTCTGCACAACTTAAATTCATTTTCTAGGGATTCTGAGCGCCAAACATGAGTTTAACTCTTCAGTTCTCCTAGTGAGCTTGGATTCCAGAGAAGGATGTTGAGCCGAGCACAGAAGCAGGCCACCCCTGCTCAGTAAGCGCAATAGCAAGGTCTCAGTCAGCTCAACGGCAAGGAAATTTGCTCTGAGAAAAAGCAGCTATATGCCCCAACTTCAGAGCATTTAAGCCATTCCTTTAGGAGGCACTTGTTTCATTGCACTGTCACGTTCCCCCCCATTTAGGTTTGTGGACAGGGGGTAGACCGGGGACTGCAGGGTTGTGGTGCTATGCCCATGGGAAAGATTGGTTTTAAAAACCACTGACAAAACAAGAAAATTTGCATTGTATTTAAAAAAAAAAAGCATCAAAGTGAAAAGCGAGCAGAAAGGCAATGTAAAGTTTTGATTGCACCAGCTGCAATCGTCTTGAAGGCAGTAGGGTTGGTGGTTGTCACATTTATATTGCTTTATGACTTTGCTTCTGAAGATCCTTTTTAAGGCACATTTCACCCAGTCGTGTTTTCGAAAGAACAGAAAAAGGGACTTTGGAGTCGATCTGATCGTCAAAGGCCACCCAATTTCTGCCAGGCAAGTTTTGGCTTTTTCTAAGGAGATTTCAACTTCTTGGGTCGAGGTGATGTTCCATTCTCAGCTTTCACTACTCCATTTTCAAAACCTGAATGCAAAAAAAAAAAAAAAAGGAAAAGAGGATCCTTATCAACGGGCAAAAGCTTACATGTTTCAAGCTAAAACAACAACTAACAATGACATTCTTCAGGCCCGCTTCTCAAAGGCTCCACATGGCAAATCACATTTTATTTCAGGAATCAATAAACCAAGTCTTGAGACACACATCCACTTCTGAGTTCACTAAACAAGACATTTTTGGTTGAGGGTAATCCTTGCTAAATGGTAGCACCAAGTTAAAAAATGTCAAGGCTGAGTTCTTGAAGGATCGCTTGGCAAGTGTATCTAGGCCTTGAAACACCTATGGTGGCAAGGGATGTGGATCTGAGCGGGCCAGGACAGAAAAAGAGCGATAGGTGACAGAAGGTTATGGCCAGGAAGAGAGGTATGTGCTAATGACCCAGTTTATGGCTAGTGAGGATGCCCAAAAGCTAAACTGACTATAACTCGTGGAAGACATCACAAAGTGTTCGAAATGGACGCAGAGTGTTGCGCACAGAGCAGAGGGTCATGCTAAGAGAACCGTTCAAACACTGTACATGAGGTAGGCACACTATCTTGTGTAGATTAAAGATGGTGCTCAGAAAAGGGTCTAGTGCTGGCACATCAGGCAAGATCACTGCTATGGTGAGTTAGAAGGAAATGCTTGTTCCTGTATCACATGTAACGCAATATAAACGTGAAACCACCAACAGTAACTGGATGTTTTCCTGGAGAATGAGCATGACATAGCATACCAAACCAAAAATAACACCTGCAAAAGTGTGCATATTTATAATATTCAGACTATTCTAATTTTGCACTTCCTGCCTAAGCCCTATACAAAAGTAGGTAAATAACAGTAGTCACATCGCCCTGAAACATGTAATCACCCTTTGTCTGAACTGGATCCTCTCCACGGCAAGGTTCTACTGAATTTGCAATTTGCCACAGTTCCAGTTAGCTGAGAAATCTGCTGAAGTTTTGTAGACCACAGTTCAGTTGTTAATAGTACCTTTTCTAGTCGGGTCATCTCAGAGGTTAAACCGAGTGACCACTGCCAGCCAACTTAATGCATTACAAAGTACTAGTACTCCCTTTTACTTGTTCACGGTTTGTAATCTGTGATGTGTGTTCCCTAAAACAGATTTGGTACGTGTGTAACGAATACATAAGACTATTGATGCAGATATTATTTACAGATGTGTGCTAATAGCTTAAGTGCAAATTCACAAGTGATTCGCAGAATTTGCAGTTTTAAATGGATTTACTCACACTCAAAGTTATGCTGTTATGCGGGTGTTCCATGTTATGAACATCTGCAAATGTTGGAAGCACCCACAAACCTGACATGTTTATGAAACTGAGAAGACCTAAGGGCTATATGCATCTATTTCTTCCTGTGGTGATTCATCCTTTACATCTTGCCACATGTCTTCTTCCTGATCTGGGTCCTCCCTCAGAGGATCCGGTGTGTCTTCCACAAAAAAACCTTATCAAACGAGTGATATCGGAACTGTATAGACTCTTGCAGGGAGTTGCACTTTCATGGAAAACTTTGGGACAAAAGAGATGGGAGGAGGGGTTGGGACAAGGGCTGACGGAGGAGGAATGGGAGAGTATCCACTATAGAGCGCACACCACAGCGCACAACACGTCGGGGGCAGAGACAGCCTATAAGCTGGCAACACATTGTACTATACTCCGGCTAGGGTACATGCATGGAACCCTTCTATATCGCAGCTCTGCTGGAGGGGATGCAGCAACAAGGGCACACTGATACATCTGCTGCGGCACTGTCCCAAGTTAAATAGATTTTGGAAGGGCATACTTGATGATATGGACAAAGTTTTTCATACAGAGATACCTAGGTTTCCAGCATATGTTATATTGGGTTTACCCAACCCCTGCACCTACCCTCTGCGCTCGTTGAGGGGCCGACAGATGGCCCTTGCCCTTAATGCAGCGCATCAGGCGATCTTGGCTCTGTGGGGTTCGGAGAGGGTCCCTACTTACACCTCCTGGCTCCATAGGCTGTGGTTCATCCTTGCGATGGAGAAATTAACGTTGGCTTCGTAGCAGAGGAGGCTTCTGAACTTTGGCGACCCTTCATTCAGATTCTTTCCACGGAATTTAACGAATTGACTTGCCCTGCTTATCTAAGGGTAATGGGGCTGCTGAAGGTGTCTGGGAGAGGGGAGGTCGACGGGCGGCTCGGGAGGGCGATGCGGCTGGGGGGCCTCTTGGGAGAGCACAGGGAGGAGGGCGTCGGGAGGGAGAAGCATTGCTGAGGGTTATATGAGGGAGCACTGTTCTGTTATTGTGTTTTTGTCTGTTTCTGTGCGTTCCAGCTTAGTTCGGACTGGTTTTATGGGCAACATGGGCGCCAATGGATGAAGTTGCAGGGAACTTCTGCGTGCCTTGTCATTCGGCTCATGCCTCGTTCGTCTTTTACTATCCATGACAGCGGTACTGGTCTGTATTCATTGCTCCTGTCCGTTATGGTTGTAGCACAGTGTTTTGTGCCTGCTTACTATGCCTTTTATATACCAAAAAACAGATTTGATCCTAAAAAAACCTTATCCTCCTGTTGCTCTTCATTAGGAGTAGTTCGGATATATGCCTCCCTTCCTATTCCAATTCCCCCCTTAGTCTCTTGTTTACTATTTTGGAAAGCAGCTTGTATATCTCAGATTCCTTCTTTTAAAGCCATTTCGATCTTGACCTTTTCCTTGGCTTCAACGTTGACAATCAACACACTGAGTCCATGCTTGAAGATTTGCCCATACTGACGCCTTTTTACTTCAACGCAGAGACTTCAGTTTCGTTCTACTCTCCTTGACTGCTGACTGTTTTTCTGTTAGTGTTGAATGAGTTCTGTGGTCTTAGAATCTGACCCAGTCTGCTATGAAGAGCTACTTTTCTGAAACACTGTGGACCTATGCTCTTTTTTAGGCATCAATCTGACAATGACTATTTCTATTGATGCCGTTTCTTCGTCATCTGACCCACGCTGCCATCTCCGAGCATCTTCTGCCTCCACAAGTATGTCTGAGCTCCCACCGACACTGCTTTCCGGAAGCAATGTTTTACTTGTGGTATTATGCCCAACAGAGCTTTCCTCTGGTTTTAACAGCCTTCTGGCATATGCTCGACATCACCTCAGACTTCAGTGCTGATTAAGTGTAAGGAAGCGTCTGGAAAGGAGTCCACATACATTTCCAATTTATGAACTACGGAAGGTGTATGTGCTATACAACTGAGTGGGACGAGGTCTCCTATTTCACTATATTGCTCTTTCAGATCTGGATTGATCAAATACACCGGGAAAGTGAAGCCACTCCTTTAGGAGGCCCTTCAGTTCTTGGGTAGGTACAGGCTTCAAACTTTATGTGTGTCCTTTCAGGAGAATCGAAGAGATGGTACACAGCGTCTCATACACTCTCAATCCCTCATGTGGTTAAAAGATCCCAAGAATAAAAGGTTTTCCTTCAAGTGTTTGTCTTGAACTCTTCATCCTTTCATTGTCGTCTTCCATCTTCAGTATCCTCATGTTTTCACCTTTTTATTGGCATTTTTTCTCCACCAAACCTTGTTACAAACTTTCTCTGTTTCTAATTTGGGTGCTGTCCTTCAAGTCTCAACGGCATTTGAAACTGAATATTTTTAGGTACACAGAGAAAGTCCGCAAACTGAACCACTAGGTTTCATAATAATGAACAGCAAAACCTATTTAAAACTGTAACCTGCTAGTCAGGTGTTCTTGACCAACCAACATTGACAGTGACATTTTTAGGGACGCAACGCTAGTGTCAAGTGAGTGCCTCTAAGGAAGGGTTTAACATTTAACCATGTGACAAATAACCTATTTGTCCCGGTCACAATACTTTCTACTTATGCCCACTGCCTACCCGTCCCATTTCAAAATGTTCTCAGCTTAGCTGGCTGGTGGAAACATTTCAAGTTGGGGATTCTCAAGCCTGGCTACCTTCGCATTAGCATTCCCCAACTAAGTGAAATACCTCCTTTTTGACTGACCGGCTTTCTGATGCTGCAGGATCATATATTTAATTACTGTTATAAATGTTATTTGAAATACATGAAGAATTTGTGGGGGTATGTACATTTTAATGTACACAAATTTGTTCAATCCTGTGAATGGGTAGATTCCTCCAGTTGAATAAGACTCTCCCTATAGTTTAGAGAAGGTATTTCTAAATCACCTGTAACCTAGTGCTGGTGGCAGGGGTACTAAACATCACCAAATATTTCACTGCATCCAAATGGAGTATGCTGTTCCAGCCCGGCCAATCTACATGGGGATGGAGTCGAATTCAAGGCTTCAGCCTTATGAAGCCCACTGCCCACTGCTCCTTCACCTCCTCCGTTCCCTTCATTATAATAATGACAGGGAGATCTCGGACTCTGTCAGAAACATGGAAACACTATGGTCAGAAACATGGAAACACTGCCAACAAACATTGTCTGTTTGCAGTCATCTCTTACCAGACAGCCACCATACCACTGGTTTAAAAGATGTAGCAAAAAAAAAAAAAAAAAAGACGAGCCTCTCCTACCTATATTCGCCTTCTCAGAGAGCTAGCCATTCAACTTAATTTTGGTAGTTGAGCCCTGATACCTTGGAAACCACACTCCCTGCCACAATTTGATCAAGGTGTTTTCCACAAAGGCTCAGTTCACTGTGTCGCAGGCCTTTTCAGTATCTTTGGAGAGCAGTATCATTTTTTATGTTTGCTGCATCAATCTGAAGGAACTCGGCGGAGATTGGAGAAGTGAAGGTTAAAACAAGTACTTGGTGACACGGTACCCTTTAGGACTATTTAAAGGGGCATGTTCCACTCATCCTATGCCGCCTTAAGAGATTTCTTAACAGGGAGTCAAGTTTAACATTCCTCTTGTAGAGAGGGCTAGCAAGCCATTACATGCATGGATTTTTGTGTTGCATGATAGGTTGTCCCCAACTAAGTTAATAAGGTTGGACATAGTCAAAAACAAAATCCGGGGCACTTTTTTGTGATGATGAAAGCCCTGGATCCGTATTTGCCTTGCTTTAGGGGCTGAAACATTTCAAAAAGCAAAACAGGGTATTAAGATCATTATATCCCATGGTCTACCCCATACCGATTGGTTTTTAATGATACCTGAGCAAACGCAAATAAAAGGGATACCTTGCTTGTTCTAGGTATTTTTTTTTTTTATTCTGAGAAGACCCCCATTGCAATTTATATCAAAAGTGCTCCCTGGAATATGGTCGAGCCCATCCAGGTTTTTAGGGCAGAGGATCAGACCCAATGATGATGCATGCCACTATTACAGTGGGTGAGGGTCTAACACAAAAGCCATGTGGTTTGTCCATTGCATATGTTGAGATTTAGTGATAGAGAGAACGCTGTCCCATTCCTTTACACATTTTTCTCTTCCCTTCTCTGCGGGACGGCCTACATCCCACTGGGTCCTGTGGTTATAGATACATCTGAAGGGGGCCACAATCATACATCATTGAGGCCCAGTTCTAACACTTATATTCGTTATGTAGCAGTTGATCCAGGGAGATGCAATTTAGTCTTGCACAAGTTTTATGCACCTCTAAACACTGTGACAAAGTAGATGTTGGTATTGCCATACCAGTCTTCCCTATGTCATCAAGTCACTGTTCCTTGACACTCGGCCGAGTGTAAGGCCACCCTGACTACCAAAAGATCTGCAGCATCTGCTGTGTCCTGTGTAGCATATTTGTAAAACCTATCTATATCTCCATTATGTTTTCCACTAACAACCACTTATCTCACCCGTCCCTATACCAGCAGCGGTTCCTCCAGGTGTTGTTCTAGGCCCCATCCTCCTTTTAGTATCATTTCAAACATTTCACCCTGCCACTGTATCTCAAAGCCTTCTTCTGAGGGTCTCCTTATTCTCCTCAGCTCAGAATGTCTTCCTGCTAATGCTTTTTTAACCACATAAGCCCTACCTTCCTAATTAGTGTTCATTACATACATAGCCTGTTTCTGGGCTCTGGATACACATTTTACCAGCTTTTCACTGACCTATTCCCATGAAAGTACATAGAAAACAATGTTTGATGTTCAAGTGGGTGGAATGCTCTCTACCCCTTCGACCATAGGGTCTTAATAGAATGCAGATAATATTTTGCCTCAAACTGTCAGTTTGGCCCGTTTTAGTCTCTTTTCACATAAGCCAAGGTGAAGCCTTTCTGGCAGAAGTGGATGCCCTCTCCTAAAATTCGCCTCCTCCCACTCGATTTTGAGTTGGCTCAGTCTGAGTGTTTCTGGATGTCTTCCCTTCCTGCAACTCCCAGATGCCTTTTACTGATGTGCAAAAATAACACTTATGGTGTGTGCCCCCAGCTATACATCCAAAACCTGCCTCATATGATTTGTGCTGGGAGCATGTTGAGGTGCTTTATTTAACAAATGCTCAGCGACTGACTTCCATGACATTAGACACTCGCCCTGCTCCCTTCCAACTAGCCACTGGGATTGTTCCTCAGAACCTGGATTCCTCCACTTCCATGCTGTTGGCTTGGTTCCTTGGTGAGCCTGATTCAGAGTGTCCTAACAGACGGCCTGCTGATGGCCATTTCCTCCACTAGACTATGTGAAGCAATCTCATTTCCCCTCTGCTTGTCATCCTTACTGAATTAGGACTTGTCTCTGGTCGCACCCCACGCCCAACCCTCCACTTACTTGCCTGGTATAGTCCATGCCTAATAGCAGTGTTGAGAAGGCAGTCTCTACAACAGTGCTTTCTCAGATTTTGTTTGCTTTTGCACCATTTCAGTAAGGGCAGTACTACTGCATACTGTTTTGTTTTTCAGCCACATTAGACATTGTCTCACCTGCACCATTTCTAGATCTGCAGCAATGGGTGGGCCTCTCAAATTAAGCTACCATCATCACCACCCTGCAATAGGTCACGCCCCACAACACGCATACATAAGAGAAACAAAAATCCTGGACTTACTTAAGTTGTGCTTCTGAATCAACTACAGCACATAAACAGTCCTAATCACAGTTTAGAATACTTTGCTTGATGACACAAACCTAGGCTCTCAGTGCATGCCCATTCTCCTTGATCTCTATGCCGACTTAATTACGCCTCCCATAAGCCTACCACAACTCTGAATATATGCTCAAATGGTTCAAATACTTTTTAGACAATTACCCCCACAATGTAAGACTTGTGTACATCCCCCTCACCTATCTCCCATATGAAATCTGGAATCTTTAATGTATCTCCATCTCATTAAACAGCTCCACAAAACTTTGGCTGGAACTCCACCCACATGTGAATTTCAGGCATCCGCAAAGGATACACAACTTCACCTGTAAGCCGGTCATGGTTAGAATAGTAGTCATAACTACCCAATCCACTGCTCATGATCTTACACTTACCGTCACAGACAGCACTACAAATTACATCATGGACGACATCGTGTCGCCTCACGACTGATGCATTTGCTGCCTTTAAACTCCAAAACTGGGCCTAACCTTTGATTGTTCCAACAGGCTACATGATCAAGGACTGGACATGCACAGGGTTGAGTGTGCACGGTTGCTCATCCCACATTGGTGGTGACCAGTGTGCTCTGCAGGCATGCAAGAAGGGTCTAATCACGTACCAGTGTCCCTCTTTATTAGTTTAGACTGATGCTTGCTCACAGCTGCAGCAGCTACAGTGGCTCTCTTTCTTGCAGCCTGTTCGTTCCAGTACTCCCTCCAACGACGCAACTGGAAGTGAATAAATCGCCACATCATCCAAGCCTGGGAGAGGCACATTAGGAACAGCACAGAGAGTCTACAAATACAGAAGCAGAAAATATGGTCAAAGCACTGCAGAGTAGGATCACGTTTCGTACTATGATCAAGAAACAAATCCTAGAGGAATGTAAGTGGAAGTCCAGGATAATTGAACAGGCTGCATTTCCTTTCTATGACTAAAACGAAACATAGATTGTAACTTTGTTACAATTATTATTTTACAACCGGCAACAAGGTTACTTCTTAGCCTTTAATGTGATAACTATAGATAGAGGCTATTTTCCACCAGGAGGATTCATTTCCATTTGGGTTGCTCAACTCAGATGAAAGCTAATTATATACACCAATGCTGACTTCCACAATTCTGTAGGCAAAATGGTTTACTATTGGTCAGTAATGTGATATATGTTGATTACCAAATGTATTTAATAGTATTAAACTCCTTGAATTGCTCATATTTTATACAGCTCATTAATTTTAGTTAAGCTTACCTAAATATTGTATAGACCAACTGCACAGGTTATTGATTGGCACATACTGGGTATTTTTCGCAGATTCTGTCACAGGTATAGTGTGTTACACAGTCTATAGGTTTCCCGTTGAGGATCCCATTCCAAGAACAAGATCCATTCAAAGCACTCCACAGGGTACATATAGTGGTTCACTCACATGGAAAATATTTTCCTCCAAAGTAAATTTGATTCAAAGATTTCAGATTCAGGAAGATAAGACATCCCTGTACTGGCTGCCAACCCGTGGAATACTCCACTTCTAAAGACCCACCTCTGCAGGGCCCTTCCGCCAATGGCTATGGACCTAGAGCATACTCTTGAGAAATCATGGCATATAATCATTTGTTTATCATTTGCACACAAAGGCTTTAATGCTGGCAATTTTGATGCTTTATAACACCCCCCCCCCCCAATAAAACATGTGTTAATATAGACTGATGAACAAGTTACTCACTTCTGAAACACACTTTATGGTGAATATTCTATGTAACTGAAGATCCCTTACTTTGCAGCCCCCTCCCCTACCCTTCAACCAAACCAACATTCACCCCTCGCAATCCCCGAGACAGGCTGGATCCAGAGATTTTTTTCAGCAATTTCCTTGTGCACTGGTTGGTGGCATTGTGGGGCTTTGCGTCGGGCTGATGTCATGTCAGTTTCTTTCTGATATCTGTCCAAGCTGTCGGACATAGTGTCTTCAATAATCAGATTCTGCCATGGAGCGGATTTCTCAGTTGGAATCTTTTTTAATATGAAACAAGGGAACAGGGAGGATCTGTGGTTCCACCAGAAAGAGCATTACCAAAGGTAACTAACTCATTCTTCTGACAGATACTTCGAACCAGATTCCTCAACTTGTGAATAGATACCAAAGCAGTGCCTGAACAGATGGTGGGACTGTGAAAACATTTTGGTGGAAACAAGATTACAACAGGAGATTGAAACAAGGATAGCGGACTGTGAAAAGCCAGATAAGCTGATGCATAACCGTTTGTCGCCACAGCAAGGCCTTGCTGGGACAAAGAAAGTAAAAAAAGATGATAACTAGACTTGAGGGGGTGGGTACGCATAGAAGCACAGCACACAGCAAACATCTCCCTGAATTCCCACATAGATACATTTATCAAGCGGGCCGCTTGGCAGTCATTTAGTAAATTGGGAGGAAGATCAAAAGCAGTTGGCTCTTGCCACTCAATCTCCGAGCATGAAGGTGCAAGTTGTGTAGAACCTTGTACTGGTGCTGCAACAGAAAAGCCTTCTCTACCTCTCAAGGATCGGAGGACAGATGCTCATGGACAGATGTTTTGGGCACCACACTCTACTGGCCCATTTCAGAGCCACTGGATGACTTAGGCCCCTTCATTCCTTATCTTCTTCAGAATTTTGGTCAGGAGAGGTAGAGGAGGGAAGGCGTACTGGAGCCCCGAGCTCCAGTCCAACAGAAAGGCATCTCAGAGGGCGAATTGCCTTAAGAACGGCAAAGTGCAAATATTTGAACACTGAGCATCCATAGTGGATGCAATAGGATTGAAACAGGATTCTACACATCGCTGGAAGATGCCCTCTGCCACCTCAGAGGGTAGCAGCTATGCGTGATCAGGTAGGCAACGCCAGCTGAGTTTGCACGCCCTGGCATTTAAAGATCCTGCCAGGTGTTACACTACCAGTGTGAGTCCCTGATGATTCGGCCATTTTCAGAGGTGTACAATGTCTTTGCACAGGACCAAAGACCCTAGCCTAGTAGCAGTACCACATAGCAGTGGTATTGTCTGTAAGAAGCTGCACCAGTTCCTCCTTGATGGAAAGGAGGAAAGCCTAAGTGACAAGCGAAGCACCTGCAACTCCAACAGGAGGATTTAGAGGCAAGTTTCTGGCAGTGACCAGTCGTAGTTGGACTCTTGCTCCTAGGTGACTGAGTCCCTCCTACAACAAGTTGCAACTGCCGGTGCAACACTCCCGGCTCACAAGCAGTACCTCACCAAAAACCCAAACAGTAAAAGGTGATTTCTGGCAGCCTTACGCATGGACTCTAGATTGCAACATCTCAGGGAAGTCATGGTGGAACGAAAGTTACCCTTTTCTCTTGTTAACAACTAGTCACAGTCACACACAGACAATGAAGGAGATGCAGAAGAGTTTTCTATATATTTATTGAAAAGACTGCAATCTACGATGAAATCCATGAGCTGCAATGATTAGGATAACAAACAATAAAAGAAGCATAATTGTGAAGATGAGAGTTGTGAATACAAACTCCCCCCATCTTGCAATAAACATGAGATGTAAAATCCCCAGCATAGAGAACCTAATATCTAACCTAATGAGAGCTAGGTGTGATAAACCTAATCTGCCAGTACCAGGTCCATGAGAAGCGCCGCCAACCCTCGTTACCTTGGAATGAAGTCTCTAGGTCAGACTCCGTGGAGACACAAAGGCTGTGTTCAGCAGCAAGGTGACGTACAGCATTAATGGCATCTGGAAGGAATCCTTCTAATGACCTTGTGAGATGTATTTATACAGATCATGTAGGACCCCCGACGCAGGTATGTTTCCAAAGAATTGATAAGGAGGCAGACTTGTGGCTGCAGTTATATAAACAATCCCCAACAAGTGTAAATTATGTTCCTGTCACACATAAGTGAGACAAGGACATGATTGTTAATACCTACGTACATCACTTGATCATGACGCTGATAAAGACGCCTTCACAGAGTGGCACTGATAATGCAAGTCAAAACATTTCTATAACTATAAACAATGGAAGTCATAATAAAATAAATGGATTAAAACAAAGCAAGCTAAGTAGGTTAAAAGTCACTAAGTGACGGGAGCACAGGCCTGCAAGCCAAAGGGCAAAGCTAATCTCCTGATTCCCAATAAAAACTAAATTGGATTCACCATACTGCTGATCTCCAACGCTCCCAAGTGGCGTTCCTAACCCAGCAATGATACAACCGTCATAACCGTTAGTTCTAGGCGTGGTAGGGAGGGGAAGAGTCTGCTACAGGTAAAAATGCAGTTCAACAAACACCGCTGTAGACTGTTTGCAATTTTGCAATCTCCTCTGATGCCTGAATGGAATCTGAGCAGTACCCTTGGCACAGAGCTCACCTTCAATCAATCAGTCGACTTGCAGTGTGACTTGTCACCCATGAGGGTATCCAGGCACTGGCAGGGTCTCAAGTCGAACAGCCATATTTTCAATGTTTTAAGGAACTCCTGTATTGTAGGAGAGGTCCTAAGGTGCAGGGGAGGCCGCACCTGGAACTCCCTCCCCACCAGCCTCAGGACCACCCAGGACCACTCCGCATTCCGGAGACTCCTAAAAACCTGGCTTTTCGAGCAGCAGTAACCCCCCCCCCCCTTTCCCCTAGCGCCTTGAGACCCGCACGGGTGAGTAGCGTGCTTTATAAATGTTAATGATTTGATTTGATTCCAGGCTTTGGCTACGAGGCTGGTGAAGCAGCATCGTGCTGCTTTCCTGCGATATATGTGGGGGTACGGGCCAGCGCAAGGGAGACTGAGCAAAGACCTCAGGAGGGTTTGTGGAATCTCAGGCAGTGGTTGATGTAGGAGGGTCCGGAGTCGTGCAGGGCTCTGAATGTGTAGGTGAGGAGCTTGAACTGGCATTTCTTCTGAATGGGGAGTCAGTGGACTTTTTTGAGGAGGGGGGTGATGTGAAAGCAACAAGGGAGATCCAAGATGAGTCTTGCTGTGGTGTTCTGGATGGTCAGTAGCCTATGAACTAGGTAGGCCTCTAGTCTCACATAGAGGGTATTTCCACAGTCAATTCGACTGGTGACGAGGGCTTGGGTGATGGTGCGTCTCACGTTTTGGCCAAACCACTTAAAAATCTTACGCAACATGTGCAGGATGAAGAAGCAGGAAGGTGGCACTACATTGACATGGAATCTCGTGGTGAGTTTGCAGGCTAGGATAATACCGAGGTTCCTAGCCTGCTCAGCTGGGGTTGGAGTGTGCCCTCGGTTCTGTGGGCCACCATGAGGCGTCCCAGGGTGAGTTGTTGGACCCAAAGATCAAGACTTTCGTCTAGTCTGTGTTGAACTTGAGGCAGTTATCCCTCTTCCACCTGGCCAGGCATTGGTGGAAGTTGGTTCTAGCAGCAGTGGGGGACAGACAGAGAGAGAGAGAGGGAGAGGGAGACACAGAGAGAATGAGTTGTGTGTCATCTTTGTACAATATAAAGTGTCTGTGTTACCCAACTATGTTGGCAATGGAGAACACGTAGATTTTGAAGAAGGTGGGGCTGAATGATGAGCCTTGGGGGAATACGCAGATGATTGTTTTGGGTTCGAGGGTGTAGGGTGGTAGTGTTGGTGAGGAAGGAGGCAATCCATCTGAGGGCGGCTCCTCGGATGTCTATGTTGTGAAGTCTGGCGATGAGCATGTGGTGGGAGATGGTGTCAAAGGCCTCTGAGAGATCAAAGAGAATAAGGGCGCTTTCTCTCCTTTGTCGAGGAGGGTCCAGATGTCATCTGTGGCCACGATCAGTGCTGTATCGTCGCTGTGGCTGCTGCGGAATTCGGATTGGGAGTCATCCAAGAGCTGTTTGTGTTCCAGGTAGATGGTAAGTTGTTGATTTATGGCTTTTCAATTACATGAACCCGCAAAGGGAGCAGGGAGATGGGTCTGTAGTTGCTGAGTTTGTTGGGGTTCACTCAAGGTTTCTTCAGCTGGAGTTTGTCTTCTGCATGCTTCCAGTTTCCTGGGAAGGTGGCAGAATCTACTGAGGTGTTAATTAGGGTAGAAAGTTCAAGGCCGACCCTGGGTACTCCTAGGCTGAAGATGTGGTGGAGGAATAGGCTAGTTGGGGCCCCTGAGTGGATGGATTTCATGATGGCGATAGTGTCCTAAATGGTGAGGTGCTCCAGGGATGGTCATGTGTGTGGAGTTATGGCAGTTGAAAAAGTCTTCAGACTTGAGTTGGGGGTTAAAGTTTCTGTATATTTTGGCCTTGCATTGTCTGTTCAGGAATTTCTTTAGATTGTTGTTGAAGAAATCCGTGACGCTGCCGCATAGGTCCTGAGAGGGACAGATATTGCTCGTCACCATTCGCTGGGTTGGTGAATTCCTTGTCTCTGCAGAAGAGCTCCTTACTGTTGCTGAGGTTATCTTTGATGCGCAATGCCAGGGCTTTTTTCTTTGTCTCACTTAGTTGACGATGGTATGGGATGAGTGCTGAATTGTAGGCTGCTCTGTCGGCTGATCTTTGTTGGTGCGCTACCTTAACTGGAGGTGCTTGCAGTGGCGCTTGGCTGTCCTGAGGTCCTCAGTGTACCAGCTGGCTGGCATAGAAGATCTCCTGTGTTTCATTGTTCTTGAGGGAGGCAACAATGTCAGAGCAGTCAGTGATAAGCTTCTGACGTCCTGGTTCATATTGTTGCGGTGTTTGGGTGGGCTCAGGGCAAGGGTATTGGTCCATTCAGTCTCTGAGGCCTTGTTCCATAGGGGTGATGGGCAGAGCTGGGTTGCATAGGAGGGCAGGGGGTTTGGGGGAGGGGGGGGGGGGAGAAGTGGGGTGGGGGAGGGCAGGGGGCCAGGATGATGAAGTGGACGATTGAGTGGTCGGTCCGTGTGAGTTCGGTGGTGTGGCTGCATTTCAGGTGGTTGCTGGAGGTGAATATGGGGTTGTGTGTGTGTCCTGTAGTGTGCATGGTGGTCTTGTATGAGTTGGGTGAGGCTGATGTTGTTCAGACTGTAGAGCAGGTTGGTGGAGTTAGGGTTTACTTTGTCATTGAGGTGGGAGTTGAGGTCACCCAGGAGCATGTAGTCCTTTGAGACAATAGCAAGGGGGTGATGAGGTTGCTGAAGGTGATTCAAGGGCCTGGTGGACGGTATGCAAGCATTCCCCAAATAGTGGATTTCTTGTCCGTTCGGATAGTGAAAATGAGGTGTTCCATTGCTAAGAAGGTCGTCCATGGTGGCGGTGCATTTGATGGAGTCCCTGCAGATGATGGTGACTTCTCTGTCTGGCTTGTTAATGCGATCACGGTGAGTCATTCTGTATCCTGCCTGTAGGATGGTGACGATCTCAGGGACTGACGCAGGTTGAGCCAGGTCTTGGTGAGGAAGACTGTCAGGCAAAAGTGTGTTAAGGCCTCAGCCTCTGTGGCCCAGACCTCGGTTGCCCTCAGCAAACAGTAGTCGGAGTACAAGAAGGCTGGCATTCCTAACTGCCTCAGATGGGCAGCAACCATCACTTTCGTGAGCACCAGAGTAGCACTGGTAAGGCCAAAGGGGGTGCATGGAGAATTGAAAGTGCTTGCAGCCTATCTGAAACCACAAGCAGAAATTGTGGTATTGCAGAACAGGTATGTCATCATCCAGTCACCTGGATCAAGGGCATATAGAACTTGGGCCAAAGTGAGCATCTTGAACCTGTACTTCAGAAGAAGTTCAGATGGTGAATATATAAAATAGGACAAAGCCCTCTGTCCTGCTTCTGCATCAGAAAGTAATAGGAGTAGCATCCACTCCTAACCTCTGATGCTAGTACCTTCTCTATGGCTCCCTTCTATAAGAGAACGTAAATGTCTTGTGGGAGAATGGACAAGTGGTCCTGTGTAGGTGGCATAGTTGGAGGAGGGGACAGGAAGGGTATATAACTGCAGTGACCGGTTTGAAGCACTTATTTGTTAGATGCAATGCTTTCCCGCCTATGCAGGTAAAAAAGTATTAGTGCTCCTACCGGGAGACAGTGCAATACTATGGGTAAATTAAAGAAGTTCTGCAGCAGGAGATTGGGTAGTTTGTTTTACCCTGGGGGCCTGCATGCCGCTGGCCGGACCCCTGACCGCTACCTCGTAAAGACTGGGAGGGATGTTGCTGTGGAGGCAAAGTTTGCATTGGCCTCTGCTGTATACCTCTGCAAAATCCCTGAAATGGGTGCATTTGTTGTGGAAACTCCTTCACAGACAGTGCAAAGCCAAGAGAATGCACTGTTGCTTTGTTTTCTTTGAAGAGCTCTAATGCGGAGTCTGCCTTGTCTCAAACAGGAGGGGTGCCAAAGGAATGTCAATAAAGAACTATTGGACATCGCTGGTTAAGCCTGTAGATCTTATCCAGGCATGACGCCAAAGCATCAGGCTGGTACCAACTATCCTATCCAGACAGTTGGTAGTGTCCAGGCCTGACCTGATGATATACTGTGACAAGTCTGGACCATCCTCGAATATCTGTTGGAGATTGGCACAAAGGTAGTCAAGGAATGCGGACAAGATATTGCTTACAATGTTCCATAGCATGTGTGGGTAACGCCCCAGAAAGTAACTAAAATTGACAGATTTAAGGCCAAGACTGGTAGAGGAGAACATTTGTTTGCTGTATGTATCCATGCGCTTCGACTCGCTGTCTGGCAGGGTGGTTGGAAATGTGTTTGTGTTTAGTCGGCTGGTGGAAGCCTGAACCAAGAGACTCTATGGTGTTGGGTGCTGCAGGAGGAAAAGTAGGACCCACCATAGATGATCTGCAGCTTCACACTTTGTCTACTGACAGAAGGGCAAGATCCTGCCTTTGCCCAGGTGTCTGTGAGGGCCTCTTTGAATAGTGGTGGTTCCGAAGTAGTGGTTCTGAACAAGCAGTGGTGCGAAGAAGTCTGCCCTGACACAACACACATGTTTTAAACTCCACAAAGGGAAGCTGGAAGTCAAGAACTTCTGCTGCCCTTCTAATGACCATAGCAAAAGAGGAAGATTACCCCTGTAGAGCAGCCAGGGGGGAGAACTTAGTCCAGTATCTGGGAAGGTGTCAAGGCCACTTGCCTCCTGGAGGTCCAAAAAAAGATTCTTGTTGTGGTAGATTTTACATTTTTCATCGTTGCGTGCCTCCCCGTCTGAGAATCTATGTGGCAGACGAAGCATATCAGAATCTGAATGAGGCTATAGGAGAGGGAGAGTTCAGAGGCGGCCTCAATAGAGTTTTCAGCAGATATGCTTCAGAGAATTAAAAAGTCTAGGGGGTTCACCCTCAACATGCAGGGAACTGGTGCAGTATTCGGCTTTGGGGCACACCCCAGATCGGGGTCAAGAGTCACAGTTGGCATCTGGGACAGATCTTCCACCAGTAACCCGACTGGCTGGAGGCCTCTTCAGATACATGGGGCCTGAAGACACACCAGAGGGCTCCAGAACAGTACCAAAAATGTGTATGTGTGGTGTGTGTGTGCTGTGTGTGTGGTGTGTGTGTGTGGTGTGTGTGTGTGTGGTGTGTGTGTGTGTGGTGTGTGTGTGTGGTGTGTGTGTGTGTGGTGTGTGTGTGTGGTGTGTGTGTGTGGTGTGTGTGTTTTTGTTTTTTCACTGGGATCCTAATAACCAGGACCCCAGGGACTGTCTTCTTTCATGTGTGTAAGTGCTGTGTGACTACAGTGGTATTGCATGAGATTTGCATGTATCCTAGATAAGCCTTGGCTGCTCATTCACAGCTACCTATAGAGAGCCTGGCTTTTAGACACTGCCTACGGTACACTAATAGAGAATACCTAGACCTGGTATAAGGTGTAAGTACCTCAGGCACCCACCACACACCAGGCCAGCTTCCTACACACAGCCTCTTTGAAAGCTTGAATTTTATGTGATTGCACAGAAGGCCAGGGAACTCAAGCTGGATCAGGACTAGTGCTGGAGTCTGTTCGTTTGTGGCCAACCAAGATCTGGAGGTACCCTGCCGTCCATATGACAAACATCTGATGAAAGTAGCTGGAAGAAGGGGACTCATGTTTGGAATCCGTCTTTTTATTTTTCTTAGATTTACTGAAATTTTGGAGTAGGATGAAGACACCTCTCAGGAGCGGCTTTGGGACCGATGATGCATCCACATCCTTGATTTCATTCAGGATTGGGTCTTCCAAGCCTTCTTATGGTGCACAGTGAAGTAGAGTTTGGCCTTGTAGTCTCAGATGACCTTCTGGTACATTTGAGTGAATTTTTTATACAACTTCCAAGATGGTTGAGGAGCCGAGACACTGAAGGTGTGCAGGTCTGTTATTGACACCGGTTTGTGGCAATCCTTACAAGGTTTATAAAGTCATTTAAGAGGGGCGATAACCCCATGCACACTAGAAAAATGTTAAAGAGAATGTTCTATCAGTGACAGAAATCAAAGGAACAAGCTCCGGATTTGCGTCAGAAGGCGTGGACAGAAGGAACTAGCATCCACGTGCAGAGGTGGTAGTTATTTTGTGGCACAGATGTAATTTCTGGGGCAGGATAGACGCAAAGTGAAGCCGCACACCTTCGCCTTCAGGCGCACAAGGAAAATGTGGAGAAAATTTTCAGAATACATTCTGGTGCCTAGTGGATGTTCACAAGGTAACGAATCTACAATTAGATGCATCCATCAAAAATACTTAGTACTTGGGCCTGCCTCCCCTCCTACTACAACTTGACAATTCCACTGGGACAAGAATAGGATAAACTGTCGGCTTTCTTTTGATTTAACATAAGAAGGCACAATTATTTCAACATAATCACAATACTTGCAAAAATATTGATGGTCCTATCACCATTTACAATTCAACTCACATTCAAACAACATTTTAACATATCAGGCTACCACCTACTATCCCTGGGTTACAGAAACAAAAGTTAACCAATTTGGGCCACAAAAAAATGAAGACTCCTGGATACATGGAATACAGGACTATGCCGAGTGGATTCTGGTGACACTTTCAAACTACTTAAAAAGAAAACTTTAGCAGGTCCACTGATTAAATAGTGCACTTAGAAAGAGGTTATTGACAAATCATCCTAGCTTGCCTGGTTCACAATCACATAATGAAATAGATGTATTTTTCAAATGTGCTACTGTTCGTTTGTTCATAGACTTTTAGCCCCTAGTAACCAAGCGAACAAGCCAGTGGGGCATCAGAGGACCCACTTTCTCTGGCCCCATGATGATCCAAAAACATCTCCACTGACTTAGTTAGTTCTGTTTGTGCAAACATGCTTACCTAAAAAGCAAAGTGTTGAAATTTCCCTTTTCAGGATCAAAACTGTTGTTCTCCACCCGGGCCAGTCCAAATCCAATGGTCAGCACTGAAAGTGTGAGGGTAAACAGACGAGTGAGTACGAAAACCGCTGCCCAGGCGTTAAATCTAAACGAAGAAAAGAAAAAAAACAAGGGTTGTGGAAAACTTTCAGAGAAAGAAAGCTAAGGTTGCTGAACTGATGAGATATGGGCAGTATACACTTAATACTGCAAAGGCCATTTCCAAACATGGTCTGGTTGTCCTTGGCACAATGATGCAATGACATAGCTGCCAAATCTGGGCAGACATTTTGAAAAATAACTGTTTATTATGTGATACCCTGAGTATATAATATATAATTTGGAGAAAGGCATAAAGGGATTGGAAGTTATATATTGCTAAGTTTGGGATCTGTTGAAAAGGGAACTCAATGAAGAAGCAGTTGCTCACTGCATCCAGACGTCATATCCAGAAAACCTAATTTCATATAAAACAAGTGGATCTTTTCATCCTCTGCTAAAAAGATCCTTACTGTCCAAAAGGTTCTACTGCTTCTCAGCAGAAAGGGATGATGTGCATGAGCACTGGATCTGCAGACAGTGTAGAGAGCACCACCTATAACTAACACTCATTCTTTCTTCAGTAAAGTGGGTATTCCCAACTGTTCATTAAACTGTGCATTTCTGTTGGTGTGACAGTAGCACGCCAGAGTAACAGTCCCTCTATTGTGGACTACTCTCAATGTTGGCAGAGAGATAAATGATTAGCTTAGGATCACCCAAGTGTTATCAAGTAGGTGAGAGTTCAAGCTCCGACCTCACCAGCAAAAGACCCACAATAGAAAGACATCTGCGGATACAGTTATATTGCAGGGAAAAGGATAGGAGTCCTTCGGCAAGCCTTAAGACCGCAATCAGTCTCATCTCATAGAAAGGTGTAGGGCATGAACCCCGACTCTTACTCACAGGCATAGAGAGCGGGTTTTATGAACTGTGCTGTCAAACCCAAAGGATCAAATTCACATCAACACTTACAATTTTTGGTTGTTTTCATCTGTGAAGTAGAAAAGACGCGCCACGTGGAAAAGGAATTCAGCCACATTCTGCAGCAGCAGCAAGATCAGCCCCAGACGTGTTAAACTAAAGGAGAACCGAAAATAGGCACAATGACAATGAAAAATACGAACTACTATAAAATGAGCGTCTCAATCTGCAAATATGCTACATCACTGTGACTAGAATTACTAACCAGTGGAACTTTAATGAAAACATCTCCTAAAACGCAATGACAGCTCCAGCAGATATGAAGCATACAAATATTTATTAATATTTCAGTTGTTCAAAACATACGTGAACATAAACCTGAAACACCACCAGAAGAGGCAAATTAAAAGTATCACAAGCTCTGAATCTGCCTTTTAACAGTTAAAGACCACTAAAGGGGAGAGCGAGAGAGAGCCTTGAAGCACCCCCTGTTCAAGACTGAAAGGAAACCATATTTCAAAGGCTTTGTCCTGCAGACGAACGAAACTCTGCAATCAAAGCATAAGGTACTCGCCTCTCTTGGTATTAAGCCCTCTATTCCTCCCGATACAGTGATGTTCCTCGTTTGAAGAACAGGAATTGTAGCACGTGGCACATAAATGACAAAACAAAGCCCCACCTCTCACATGTGCAGAAAGAAGGAGACCCTCAGTTGAGCAACAGACTGTATAATTACCAGCAAAATCCATTGGGCAGGGGCTTAGTAGCTCTTGGGCCATTAAAACATGTAGGATTTAAGAGACAATGTGGCTCTCTGTTATTTTAGAGACTAAGCTTCATGTCACAGTTATTTGGCGCCTATACAGTGCACAGCGGTTCATTACCACAGGTGCTTTCTACGGTGGAGGCGTTGTTGGAATCCTCCTTGAGGTCCATGTAATACTGCAGTACTTCCACTCCCATGGTACCTATTAAAGTAGCTGTTGGATTTCCAAGGACTGCTTCTGCACACCATCACCAGAGGGCAGGGTCACAGAACTGAGCCAGAGACCGCTCAGGGTTACAACTGAAGAGCCAACCAGTGAGCATCTCCTTCCACGGCTCTTTGAGGCCATCTGAAAGAAGCAGTCCCAGAATTCCCTAGGAGCCCGCTTCCTTGGAGGTGGCAGCCAACTCATGCTATCTTGGTAACTTTCTAAGAGCATTAGCAAGTAAAACAGAATGCAAGCAACAAACTTAAAACTAAAACACATGCCCACTTACTTTAGAAGGTAGGCACCAGCTATGTGCACCAGGTACAAACTGATGTACTGCAAGTGGCGTGGGATTTCCTCCTGAAAATATAGAGGGTCAGATAATGAATTCATACTTCGCATTCAGCTTCTACTCGAAAAAAAATTTGAAGTAAGAATAGGGCTCCAGGCTTAGAAGACTATAGGAAGACATACATAAAAACACCTAAAAAACAGGGGGAGTTTAAAAAAATGACATTTAAACAAGTAAATATAATAAGCAGATTAAACAGATATACAAATCACTCTTCTAGTCGGGAGTGGGAAAAGCAAAAAGGCAGTAGTGACATGGCAGGGAGGGAAGGAAGCATGCAGAGAGGCTGGTAAGCAAAATAACTCGAGGTAGCACTACTGGGTTCACCTAATAATATTTCAAATTGAAAAAACACATTTTCAAGAGAACTAAAATAAAGTTAGGACTGAGCAGTTCGGATCTGGACCTGGCATGCGCCTGTTGTGACGTACAATAATGCCTTAATGGAGCACAGAGGTGGAGGGAGAGGAAGCATGAAGCACAGAAGACGGGCAACTAGAAGGGCCATAACAAAAAGGGAATAAACAGATGAGACCACCGGGGATCGAACTATAGGGCGCATTCTCCCAGTTTGCTCCACGGAGCACCTTTAATACGGTACATCGGTGCAACCAGCGACAATGTGCCCGATTACATATAGTGTGCTGCCCCCAGGGCAGCTGCAGACTCATGCCTGACCTGAGGGTGGTGCATTAGTGAAAGGCAAAATGGGTGTTTAGAGCAACCGATTAGTCTTCCACAATAAAGGAGGGACTCGCCTCTACTTCAAAGGGGAACAGAAATCCTTCTGCAGGCGGGTGCAGGGAATGACTGCACCCATTTTCAGGGGAGTTTTTGGCGGGAGGTCTATGGGCCGCCCCACAGACCCCCTCCAGTAGGCTGTCCTCCCAGGGCACGCGCACAATGCGCCTCCTCTTTGTACTATCTGTAGTAAAGAGGAGGCTGTATAAGCGCCTGTAATGCTAAAAGTGCTCCAAGGGCGCAGAAAGCAGGTGGACATGCCCATAGGTACTTCATATAATACGGGCCCTGGCCATCAAACTTGGAAGCAGATGCAGATTTTCACACTAGCAATGCAGACAGGTCTTTTGCCCTGATCAATGCAAGTGGAAAACTGAACTTTTAATCAAATGAAGGCACAATACTTTTTTTAGTTACTAAGAAAAAGAGACAAATGATGACTCTTCCCCCAGTTAATTCTTAGCACATTTTCTATACTTGTTCATTCCGCGCAGCGCTCGGACATGCTTCACAGAGGCCATTACACACAATGAACCATCCAAGGTAATGCAAAGCTCCTCACTCACCTTTCGCACCTTCTGAAAGTACAGCTCAGGTAGCGCGTGGAGCCAATATGCCAGCTGGCAAAGGTAGAAAAACTTCACCTGGAAACTACAACAATAACAAAGTCAGACTCTGGCGAAACTCTGCAACTTGTCAATACAATACCGCAGTCACACTGGAATAATCGGATTTACAGAGTGGCAGGAACTATTACTGAGTAATCGTTAGAAGGTAGCAGTGGAGCACTTTTTTTAGCGTCTTATTTAGAATCAGCATATCACCTTTTCACCAATTCTGGTTCCCATGCGATACAATTGTGTGTAGGTGGAGGAAAATATTTGGTAGATGCAGGCTCCCTGTGATAGATATTACAGTTCTTATATTTATTTATAAACACCCGTTGCATCACAGATGTGAACCCAGGAGATCTTTTCTACTCCCTTCACTCCACACTGACCAGAAAGCTGGATGTTACAGCTAAACAAAAATCTACATCAGACAAGAAGGCTGCTCAGTTTATGGATCAATTAAGATCTGGTCAATGTGAAGAGACTTGTTAGGACATTAATACTGAAAGAGAAGCAGACATAGACAAATAGACACCTCAGAGCACTCCAGAAGGCAAAGAAGGGTCACATGCAGAATGAATCAAACTCCTCCACGGAACTATTCAAAATGTTCCTGGAAATTACAGAGCAGTCAGTGTTAAAGAACACCTGGTCACCTTGAACAGACAGTATAAAAAACAGATGACTATCTGAGAGCGAGATCTTAAAGATGAGAGCTCACAGCAAAGCCAAGGACAGCACCTTATGCCCAGACCAAACCTCCCAAATTACCTTCCAGCTTTCACAGCAGGGCAAACTAAGCAAGCCCACAAAGGCAATGGAAGGATGGAAGCATCAAGTATTACAGTTGAGTCTTGTTCGGCCACCACAACAAAAAAAAGAACTTTCAGTTGCTTGCAGCAGAAGTAACAAGATTCATAAATACAGCTCCCCAACAAGGACTAGTAATATCCAATGGTTTATAACAAGCAGTAATTACTCCCTTTCTCAACACACCTGAGCATACTCTCTAGAGATATCAAACTATAGTCCATCTCTTATGAAGGAGCAATTTCAAGTATTTGTGGAATCAAACAACATCCTACGTGACAATCAGACTTTAGACCATGGAGGGGCATAGAAAGGGTGCTGAACAAAGTCTGGGAAGATGTTTTCTGCTTCTGCTGCATAGGATAATGTGGATAATAAAATGGTCCTACACCACCCTCTGGCACTGTGCCAGGATCACTGCAATAGCTACTCAATTGGGCCAATCATTCTTAAACTGCACCCAGAAAACAGAATAAGCATTGCTTCCTCAGAACTGAAACTCCTTACTAAGGGGTCCCAGAGGACACTTTACTGACACTGCTTCTCAATGTAGAAGACCAGTAGGTCAGATAACCTTTTAATATCCCATACAGTTCCAAATGTACAGTGATTAGATCAACTCCACATCCGGCCTGGTAACCACATAGATAATCTCAAAATTACCTCAGACTGCCAGAAGCACAAATGTCTTAACGGTGCAAAAGAAAAATCATCAGAGCTGGAGAGTCTTCACCCCCCATGCTCTATTTCTAACCTATGTAGAGACTATTTATAACCGAGGTCTAGAACAGCAAGTGATCACTTATGTCTGATTAAATCTCAACTCACACC
Source organism: Pleurodeles waltl (assembly GCF_031143425.1). NCBI lineage: Eukaryota > Metazoa > Chordata > Amphibia > Caudata > Salamandridae > Pleurodeles > Pleurodeles waltl. Next base: position 1,752,802,974 of record NC_090444.1, read on the forward strand.
GAGGTAGGTCAATCTTGGTGGTGGACCTTCAGCACTGGAACAGAGTGTGCCCAGACCACAGAAACCAACCAAATCTGACTGCCTTGGAGGAAAAACTAACAAATAGCCTCTTCGCATCACAAACTTGCCTCTAGAAAAGAAACAGTGTATAACTGCCTGCAGATCCAGCACCACCAAATCCTGGTCCTCAGTATCTATAAGAACTCTGTCTACTGTAAACGACTTCACATCATTCAAGCAAGTGGTCAAACAAATAAATAACTTGCTGTCCCGTGTGCCACCAGTGTTACAAAGTGTTCCTTGAAAACATTTACATAAATAAATTCAGTCTGTGCCAAAGTGAGAAGGGATTTTGCTCATGGTTTGGATAAAGGTGATTGATAGTGCACATCTGGCTGGTGCATATAGTTCATATTAAGCTTCCATAGCTGCAGTCCTGGCATCATGCATTACAAGTCGCTGGGTCGGGAAGGTCTTGAGTTTCAATCGTATGGTTGTCTGAATAGCTCTATTATCTTTCAAGAGTCCTTCAGTAGTTATGAATGAGGTCAATCACACAGCCGCCTGAACTACTGAGACCAGTTCTTCCATTGCAAGACCTGACATCGAGAGAGCGCCTAATGAATGGTATACAGAAACTGATATTCTTTGGTTACCGCTGCACATCCTACTTTCCTGTTTCCTTCAGAGAGTCAGGAAATATCTGTAGACACTTCCCAATCATCCTTTTGCCACCCACAGACTGACTTGAACCTCCTCTCCTCCCCACTGCCTTATGTTTTTGTATAGCATGACCATGAACCAATGGATGGCAGAGTGCTTTACATAGTCATAGCTTCTTGCAGACCAAACAAACATACAATATATACCACATGATTATAAAAGACTGAATCTATATTACATGTTGCTAAATAAGAGGTGATAAGTGAAAGAAGACAGAATAACCAGGTGACATTTCAAGAGTTTCAGCAATGGAATGGAGAAGGTTGAAATAATAGGATTTTCAGTTCTTTTTTAAAGATGTTCTAGGACAGGACTGTCCTAGCCAGTGGTGGAGTCCTAAACCTTAAGAGCACTTCCAGAGAATGATTAAGAGAATTTCTTTTAGTATTTCAAGGCACAAGTTGTCTTTGTGTCTAAGGAAGAACTGTCCACCTGAGACGGTCACTTTTCGAGCAAAGTAGTTTGTAGTTCCCAGAAAGAGAGATTTGTGTGTGATGAACGCAACATGCAAGCTTACAGATGCTATTTGCTTCTTACTTCATTACAAAGCCAGTTTCAAAAAGATCAACAGGATATGGTCAAACTCCCTGGTTCCCATGGTCAGTCTGACAGCTGCATGGGGACAGCTTTGATGGGAGGTAGATGAAGATGCGATTCTCCTACTTTGTGTGGCGCTTCCATAGTCCGGTCTAGACAGCATAAGTGATATTAGTTTAAAATATGCGTAGTAGATAAAAGGTTTCATTCCACAGAGGAGTCAGTCAACATTTTGCCCCTTTCACCAAGGAACTGATGTGTGCTGGAAGAGTAAAGTTTTTTTTATTTTTTTTATCTAAGTAGAAGCCCAGTTTTTTTGAGGAGTCCACAACTGAAGGACTGCAGTCAAGCGCAGAGAATGAGTTAGGCCAAGTTTGAATAGGTGCAGTGCAGTTTGGAAGTGATAGCAGGAGAAACTCATTTTTCAGTAGGTTAATTTTCAGTATGATGCAACATCTAGGTTTGAGCATACCCAATAACGTTAGTCACATTCTCTGAGGAGAAGAGTTACAGATAGAGATGAGTGCTGTCAGCCCAGAAGTAATACGAGATATTGGCTCTACTAAGGATGAAGGTTAGCGGCTCCATGTAGAGGATGAAAAAAAGAGAATAGATGCCACGGGAACATCTTGATAGATAAACACAAGGTTGAAAAGGATTTTTTTTTTTTTTATACATTAGCTCAGATTTTCCAGAGGTGCACAGAACCAGCTAAGGACTGTGTCAACTCCATTGTCACTGAGGATTTTAAGATGAGTACCATAGTTCATCATGTTTAGGACAGCTGACAGGTCTAGAAGGATCCTGAGTTGTGGATAGCTTAGGTCTACAATGCAGAGAGTATTTTCAAAACCACTATGGCTGGAAGCATGACTGCATCTTATTGAATAAGTTGTTTTCTTTAACTAAGTGTTTGATCTGGGACTCAGCACAGCTCTCCAAGACTTTAGCCAGGAACTGAAGGTTATAAACCGATCAGAAGTTGTTATGAACTTCAGAGTCGCAGAGTAGATTTTCTTTTTAATAGAGGCATGACCAGACCTATTTTCAGAAAGTAATTAGTTTCCTTGGCCTAAAAATGCACTGATGTGGTTGAATTAATAGGGAATGACAATGATAGAGTTCTAGAGGTGGGTTCAGAGAAATGAGAGTGTATGGTTTTGGCAGTGTTTTAAACAAGCAAAATGAAAGACTTAATTTAAAGTGGCTCCTAATGGAAGGTCAACATAGACATGCAATTTCAGGAACTACGTCAGAAAGAGTTAAATCTTTCTCACCTTTCCTTACAAAGAAGTTTCTTTGGAAATGTGAAAGCTTTCCGATTAAGAGCAGAGTTGCTTGTTTCCATACTTTGAAGAGTTCTGATGGGCATCTTCTTTATTTGGTTTATCTTGCTATTGATATTTATTTAGATGGATTTTGCACTGAAGATAACAATTGTCTATGGATTCATTTTAACATCTTAGCTGGGTTAGGTTCCTAAAAGAGGGATTTTAATGTCAATTTGTTTTCAAAGCTAAAGCTGTTTTTTTTTTTAACACGTCGCATTGTAAAAGACAAATCCAGTGGAGTAATTTTACAGTTGGCGCTTTAAAATAATTAATATTTCTGGTGTGGGCCAGAGATACATTTTCATCATAAATTCTGATAGAATGCTAAATTACAAACTAAAGGTACAGGGCCTCAACTCCTCAACCAAAATTCCAGCCAGAGTAAAAGTTCGTTTACCCTGGTTGGAGAACCTCCCACAATTGAGAACATTTGTTGAACATGTAGTCTTTACCGCACAAAATCGAACTGAAGGTGCCCTTGGATCTTCCAACTAATAGAAAAATCTGAATGATGCTGCATCTGTTCGGAGTAAATCTACAAGGATGACCTATGGGTAAGTAAGGTAATGTATGAATTAGGTAAGGCCTTAAGGAACATCCTGCAACTTTTCTCCAGCTTCCTTTGGCACCCTTGCTCTTTTTTTTTTTCTCCCAGTCTTCCTGCCAATGGGATACTGAAGATGTGTCAGTGTGATGATGGTGAAAATAAGACCGGTAGCTCATTTACACACTCATTCCAAAATCACCTCAGTTTTAAGACGTTGCCAGCCGAAGCTACTTTAATATGCAAATATTCTATGAGAGATTGATGAATTCACGGATTTTAATTTATTTGCATTTATAAAAGACTTATGCCCAAGTGCTGTGCAGGGCAAATCCCCCTAAAAATGGTACATATCAACCAATCAGTGCACATCATAAAATGAACATTTCAACTAAATGTAACTAGACTAACAACTATCAGAGAAAAGCTCATGGAGAAGATGGACATTCAAAGGGGCATGAAAGGGGTGCAAAGAAAAAGAGCAGCTAGAATGGACGACATGTGACATCAGCTTCCTTTCCATCCGTGTATGAAATACCACTACATCAAAGGTTTTGTTTGAAACCTGCGATCACCATACGTGGATGGCCATGCTTCTAGATAACAGATCTCACTATTTGAATCACTATTCAGTACCTTACTTGTCTATTTTCTAATTATAAATAGCCTGCTACTCTTGTACTAATATTTGCAACACTAAGGGGGTCATTACGACCCTGGCGGCCGGCGGTAAGGTGGCAGTAACACCGCCAACAGGCTGGCGGTATTCCGCTAGCAATTATGACCGTGGCGGAATTACCACGGCCATACCGCCGGCCCCTCCAGTATCCCGCCAGGATTCTGCCTGGCGGTCATAATCTCCAGGGCAGCGGTGCTGGGGATTATGAGTCCCCGACCGCCAGCCTGTCCGTGGCGGTAAACACTGCCATTGAAAGGCAGGCGGTAAGGGGACTTGGGGTGCCCCTGCACTTGGCATGGGCAGTGCAGGGACCCCCAGGCATAGCCCCGTCGCGCATTTCACTGCCCGAATTTCGGGCAGTGAAATGCGCGACGGGAGCTACTGCACCCGCTGCACATCATTATTACGAGCCGGCAGCAATGTTGATGTGACATTTCCGCTGGCCCAGCGGAAATGTCATAATAGGGAGCCAGGAATACCGCCGGCAATGGCGGTATTCTGTCTCCCGCGTCCTCGGCGGCCTTTTTGCAAGACCACCAAGGTCGTAATGACCCCCTAAGTATGCA